>NW_027186473.1:55063250-55144929 GCF_028583685.1 Petaurus breviceps papuanus
AAAGGGGGGGGAAGGAATACTAAAAATTTCTGTTAATTTTAAATAGTAATTAAAATTACAAGATTTCATTTATATACGAGGGACCTCTATACTCTCCCTATTTCTATTTTTGCTATCCTACTTTTAATGTAATTTGAAATTCTGTGGTTTTGAAAATTCTGGGTAAAATTTATATTTGATTTTCAAAAGAGTCAAATCATGAGTCAAACAGAAAATACTACATCCTGTTGTGGGGCTAAAGAATGAGAGGATAATAAATAATCTAATAAAAGTGCCCTAATAAGCTTCAGGGAAACACATTTCAGTTTGATCGGTCTTTCACAATACTCTGTTCAGTATATATAATACTAAAATAGCTTCAAAAAGAAAATATCAAAAACTGGTTTATCCCAACATATGGGAACCCATTAAATGAAATTCTGATTATCATGTGATAGAGGAAACTACAAACAAATTTAGCATACATTACTTTAAGATTTTAATTACAGAATTTCAACATTCAGTTCAAGAGAAATTGTATAGCAGGGTAATTTCTAATGTTCAATTCCATAAATGAAACTCAGAGAAGGCCCAAGGTACTTTGGAATTCTGTGCCATGACATACAAGCTAACTATTCACAGAACTGCAGAGGCTGCATAAATACTCCATAGCAGCAGACACTCTCTCTGAGGTAGTGTTCTACTTCTTTCTTAACATTCTTGTTTTTCAGTTGGATATATGGCAACATCAGAAAGCTCTTCCTTCATCTTTTGCCTTCTTTAGTCCTTAACAGAATCTTCTCATATTACACTACAAATATCAACTTTGTGAAATTCAACCAATTAAATAATCAATCAGCAATCACTGATATACAAGGTACTCTGCTAGATTTGGCAGTACAACCACAAAAATAAGACAGACCTACTGTGTGATGGGGAAGAATGGAAAGGGAGGGGGAAGAACAACAGGTAATCAAGATAATATATTTCTCACTGAGTACAGGAAAATATACTTCAATATATCGACGACTCAACTCTCCACAGATTTAACTCAATGCTGTACTCTAAACAAACAAATAAAACCATGTCAAGATATACATATTAGTTAATATAAATATATTATTTTTAAGTTTGGAGCAGACTTTTAAGCAAGCTAAAACTAGGTTTACCTAAACATGAATAATAGATAGTATTACAAAATAACATGCCAAGAACATAGTAAGCAATCAAATATTTGTTGATTGATGAAAAAATATTAAGGTAATATAATAATAATTTACTGTCCATTGTGTCCTATACTTTTTGCTAGAAAGAGAACTTACACAGAAATGGAACATAGCAAACAGTAATAATTACCCAAAGGTATATAGACTATATCATTATTTATTTTCATAATTTGTATATTTAAACTTCTAAGCCTGTAAGTATGGGAATAGGAAGTCAGTTTTAATATTTGATCTAATCTAAACCTAGAAGAAGCAATCACATTTGTATTAATAAGTTTTTATCAAGCACCTACAATATACAGTGGTACAGAAGATTAAAGCCAAGATTAAGATGTTGAAATCACTGGTCTTAAGTGATAAAATACAAAATACTAATTTTCAAGAATTATTTTTCAAAGTGCTGATCTATTCCTATCTTTGTTACACTATATTCCCTGACAATTCCCCAAAAAGGTACTTTTAATGATGTCTTTTAAAACTCAAGAGATTTTAAAATATGAATTAGTTTTCAAACTGCACTTATCTAGGAAGTGTAGAATACCTAATATATGTTATAAGATGTTTCCTTAAAACCTTTAAAAAAAGAAATGAACACACGTAGGTACAAGTGCTCTTAAGTTGCTATCTTATATAAAATATGCATTAAATTACATGCTGAATATAATTGAAAGAGGCAGAAGAGATTTACAAAGGACATAACTATCTCTCCCCTTTTCTGCCCAGTTTCTAGAGTTTTTTTTTTTCATTTTTAGATTGATCATGGATTACAAATACAAAACTAGACTGCCTGTGCCTTATTTGGATTTGAGTATATCTAAAAGCATGTATTTATATATGGGTCAGCCAGAGCATCAGTAACCAAAACTTAAAAGGCATCTCTTTACCTTGGTGCAGAATTTCCCCAGGCTCCATGCTTATCTGTCAGTATATTGATAATTTTCTGGATTAGCTGGGTTGCTGTCACATGGTCCCGATACTTTGCTGCTCTTATTAAATGATCACACATCTTCTCCTCTTCTCGTTTATCAGCAGAATACTGAGCACACAATGACTTGGAAGAGAAAAGATGGATAATTTTTAAATAGAAAATTTTCAATTTAAATAGAAATTTTTTAATAGAAAAAGCTGTAAATGCATACAATAAAATTTAAGCATTAGTCAGTTTAAATGAATAATAACAGGTAGCTAACATTTATATATCACACTAAGGTTTGAAGAGTATTTTATAAGCATTATCTCATTTAAATCTTGCATTAGCTTATAGTGTAGGTGCTCTTATCATGCCCATTTTATGGATGAGACCCAGACACATTAAATGCCCTGCCCATGACTGAACAGTTACTTGATGCCTGAAACACATTTCCACTGAAAAGTCTTACTGACTCCAAGCACTCCACTCTATTCACTATGCTATACAACCACATATATTAAATCATATTTTTGGAAGGAGGAAGAAATAAATATAAAAATGAAAAACTGATCTGAATGTCTAGGACCAATGCTACTCTTAAAAACTTGACTAATTCACCATTGATATAGGCTTGGTAGATAAATAAGGTAAAAATGATTGACCTTATTCCACACACCTTCAAGAAGTGAAGGGCTAATTTCAGGGGCAGATAGTACAGAAAACCTCCTGCAACAATTGTTCATGTGAAGCTTGTTCTAAGCATATTCAGGAAAGAATTCTCAGCTGGAATAAGCTCTTTTACACTGCCCTCCTCTACGGCTCAGACTTTACATAGGCATCCTTCTTATTATACCTAAATTGAAGGGTCATGCAACCTAAGAACTGCATTACAATTTAAGAATTTAAAATATATTGTCCGGTAAGTGTAAAGAGTTCATAAAAATTATAAGTTAATTCAAGAAAATGAGCTGCAGTTAAAAAGCTAATTAGTGATATATTTAGAGGAGGGAGGAAATACCATTTTAGGGTTTTAATAAGAAATGGAAAACACCTGTAAAATTATTACAGCGTTAACAAAGAAGAAACTTGTGAATTTTCCAGACACTCACAAACTTACCAAAAAGTCAGGAAATATTACACAATTTAATTTGAATTCTTACTCTGAAACTAGGAAAGTGTTTCAAGTATGAAGATTATCTGCTCTCTTCTATATTTCTCACTACCTCCTTACTCTATAAATGTCTAAACTGAAATCTATAAACTAGAAGCTACAAAATAATAATTTCCAGTTCAGAATAGAGATTGAGATCTCCATAAACCTTTAAAAAGATTACTGTACCACAGGAGGCCTTTTTGAAAAACTATTATTTCTATCCTATTCAATAACATTAGGACATTTTCTTGACTTTCTCCAGTAGTATTTGATAATGATTTAATAAGCAGTAACTTTAAAGTTTGCTTAAAAAGGCATAATTCTAAAAACAACTGTCCAAGGTAAGCTAAGTAGTAAAATGGTTTAAAGTGCTCTTTAATGGATCCTCCTTAACAATTTGAGCAGCAACTTTTCATATCTGACATAAAATCCATAGATATAAATCACATTAGAGGGCTATTCTTTCTCGATTATCAATCTCTGTCTCTTTGTACAACATTAAAGTCACATTTGACCTTAAAAGATGATAAAATGAAAACCAAACTAGAATGTTTTATAAAAGATATAATGGACTTGTAACTCCTAAGAAAATCTTTATGATACAATTTTGAATAAAATCTTTATTAAATACCCACCAGAAATTCCATATATAGAGATAGCATCTAAAGCCATTTTTTAAAAAAAAAGCAGTTAACATTTGCTCAACCTGCAACTTCACAACCCAAAAGAAGTGTGTATGTGCTTGCTTGTGCTTATCTGGAGGGGGAGGGAGCTGTTGGAAGGGCCTGAATTTAAGGATTTCTTTTTTTGGTGGGGAGAGAGGGTGCAATGGAGGAAGAAGATAATGTCTGAACATGGTTGACAACAAAATAAGATATTTTTGGTGATTTTTTTTAGCTTAATATCAGGGTTTCTGACACTTTATAATCAGCTTTCAAACCTGATTCTAACTTATACATAACCTTAGTAGAGGATTATCATAATTAAAGATCAAAGGATTTTATGGAATGACATCTAATATAGATCTCTATGAAAATGAACCACAGTTCACAGCATGATTATCATAAATGACAAAGCTAAAATAAGAAATCTACTTCTAAAACATAAATTATTTAAAGTTTTATCCAGTTATAATTCAAGTTACCTACCATTTGTTTTTGAAACTCAAATGAATTACCTTTCATTTTCCAGAATGCACAGCTCTACCCAGTCCTGTACTCTAAGCCCTCTAAAAATATGAACAATTGTTGCAGTAAGTTTTCTGTACTATCTGCCCCTGAAATTAGCCTTCACTTCTTGAAGGTGTGTGGAATAAGGTCAATCATTTTTACCTTATTTATCTACCAAGCCTATATCAATGGTAAATTAGTCAAGTTTTTAAGAGTACCATTGGTCCTAGACATTCAGATAAGTTTTTCATTTTTATATTCAGTTCAAATCTGAACTGAAATATCAAATGGCAAAACTTCCCTAAATGCTTCAATGTAAAGAACCCTGAAATACAGAGACTACATTTTCTAACCATAGCTCAGGTTAAAAGGAAATATTTTCACAACAACAATGTAAAGTAGGTTCTACTATTACCATTTTATAGATGAAAAACCTATGACTGAGAAAGGTTAAGAGCCTGGTTAACACAGCAGGTTAAGAGTTAGAGGCAAGATTTGAACTCAGGTCTTCCTGACACAAAGGCCCCCATGCTACCCACTGTAGCATCTAGATGTCTCACAAAACAGATCTGTGGTCCCTGGATAGACCCCACTATTAAGTTGGAAGGGAAGAGAATGGCTTTGGTGATGCTTGAACCAAAAATTATTTTTTCCTACAGTTTACTTTTGAAAAACAGGATCTTTAAATTATCTTTCATTCTTAAGAGCAGTGCTTCAAATGCTCAGAGAACGCAAAATCATTTTTAATAAATGGGGCAATTATGCTGAAGAAGCTAGAATAACATTTTGCATTATTTTACAAAATGAAAATTATTCTCATTTCTTCATTATCACTCAATCCAATTTGAGGAAGAGTTAAAAGCAGGATGTCTGTAGCTCAGGATACAGCTTCCCTCCCCACCCACCCCAATCTATTCCCATGTTTAAAGGCCACCAGAAACATGCAAAGAAAGTCATGTTGCATTACTGAGTGATCACTCAAGAGATACCTAAATATCACATACTACTTGGAAAAAAAAATCATAGGAGGAGACAGTGGGCATCTCCAGGAGGGGGAAATAAAAACTATATGAAAACTAATGCAGAATAAAATCAATCTATTCTGATTTTAAATGGTGGCATAAAGGATAGCATTCTGGGTTTGTAAACTGGAAGACCTAAGTTCAAATTAAGCCTCAGATACATGCTAGCTGTGTGGCTCCAGGAAAGTCACTTAAATCTGCCTCAACCTCAACTGTAAAACTAGAATAATAGTAGCACATACCTCTCAGGGTTGTTGTAAGGATCAAATGAGATATTATCTGAAAAACATTTATCATAATGCCTGACACACAGATGTCACTTCATTCCCTTTTCCTTTCTTTCCTCCCTACCTCCTTTTCCCTCTTCCTTCCTTTAAAGGATGGAATAAATGTAAGAGGAATAAATAATGTGAGAGCTACAAAACATTTTGATCATCTAGTCCACCCCATTTCATTTTTTGGATGACAAAACAGGGACTTAGAATAAAATTGCCCATGATCACATGACTAGTTTATGAATAATTTGGGATTTAAAATACAATTTTAAAATAGCGTTAGCCGTTTGCCCAAACTGGCCCTCACTACTGGAAATATTGTTCTTTATCTAAGAATGCTAACTGTAATCAAGATGACTGAGGACTACATATTACAAGTTCAGAGTTGGAAGAGACCTCAGAGGTCATGTAGCCCAAACATTCCTTTTATAGATCAAAAACACTGCTCTAAAGAAGTTAGTTAACCACCCAAAGTTACATAGACAGAAAAAACTAGGGCTTAGATGAGAATTCAGTTCCTATATCTAAAAAAACCAAGCCCATTCTCTCCAGTGTTCCCATCTATAATTATGATGCAGTCATTCAAAGAGATTTTGTGAGAACAAAGGTAGCCAATCACTATAAGGGAATTGCCTACAAATGCTGCAATCATTAACAAAAATATTTTAAAGTAACTGAGAATGAGTTATGTTGATTATAAAAAAGCTTAGAACTCAGCATTAACTGCTAATCTGCTCTTTTAGCAGAGTGCATGAATTATAAAACTGAAAATTTAATCAATATTTTAATTATGAAGTGAGGGAGAAAACTATCAAATCATTGAGATAAAATGTAAATGGAGGATGTTTCACAAAGGCTCAATTTGTACACCTAGCTTTATATGAAAGTATATAAATTATTCTGAAAACACTGATGTACCTTTAAGAAGAATGGATATGCATATCCTATCAGTTATTGGCTACGAATAGAGAATGTAAAAGTCTCAATCAAGCAAAAAAAAGGCTGACAATTCCTAAGACAAACAGCAAAAGTAAAATGACAAGAATGAATTCTTTCTTAGAAAGTTTTTACTAACATTCTATTTTTCCATTTCACTTTCCTTGGTATCTCTTTCTTTCCCCCTCCCAGAGAGCCATATGACATGTCTTACATAATATCCTATACAATAAATGGTATTTGTTTAAAGACAAAAAGTTGGGGGGGGGGTCACAAGAGGTGATCAAAACATCGAAAAAGTATGAAAATATATGCAAAGTGCAAAACTGATGGTCCTCCAAACTCTGCAAAGGGGTGGTGTGGAAGTGCATCATCATAATCTTCCTTTAAGCCACACATTCTTTGCAGTATTCAATTTTGATGTTTTAATGGTTGTTCTTTATAGTGTTGTAGGCATTGTCTTTATTGTTTTCTTGGCTCTACTTATGTTACTCTGGATCAGTTCATGTAACCATTTCTATGCTTCTCTGTAATCATTAAATTCATCTTTTTAACAACACAGTGATATTCTACTGCATTCGTGTACCACAATTTGCTTAACCATTCTTAAACTGATGGATATCTACTTTGTTTTCAATTCTTTGCCATCACAAAAAGTGGTACAATGAACATTTTATTGTATACAGGGCCTTTCTTCTAAGTAGTGGCCAGACTAATGAAATCCCAGAGTCAAAGGATAAATGGGCTTTTTAGTCATTTTATTTGCATAATTCCAAAATGTTATATTAAATGGCTGTACACAGGCAGCTGAGTGGTGCAGTGAATAGAGCAACGGCCCTGAAGTCAGGAAGACCCGAGTTCAAATCCAACCTCAGACACTTAACATTTACTAGCTGTGTGACCTTGGGCAAGTCACTTAACCCCAATTGTCCTGCCTTCCCCCCCTCCACAAAGGAAAAAAAATTGGTTATACTAGATTCATAGTTCCACCAACAATGCACTACTTTGTCTATCTTCCCATAATCCCTCCAACTTTGACTATTTTCATCTTTTGTCATCTTTGCCAATTTGCAGAATTGAAAGTAAAACCTCAGGAGTATTTTGATTTGATTTTTCTCATTTAGTGTTTGGGGGCATTCTTTCACGTATAACTGCTAATTTAATTTTTCCTTTGAGAACAGTTTACATCCTTTAATTACTTATCTATCAGGGAGTGTCTTTTGAAATTAGTTCATTCACTTAAGTCTATTGCAAAGCTGCCAGCAAGAAACATACCACATAATAATTCAAAAGTATTTGCTTAAAACATTTATTTTACATATGAAAAAAGCATTTAAAAATCTCAATTCACTGAAAATAAAAGTAATAAAATTCATTAGGAAACAAGTTTGAATATATTAATTAAATATAAAAAAGTTAATGACAAAATGCTGGATGAACTGCTGCATCACTGTAATTAGGTTTCTTTTCCACATGAATATGGGGGAAGAGGAGCAATAACATTAAAAAATTAGATGGCTCAGAGAGTACAAACCTGAGAGACTACTTCTATAGCAATCTAACCGATCAATAAAAATGACTATAATCTCATTAAATATATTTTATATAAAAAATAATAATATATAATAATAAAATATATTATAAATGATATATTATATTTTAAGTTTATTATATATCATTATATTAATATAATATCAATATAATACAATAATATTAATATATTATTATATAATAAATAACAATATCATAAAATATAATAATAAAATAATATATAAATATATAATTTCAAGGTGGCACAATTATGTATTATCCAGTAAAAATGTATAAACCACTCAAAAGAAAAGTCTTACATAAAAATGAAAAAATCCTAATGATCCATTTCTACCTCACTTATCTTAGCTAGGTTTAGATAACATGTATGTTTAATTTGTGGATTGAGGAAGATATGCTTTAAAATATACTGACATAATACCAAGACAATTCAGAATAAGGTGTTCAGAGTCAATGTTAAGACTGATATTTTTTAAGAAGGAGCATCTAAAGAAATGATGAGTAAAGGGTTCCTTCAATGGCAATCGCATCAAGATTTTCCAAGAACTTCCTGTTTTTAATAGTCCAATCTAAAAGCTGCATTACAGAACAGTTCTCAATGATTATATAGAAATCTAACTTTTGAACAAAAATTGAACATTTAAGTCATAAAGTTAAGGTGGAACTGGTACAAAAAGGGGGTAACCAGGAAAAAAAGATAAAACAATTGGGAAAATACTGTAATAGGGGCAAAGAAATTTTAGGATCTCAAAGCACAGGTTATTTACAAACCAAAAGGCAGTTATATAGATTATTGGGCAGAGTAAAAGTCTGTGGATACTTGTATGTTCTTATAGGTGGTATTTAATGTTATTTGGTTCTCTACAAGGACGAATAAAGTTGAGTCAGGCTTGAAGAATATCCTGATAATTTTTCTGTTAAAAGGCACACATTTATTTTAAGACTATAACTTTAAACAAATCCTTTATTTTAAAGCATCTAAGTTACCCTATCTTCCCAGAGTCCCAAATGACTGTGTATGGCGGTTGTAGGAAGAACAAAAGTGCTAAAAATTACCACTAAATGTATGGCATGTACATAACAAAGAGGAGACTGAGAGTAACAATAAAAATGAAAAATGAGTATCAATAGCAAACTGAGTAGCTGCAAGTACTTTACCCTCCACAAATATACGTGATCTGCCCCATTCTGTCCCCAGGCCTGAGTTGTACTTCTGCCCTAGATAACCTCTCCCTTTGCACCTGCTGGGAATAAGAAAAATTAGGGAAACATGAAAATATAGTTTTAAAGACAGATCATACTTGCTTTGTTTTACCCCATGAGAAAAACAGAGATATACAGATTTCAGCTGGATACAAGGAAGAAGTGCCTAAAAATTTTAGCTGTCCCAAAGTGGAGCACACTTCTTAGTAAATAGTGAGATGCTTGTCTCTGAAATTCTGAAAGTGAGAGTTGGACTGCCTTTTGATGGGAATACAGGAGAGGAGGTTCCTACATAGATACAGATCAGTCTAAATATCCTCTAAGAGATCTGTAAGCCATGGCCCCTGCACTCAAGTCTTCAGTTCCCACAAAAAACTGAATTTGATACTGGGGCTCTAGACCATAAATGGTTTTCACTTTACACACTTCATGGCCACATTCCAGCTGTGATGTTTCCCAACCTCTACTCCTCCCTTTGGATCCTCTAACTCATTCTTATGTGCGGAATTTAAGGTTCCTGAGGGCTAGAACAGTCTTGTTTGCTCCTTTTGTATCCTCAATGTTTAACACACTGCCCAGCACACTATTTAAGTTAAATAAATGCTTAGTTTAATAAATATTTAATAAACACTTCTTCATGTACTCATTTGATTCAATGACAAATGAATCAATGTAGAGAACCAGCTGGTTAGTAAACCAATAGGCATCCTTTATGCATTTACTAAATACCAGGAATGCAAAGAAAGACAAAACCATAGTACCTGCCTTCAAGGAGCTCAAATGCTATTGGAGGAGACAACATTCAAAAAATTAAGTGAACAAAAAATGGGAAGTAACCTTAAGAGTGATGGCACTGATAGTAGAAAAGACCAAGAAAGACATTCTACAATAGGTGAGATTTCAGCTGGGTCTTGAAGGAAATCAGGGAAAGCAGCAGGTTTAGGTGAGCAGGAAGGGCCAGTCACTGAAAAGGTAGAGAATTAAGAGAAGGAGGGTTGAGTGCAAGAAACATAAAGTAGGTCAGAATATCTGGGTTGTAAGAGAGCCAATGGAGCACACTGAGAAGAGAGGTGACAAAAATAATTCCTAAAATAAAGATCACTTTGGTAGCTAAATGTAGGTTAGCGAAAAGACTTCGGGAGAGAAACAAAACTGAAGGCTGTAACAAGTCCAGATGAAAGGTGAAGAGGATCTGTATATAGGTGGTAACTGTATGAATGAAGAAAAGGGGACATATATGAAAGATACTGTGAAAATAAAAAGGACAAGACCTGATTATAGATTGGATATGTGGAGGAAGAGTGAATAATCAAGGATGTCAATGAAGTTGTGAACTTCAGTGACTGTGAAGATGATGGTACCTATAACAAATATAGCAGAATTAAAAAAGGAAAGCTTGGTGGGAAAGATATGAAGTTCTCTTTCAAACATATTGAGTCTGAGATGACAAAGGGAAATCCAGTTTGAATATTCAAAAGTCAGTGGTCATGGGGGATGAGAGCTAAAGAGAGAGTGAAGAACTAGATATACAGAAACAGCAAATGTTGAAGGACTCCAAAAACATAAGTGAACAATCCACACAGACTACAGCCTATTAATTCTTCCAGCCTATGCAGTTCTTGTCCACCTCTTTCTACACATCCTTACAGAGGATTTTGTGAACTTGCTAGATTCTCAAGATCCTTTGGCCTTTTGTGGCTATCAATTTAGAAATAGCCATTCATCTCTCTGGGAATCATCTGCATAACTATGTTAACTGAAACCATACAACTGAAGAGATCACCAAGCAAAGTAGCAATGAAGGGGAAGAGAAAGCCCAAGACAGATAGGTAGGGGATTTGTGGCTAGTGGAAATAAAGACATGGATAAAGAATCAGCAAAGGAGACTGAGAATTCAGATAGGAGAACCAAAAAAGTTGTTATAAAGCCAGAGAGGAGAAGGGTGGCATGACAGGGTGATCAATAATGATAAAAGCAATTAAATCTAGCAATCAAGAAAAAAGCAGTTTAGTTGCAAAATGTGGTCAGAAGCCAGATTAGCAAAGGTTTGGAAGTAAGAAGAATGAAATTTGCAGTATAAGTGGATTTAAGGAGTTAAGTCAAGAAGCAGAAAAGTGATATAGGTCAGTGGGCAACAAGGATGAAAAGATGAAGTCTTTTGTTAAGGATGGGAAAAACTGGTATGTTTATAGGTAGTAGGGAAGTAGTAAGTAAATAGGGAGAGATTAAAAACTGGACAGTGAGAATAATAGTGAAGGTGATCTGCTGGAAAAAGGGAAAGGATAGAACCAAGTATTCATATTTAAGGATTTGCCTTGGAAAAAAGAAGGGCTACCTCTTAATGTGAGACAGCTATAAAGGAGATATAATGGGAAGGTGTCTCAATTCTGCTGAAATGTAGAGGAAGGTAGAAGAGGAAGGAAATAGTTTATGATTTTTCAGTGAAGTATGAGGTAAGGTCCTCATAGGAAATAAAATTGTAGGTGTCCCAAAGTGCAATGGAGAAATTCATAATGGGCATAAGTACACCATACCACTGATGACCTAAACACAAGGACAACAGGCATAGAGTAATATGAAAACAGAACAGATGGATGGCTAGATTTGTACTGATAATCAAAAGGTTTAGAGAATCAATCAAGCTGCATAGAACTTCTATAAAGATGTATGGAAAGATGTCAACAAGAACTACACAGGCTGGTATTGAATGAATAGAGTCTAGTCTACATGGATTGTGTGCTTATGTTTCGTGAGTCCTTCAACATAGACTACTTCTAACTGCAAATTTGCTGAACCTGAAGTAAAACCTTCAGAGGTATTTTGGTTTGCATTTCTGTTCTTAGGAATTTGAAGCAACCTTTCACATAGCTGCTAATAGTTTGTGATTCTTTTGAGCACTATTCATAGTTCTTTGAATACTTATACAGTGGAGAATCAGATTTGGATAAGTCATAGTAGATAGACTCCCTTTACTCCAACACATCTCAAAACTGTGACACTGATTCACAGCTATGTCTAAGTTTCTGGACACTGTAATGAATTCCAGGGATCTGAAAGGAACTAAAAAACCAAGGAACAATACAGTTCAACACCAACTCTTTTCAATTTGTTTGAACAGAGACTTCCTATAAAAGTTCTTGCATTATTTTATTTTTCATGTCATGATTCAGTAGAAAAAGAACTGGTAGCAAGAGTAAATGTAAATGACATGAAAATAAAATTTATTAGAAGAGAAACACTTTTTCCAGACATATGGACCAAACACATTTTTTAAGTATTATGTTTATTTTAGTTCACATATTACTTTGAAAGAAAGTTAGCAAGAATTTGAAAAAGAAAAAAAAAGTATGTAAGCCTAACATCTACAATGAACCATATGGTAAATTAATAATGCAACTTAAGAAAAAATGTTAGATTTTCAGCTATTTAAGAGCAGAACTTTTCCTAAACACTTCAATATTTTTTCTGATTTGTTAGGCTTTTGCCTCACAAAATATATGCCCCACTGAGTGCCATTTAAAGGTAAAATCATCAAAGGAGTGAAAATAGGAAGCAGTTCTTCTATTCATGATAAACCTATTTAAATATGTAATTTTCAGTAAATAAAGAAGCTCATGCAACTTTCAATTTTGGATACCGCTACTTGATTCCTGACCTCAGGTTTAAAGTCTTGCATTTTTAATATAAAAAAAAATGCAACCCAAGGAAATATTAACAATAGCCTTAAATAAGATTTTTAAAAACAAAAGCTTAAAAACTCAAAAGCAAACAAAAATCAACCACTGACAATGTCTAACAGCCACCTTTAAGACTGAAATGATGCCTCTGTCATCCAGTGCCTCAAAATATTGATTTTCCACAACAAGAGAAAAGCTTAAGCCAATGAAACAGATAGAGTCATCCCTCTGATAATAGCCATCAAGGTTAAAACAGGAAGAATACTTATCAAAATATCTCTTCTGTTTTTTCTTCTTTTAATGGCCTGGATATAATGTGTTGGGTTTCTTATCTCTGCAAACCAAAGTTTCCAAATAACATTTTAAAAGTTATTTCAAGAGTCATTCCAAGGTTTGAATTTTTTACCTTAGCCTTCTAATGTTAAATAGTTCATTTAAGATGATTATATTTAAGTATTTTAAAATACTAAATGTTATGCCATAAAAGTAAATTATCATCCCAAATACAAAAACTAAAATATAAACATACATTAAAATGCCAACATCCAATTTGTTTCTTTTTTAGTTTCATTTATATCTATATGAAAAGAAGAAAAATAAGTCTTATGGGAACACAAAAAGAACCTCTCCAAAAGACAAACTAGACCCTGCTATAAGAATGAACACATTCACTTTTAAGAATAAAAGACAATGTGTAACTGATGAAAGTAAAAAAATTGAGGGATACTTGACCTAGGGTCCATGAAATTTTTATAAATATATTTGATAACTATATTCTTTTGTATTCTTATATATTTTATTTTATTCATTAAAAACATCATGAAAAGGGTTCACTAGACTTTAAATATAAATATAAAGAGATATCAGACCAAAAGAGGTTATGAATCACTAGAAAATTTAATGATTGCTTCAGTAGGCTGACCTTATGGATAAATTCTAAAAACAATTCATAAATTGGTAGGACTGAACCTCATATTGATTATTAGAACTAAAACAATCTAAAATAAATTTTTCACCATGTGATTTATCTTTTTTAAATTAAATTTTGTTTAATTTTAGTTTGCATCATTTCCACAATCTTTTACATCTATTCCATAAGATTTTGAGTTACAAATTTTCTCCCCATCTTTCCCCTACCCACCACCCCAAAACAGTGATCCCACTGTATAACCCCTTCTTCAATCTGAACTCTCCTATATCCTCTCCCATCCCCCCTCTGGCTTTCCAGTAAGGGAAGATGGATCTCTATACCCCAGTGCCTGTATATCTTCTTTCCCAGTTTAATGTAAAAAAATAATAATAATAATATTTTTTTAAACATTCGATTTTACAACTTTGAATTCCAGATTATTTCCCTTCCTCCCTTGTCACCTACCCTTACTGGGAAGATAAGCAATTGAATATAGGTTTTGCATGTGTAGTTATGCAAAACATTTCCATAGTGGATATATTGTGAAAGACTGACTATATTTCCCTCCATCCTATCCTGCCCCCCACTTGTTCTATTCTCTATTTTAACTCTATCTCTTTTCAAAAGTCCCTTTTCTAACTTCCCTCCCCCCAACCTGCCCTCCCCTCTATCATCACCCCTCTCATCCTCATTCCCCCTACTCTCCTGTAGGGTGAGATACTCTATTTAGTGCGTATGTCATTCTCTCCCTAAGCCGAATTCAATGAGAGTAAGATTGGCTCATTCCCTTTTGTCTTCCTATTCTTCCTCTCCACTGTAATTGTTTTCCCTTGCCTCTTCTATATGAGATAATTTATCCCATTCTGTCTCTCCCCATCTCCTCTCATTATATTGCTCTCCCACCTCTCAAATATCCTTTCCTATTCTTTTTTTTTTTTTTTTGCCTTTTTGGAGGGCAATTGGGGTTAACTAACTTCCCAAAGTTACACGGCCATCCCTTCCTATTCAATTGATCCTGTGACTTCTGTCTATGCATACTTGTACACAGATATACACACACTCACATATGTATTTATATGCCCATATACACTCCTATATAGATAGATATGTATGTATACATATAAACATACACACATTTATACTCCCTTCAACTATTCTCATACTGAGAAAAGTTTCATAAGTTACAATTATCATTTTTTCATGTAGGAATATAAATAATTCAACTTTGATAAGTTCCTTATGATTTCTTTTACCTGTTTACCTTTTCATGTTTCTTTTGCTTCTTGTATCTGAATGTCAAATTTTCTATTCAATGCTGTTTTTTTCATCAAGAATACTTGAAAGTCCTCTATTTCATTGAAAGACCAATTTTCCCCTGAAACATAATACACAGTTTTGCTGGGTAGTTGATTCTTGGTTTTAATCCCAGCTCCTTTGACCTCCAGAATATCATATCATGAGTTATCCTGATTGTGTCTTCACAATAATGAAATTGTTTCTCCCTGGTTGCTGGTAATATTTTCTCCTTGATCTGGGAACTCCAGAACCTGGCTATAATATTTCTAGGAGTTTTCTTTTGGGATCTTTTTCAGGAGGTGATCAGTGGATTCTTTCAACCTCTATTTTGCCTTCTGGTTCTAAAACATCAGGGCAGTTTTCCTTGAGAATTTCTTAAAGGATGATTTCTAGGTTCTATTTTTGATCATGGCTTTCAGGCAGTCCAATAATTTTTAAATGATCTCTCCTGGATCTATTTTCCAGGTCAGTGGTTTTTTCAATGAGATATTTCACACTGCCTTCTATTTTTTCATTTGTTTGGATCTGTTTAATACTATCTTGATTTCTCATAAAGTCACTAACTTCCATTTGCTCCAATCTAATTCTGAAGGAATAATTGTCTTCAGTGAGCTTTTGAGATTCTTTTTCCATCTGGCAAATATACACATTCCTACATTTATTTGGGAAAATTGTGAAATTGATGGGTGCCAAAAAGATGCCATTCAGCAACACTGAAGCAATGAGTAACTGGCTTTTTCTCCTGAAAAGCTAAAAGACAAGTTTCTTTTATCTGTACTAGATTAATTCAGTTAAATAAAGAAATCACCAACAAAAGTTACAGGGAAGTCTTCCTCATATTTGAAAACTTAACTTAATGAGGAAAAAAGGAGAAAGGCATTCATAATCATAATTTTAATAAGCAGTGAGTAGATATGATAACTGCTCAAAAGAATTTATAATACAGTATCTTAGTATTTGTATAATTCTCTTCAGTTACATCATCTTTATTAACCTTTTCTTACAAGTACATATTCATAAGAAATTGGAAGATTTACACAGAAAATAAAATATGTCCAAATAATAGTAGTTTACCACATATATTTGTAACAAAGAATTTCTGAATCAAATACAGTGCTGAGACATAACTCTTTAATGCACTTGAAAAACATCTTCAAATGTAGAAAATCTGGTCTCAAGTCTTGTCATCTTGGTAGAACTTATGTAAAAGCAATAGGACAGGATATGAAGAAGATCATCTCTGGAATCATAAACCCACACTCTGCCACTTAATATCATTTTGACTTTAAGCAGATAACTTCACCATACTGAGCTGAAATTCCGACAAGTGTTAAAAAATGAAAGGATTGAAAAATAAAGAAAATGATAGGGGTGGACTGGATGACTTCCAAGGTGCCTCCCAACACTCCATGAATGATCTGATAACCCCATAACATGAGAGACAGCTGGACAGAGTGAACAAGTTCCACCTCTGACATAAACAGGCTGGGTGACTAAAAAAGTCACTTTAGTGCTAAGAGCAACTCTCTAAAACTGTACATTATAAAGACAGCATTAACTGAAGTGCTGGAGGGAGCTTCAGGAGCTCCTTGACACGAGAAGTCCCTGTATCAATAACATTACAAATTACCCGTGACTAGGAAAAGAATTATAAACAACTGGTAGAAAGAAGAGTTGGGAAAAAAAAAAGGGTGAATAGAAGGAAACATTTTATGAAGCCAACTCAAGTATTATGTATTAAATTGACTTATGTGACATATCCTGATCAATACTATTTTAAACCACATAAAAAACAAAAGTAAATATTTTAAATATATAGAAAGCTTGCGGTGCCTAGGTGGCACAGGTGAGCACTGGCCCTGGAGTCAGAAGGACCTGAGTTCAAATCCAGCCTAAGACACTTAACACACACATACACCCCCCCCCCCAAAAAAAACCTAGCCATGTGACCTTGGGCAAGTTACTTAACCCCAAGTGAATGTGTGTGTGTATATGTATAAAGCTTAATATATATAATACAATAAAATGACACACTAAAGGTGCGTGTAATTCTTGATCTGAACCATCTTATTAGGTTTAATATCACAAATAAACTTAAGATATATCTTTGTTATAAATATTTACGAAATCAATCTTTTTGCACAGATATCATGATGGATTTGGTACGTGTAATTCTTGATCTGAACCATTTTATTAGGTTTAATATCACAAATAAACTTAAGATACATCTTTGTTATAAATATTTACGAAGAAATCAATCTTTTTGCACAGATATCATGGTCGATTTGGCTTTCTGGTATATGAATAAATATCTTGGTTTTGTTTTTGTTGAAGAGAATCTGTTATATCTTGTGATTCAAACCTGGAAATATGCCTGCATATTCATAGTAGCTGCTGTGAGTATCACATTGGCGATACGCTAGATTAGAAGGTTATTAACTTTTTTGCATTACGGATCCCTTTTGAAAGTCCAATAAAGTCAATGGACTCCTTTCTCCAAATGGCAATTTGAATTTTCTTAAGAATTCATAACTGTGGGGTGGCTAGGTCGCACAGTGAGTAGAGCAATGGCCCTGGGGTCAGGAGGACCTGAATTCAAATCTGGCCTCAGACACTTAACACACACACACACACACACACACACACACACACACACACACACACAAACTAGCTGTGTGACCTTGGGCAAGTCACTTCACCCCAATTGCCCTTCAAAGAAAAAAAGGGAAAAAAATTCATAAGTGAAGAAATAATAGATTTCACTAGAAGATATTGAAAATAAAAATAAACTTCAACTTAAGGGCCTGTGAATTAGATGGGCTCTGGCATTTCATCCCTACACTGACATTCTACATTTTTTTTTTTTTAGCAATTGGGGTTTAAGCTCAAGGTTACATGACCAGTTATTTCTGGGTGTGGTGTTAAGTATCTGAGCCCGGATTGGATCCCCAGGTCATCCCAACACTGGGGCCAGTGCTCTTACTCACTGAGCCACCTGGATACCCCTAAGCAATTGGGGTTAAATAACTTGCTCAAGGTTACACGGCCAGGTGTTTCTGGGTGGGTGCTAAGTGTCTGAGCCTGGATTCGATCCTCAGGTCATCCCGACACTGGGGCCGGTGCTCTTATTCGCTGTGCTACCTGGCCGCCCCGACATTCTACATTTTTAAATATATATCACATATAAAAATTAAAACATGGCAGAATATTTTTTTAAAAGCAAATCTGGATAGACTGCTATATTCAAAGTCTTCCCACTGAGAATTTGGTTTTAATTTAATAAAAGTTTTAATTGGTAGTCAAGAAAAAATTTTACATTATTATCATATGCTTGAAATGAAAGGATGGAAAAGAAAGGAAGGGATTTGAGATTTAAAGGTCTATTCTTAATTTAAATTTTCTATACACTACTTAACTATATTAATTCATTTTAAGACCATGATATATTTTATGTATCATGTACTAATTTTCATGTTAATATTATATGTGCATATCTTTTAATACATATCAGAGTAATTTTTCATTTTATAAAAGAAGAAAGTATCAATGGGGAGAAAGGAGAAAGATTAGCTAGGAATGTCCATTAAGGAAATATTGTCAAACATACCATTTTACTATCCTCACTTTCACATATACATAGACAGAAAAAAAAAGGAAGATGATGTTTCCCAAAGCATAAAATAAGCTAATGGCAGAGTTGAGATCAGAACTGTTTCTTTATCACTAAACCATGCTTACTCAATGTGTATAAGTCATATATTTTTCCTCCCTCCAAAACAAAACTCACATGCAAAATGATGCAGTAGTGAGTTGGTAAAAGTGTAACAACTAGTTCTCCGGGAAGAAATATGTGCAGGATTTTTTGTTTTTGACAATGCTGTGTACATATGCTGAAAGTTATTATAATCTCTCCTACTTCTCTCTACCTATTCTCACTGTTCAAACAGTGAGAGTCTCTGCCCTAGCATAGAGGGCTCTAAAAACAGCTTTTCCTATATTTTTTTCCTTGAAGTGGGAACTATGGAATTTGGCTTTAATATTACTAGGAGTTTTCTTTTGGGGATCTTTTTGAAGAGGTGATCAGTGAATTCTTTCAATTTCTATTCTTCCCTCTGATTCTAGAATATCAGGGCAATTTTCCTTAAGAATTTCTTGAAAGAAGGTGTCTAGGCTCTTTTTTTTTTTTGATCATGGCTTTCTAGTAGTCCAATAATTTTTAAATTCTCTCTCCTGGATCTATTTTCCAGGTCATTTGTTTTTTCCAATGAGATATTTCATACTGTCTTCTATTTTTTCATTTTTTTTGATCTGTTTAATAGTATCTTGATTTCTCATAAAGCCATTAGCTTCCAAATGCTCCAATCTAATTTTGAAGGAATTCTTCTCTTCAGTGAGTTTTTGAAATTCCTTTTCCATTTTGCAAATTAGGTTTTTTAAGGCATTCTTCTCCTCATTGACTTTTTGGGCCTCTTTTGCCACTTCAGTTAGTCTATTTTTAAGGTGTTATGTTCTTCAGTACTTTTTGGGGTCTCCTTTAGTAGGCTCTTGACTTACTTTTCATTATTTCCTTGCATCACTCTCATTTCTCTTCCTAATTTTTCTGCCACTTCCCTTACATGATTTTCAAAATCCTTCTTGAGCTCCTCCATGGCCTGTAAGCAATTCATATTTTTCTTTTGATTGCAGGAGTTTTGACTCTGTTTTCTTCTTCTGATTCCATGTTTTGATCCTTTTTGTCCCCCCAAAACGATGCAATGACCTGATTGTGCTTCTGTTGCTTGCTCATCTTGGCAGCCAATTACTTGACTTTTGAGCTCTTGGCCACAGTAGAGCTCTGCTTCCAGAGTGGACAGAGCTTTGTCCCAAATTGCTGGGGTTTTCGCAGCTGCAAGAACTAATAGGAGGACACCCTCTCTACAGCCCCCACAAGCTCTGGCACACTGGCCACACACCCCAGGACCACCACCCAAGACAGCAACCCAGATCCAAGCAGGTCAAAGCAAGAGTGATTACCTTCTGAATGGTCGTTTTGTCCCCCTACACTCTGGAGGCAGCCACACAGCTGCTGCCACTGGGGCTCTGACACTTCTCATGCCGGGGGCAGGGACCAGACCATACTCTTCCTTCACCCAGTTCTAGCAGAGTTCCCCATTGACTTTTTACTTTCTCTTTGGCTTTTATGGGTTAAGAAGTCTGGAAACTGCCACAAGTGCTGCCCACTGGTTGGGTCAGCCCCATGGCTGGAACAGCAGCTCACATGGGTCTGCACTCGGCTCCCAGCTTGGTGCGATGGACACTTTCTGTCGGCCTGCCAGGCTGCCTTCAGTGGGAGATTTGTTTCTCTCTGTCACTTTGTGGGTTCTGTAGTTCCAAAATTTGTTTAGAGTCATTTTTTTTTACAGGTGTTAGAAGGGGTTGGAGTGGAAGTTCATGCTTTTACTCCACCATCTTGCCTCCTCCCCCAAAATATTATTTCTAATGTTAGAACTTCCCATAAAAAAAGATCTTTGATATAAAAAGAGGATGAACTATAATCATGATTACTCAAACTTCTAGTAATCAAATCTCATCACATTACTTATAAATAACTATGGGCTTTAAGAGTACAAAGGGAGATGTGACTAGGTGGCACATTGAATAGAGCACTGGCTCTGGAGTCAGGAGGACCTGAGTTCAAATCCAGCCTCAGAAACATAACACTTTACTAGTCCTGTGACCTTGGGAGAGTCAGTTAACCCCAATTGCCCTTACATCCCCCCTACAAAAAGCAAAAAAAAAGAGTACAAAGGGAGTATAATGGTTTAAAAAAAGGAAAAGGAAAGAAAAATAGGGGAAAATGAAATAAGATAGAAAAGAAGAATTGAAGTTACTTTGTGAAATATCTGCACTATTTCAAAAATAAGAGAACTGTTTTGGACCTATTAAAATCACTAAATACCCACTACCACCACACCACCACCAAATAAACATAATTTTCTTTGTCTCCAATTTAGGAGGTAAATGAATGGCAGTTTGTGAGACAGGAAAATAAAGGAAAAAGGATCACAAATAATCTTTAAAGAATTTATTCTCCTCTTTACCTCTGACTTTTCTAACTGCTCTCTGAAAATTAGAAAAGAGAAAGTGGCGGGGAGGGGTGGGGTGCTAGGTGGTGCAGTGAATAGAGCAACTGCCCTGGAGTCAGGAGGACATGAGTTCAAATCCGGCTTCAGACACTTAACACAAAAACTAGCCATAGGACCTTGGGCAAGTCACTTAACCCCAACTGCCCTCCAAAAAGAAAAAAAGAAACCATGAAAAAAGAAGAAAAGAGAAAGTAGGTCCCAAAAGGGAGCTACAGAAATACATTCAATTTTTATTTACAAATATCCCCAAAGTTTGTGAATAAAAAGATATCTTTATTTTATGTAATAACTAAAAAAATATATATATATAGTTTAAATGAATGCACTTTGCAAAATAGTTACTTATCTTTGATTTCAGTATTGTACATTTTATACTCTTCAGCTTTATGAATTTTAAATAGCAAAATGAAAAAAAAGATCAGGTACACTAATCTATGGCACATAATATCAAATCTCTTTAAATGGTAATTTTAAGAGGAGGGAGTTTCCTTTCCTGAGAATTTCCCATACCAATGAAATCACAGTCTAGTCCCTTAAGAAATGATGGCAATGGATACAGAGAAACCTGGGGAGCTTTATACAAATTCATTCAGATTGAAATAACAAGAGCCAGAAGAAAAATGTAAATGATGACCACAATAATAGAAAAGCAAATTTGAAAGACCATAGAACTTCTGGTCAGTGCAATGACCAATCATGACCTCAGAAGACTGGTTATAAAAGCATGCTACCTACTTCTTGGAAGAGACATAGACATACATTTTCAGTCCTGGCCAATTTGTTAACTTGTTTTGCTTGATTACATTTTATTTATTTGTTAAGCCGGAAAGCTGCTTTTTTAGGGAAAGGAGGTAATTACTAGGTCATGATAGGGCTACAAAAAAAAAAAAAAGAAAGAAAAGGAAAAAATATTAATATTTTAAAATACACTTTTTCCTTAAAACTGTATGTTCACATGATACAGACTGAAGTGAGCAGAACCAGAAGAACATTATACACAGTAATAGCAATACTGTAAACACAATGAACAACTGTGAGTGATTTAGCTATTCTCGGCAATACAATATTCCAATACAATCCCAAAAGACTAAAGCATAGTATCCACCTCCAGAAAAAGAACTGATGGCATCTGAATACAGACTGAAGCATACTATTTTTCACTTTCTTTCTTTCCTTTCTTGCTTGTTTTCTTCCACAAAATGACTAAATGAAAATGTTTTACATCATTACACATGTATGACCTATATCATTTTGCTTAATATCTTAGGGAAGGAGGAGAAGGGAGGAGGGGAGAGAAGAGATAGAATTTGGAACTGAACACTTAAAAAAAATCCCAAGAAATAATTTTGTTTTTACATGTAATTAGGGAAAAAATAAAATATTTTTTAAAACTGTAAAAAATGGTAATTTAATTGAACTTGGAACAGCAATAAACACTAAGCTCATCAGTACCTTTTATAAGCTAAAACTGATGGGAATGGAAATTGGATCTGCTTAAGTGTTCAATGTGAAGGTTTGCTGACTATTTTAGATGATGTAGGTTCACATTTTCACTCGACAAAAAACTTGCATGGCATGAAACATTTAAATATCTCTATAAAAAGTAAAAAAAAGCTTCATAATATAAAGTATGAAAATTTCAAACATGTGTAATGTAATTTTAAAATAATACTACTATTATTAAAAATTAAAATAATTAACTAAGAGGGAAAGACGCTGAAATTTAGCATGGGATATTATGTTTGAACAGAAACTATATTTTCAAGTTAAAAGAAATCTGAAACATACTCATATTTTTGAATAATAATAGCAGCTTATACTTTAATTATTTTCAGGTATGTTCAATGCTTTTCAATGCCAGAGTCCTATTTCAAGTTCTCTTGACATCAGAAGTATGCCAATCTTGCTATCTGAATGTCACTAATCAAACTTATTTTTCAGTTATTTTGTTTTGATAACATCCTTTATACCTTTTCTCCTAAGTAACTCCTTAATTTTAATGTATTGCAGCCTATCCAAACCCTATCCACACCTCTCCATTCTTCTTTGGGTGATTCGAAATTTTAATTCTTCGGACACTGTGGTCTTCACCAACAATACAAATGGAAAAATACTGGTGTCCAAAAGATTGACCTATGTTTCTGAGAGAATTATGGAATAATTAAAATATTTCGAGTTTCAAAGGCAAATCAATCCATTTTCCATATCCTTTTCATTTCTGGGTTTATTTCACTGTCAGTTTGCAATGTACATTCAAGCTATGTAGAATGATGGCTATAAAATAAAATCTGTCTATCCATACCATAGTTTAAACTAGAGGCAGTCTTCAACTACTGTGCAGATTGTTCAAATAATTTCGAGACATTGTGGATCTCATTTAAAAGGGTATGTTCAAGGGCTTGATGCTATCAACACAATGTCATCATTGTTATCATTATCATCCCTGCTGCCACCACCATAAATACTAGCATTTGTATACTGCTTTAAGGTTTGCAAAGTGTTTTACAAATATTAGTTAATTTTATTCTCACAACAAACTTGGAAAGTAGGCGCTATTATTATCTTCATTTAGTGGATGAAGAAACTGGGGCAGATTAGTGGGGCAGTTAGTTAACTGTGCTAGCTTTGAACTTAGGTCATCCTGATTACAAGTACAATGTCCTATCCACTATGACACATAGTTACAATGTTTACATATCAGAAGTCTTAAAATGCTATAGAGATACTATTACTACTTAAGGAAGAATATAGGAGGATAAGAAACAGAAGAAAATGGAAAGAATAAGCAGGATTTTAAAATTACAAATTTTTCACTCTCAAGGAGAGTATTATATTAAGGCAAGTATTACACACTTGGATGCTAATATCACAGGCCCAGATATGCTTATAAGAGAACAATAAGAAAAAGCAGATGGATTAGATCAAATTTATAAACGTCTGCTTCAAGCAACCAAATTGTAGGGCCACTGAGAGATTAATTCAAAAGAATTTGAAAGAGGGGAAATTAGCTTGTCCGTGAGAAAAAAATGAAGGACCTAATTTTACCGAAAAAAATTAACAATAAATTATCAACATGTACTAACCAATATGTCTACTTTTCTGTCTGTATACTATTTTTATAACAATAATTTACAGATGAATGGAAGGCATTCCTGATGAGGACAATAACAGGGAACGTGCAATAGTCTGAATAAACCATATCCTTAACATTGCATATTTCACCAAAAAATTATAGAGAAGACAAGACCCAATTGTGCTTATGGGTTCTTATGATAAAAAAGCATTTGATTTAAAAGAGAAAAAATATTACCTTAAAAGTTCTATTTCTATAAATTTTCTTTTATCCAACCAAATCATTAGAAATTTATTAAATGATATAATATCAGTGATAAAGCTCTCATCAATGATCCATCATTATAAACATTAAGCAAGGCATACAAAATAGGAGATGCATGATTGCCAAAGCTGTTTGCCAATGCAATGGAATAAATCAACCACAAAGACCACAGTGAAGGGTAAATCCCTAGGTTTATGAAGCCATCCAAATGTCTGTGATATCTTTTTGGTTACATCAAATCTTGAAAAATCATGAACTCTCTAGTAAAGGTAGGGAAACTGTTCAAAATAATTTTACCTGACATGCTACATATGAAAAAAAAAAGTAGCTATAGAATCTCTATTGCCTAGATTATGATTTGCAGTTGGATGGATATAGAGCTTATCCATCAGTATGCATTTCTAGGATACACAGTACAATTAAACAATAAGTTAGACAATGAATCAAAAGAGGAGAAAAGCACACCTGGATTGCCTTCAGGAAATTGCAAAGCTCCTTTAAGTAAAGAACTTCTCTTTCACACAAAGGACCATCTTTTTAATATGAACATACTACTTGTGGATACAACATGGAATGTAACAGTCTTCAAAAAATTGAAAACAAGTGTCATCCAGAAAGATATGGGGAGGCACATAGTTGGAGTGGGCAAACCAGAATATAAAATCAATAAAGAATAAAGGATGGGGGCGGCCAGGTGGCACAGTTAGTAAGAGATCTGGCCCCGGCGTCCGGAGACCCAGAATCGGTTCCAGCCTCAGATACTTGGCAGCCATACAAAATAACTGACTGTGTAACCCTGAGCAAGTTACTTAACCTGAATTGCTTTAAAAAAGAGAGAGAGAGTAAAGGATGATGTAAGGTATATATAGGATCAAAACAGAAGATAGATGGGAATAACAAGTAACAGAAAGATGACCCAAGTGTTCTGCTGTCATTCTCATAATATCAAGATAAAGAAAAGCAAAGTTCTAGCCTGTTGGGAGGAACCTCTTTGGAGAACTTGTAGGAAGACATGAATAAGAGTTGCACAAGATGGCAGGCCTATGGACAGATGTACAATATACATCCTTGGAAGGATTAACAAAATAGATGAAATGTTATTACAGAGGTTTTACAAACTGCTGGAGTATCTGAATAAGGATGGAGAGGAATGGGATAGAATATTCTCCAAGGTTCTGTCCTGGGCTCTTTTCACTTCTCTGTCTATACTTTCCTTGCTTGAAGATCTCATCAACTCCCATAAATTCAGTTATCATTTATGCAGAGGACACAAAGTTGTACATCCAGCCCTAATCTCTTTCCTAAATCTCTCTCCTGAATTCCAGCCTTGCATTATCGAATACTTATAGTCACTTAACATGTTCTCAAACTTTTGTGTACCAAATGGAATTCATTACTTTCTTGCCTCCTCGATCCTTTCTTCCAAATTTGCCTATTTCTATCTTGAGGGTTCCCTCAGTCACACAGAATCACGAACTTGAAGTCATTCTTGATGGATCCCTTTCTTTTACTCCCTACATTTAATCAGTTGCCAAGTTTTGTGTATTCTATCTCCAAAACATCTTTTGCATTCATCCCCATCTCTGAATTCACACTGCTTCTGCACCAATTTTCATCTTATTCATCTCTTGCCTTGTGTATAGCAGACATTTAATGTCTGTTGAAATGGACTGAATTAAATAAAGTTTTTTCTGTGTTAATTTCTACATACATCTCTCATAAATTTTCAACAAATGGAATGCTGAATATTTAAAAGTAAACTTGAAATTCTTGTGCTTCAACTCTTTAAAAATGTGAAATGCATTATATGTCAATTATTTATAGAATCCTATTATTCTTTTAGTATATTTCAAATCATGATTCTTCAAGTCCATGAGCCGTTTTCAAGATACTTTAAAAAAATTAGTGCATTATACTATATAACATAATTCACAATTACACAAAATGTAGCTACACTGACCTAGAATGGCATCTGAATGGAGCTGAGCTAGAACCCTAGACTCCAATATAAATCAATAAAGTAGAAAATGGTAAGATTATGAAAAATAACAGCTAACAATGCATGTTCAGCAAGAGCAACTGATGGAAACAAAAATTTAAGTCATCACCAAAAAAAGGAAAAATAAGACTTATTTGGTTTTAGGGTATAATCCCTACAACCATATTAAATGATTATCAAAAAGATACACACACACATTCTTTTAGATATATCCAAAGTATATCTGCTTGAGAATTGTTGAAGAAAAACACAGTGGTGGCCAAAGTATAGGAGGACCATCTGATACAACCAGTAGAAATGAGACCTTTCAGATACCACTATTAACCATAAGCAGTATATTTTATCTTTAATGGAGGGCTGTAACTGGGAGTTCACTTATTTCTGGAAGTAGGTATCACAGCAGATCTCACAAAGCAACAGAGGCGCATCATCTAAGGATCTTTTTCACATTAAGAATCCTATTAGAAAGAAAACACTAAAAGGTAATTGAATTTCCCTCAGTTATCTTCATCTCTGTCAGCTCCTGCTACAATAACTTACTCTCCAGAGCAGAGATAACTCAATTCTGTCCAGCAAGCATATGTTATGAATCTCCAAAGCAAACTTGTCTAAATCATTCTGGTGTTCTATCAAGGTTGGCTGTGGATATGAACTCTGACAGAAAGCAAACAAATTTATTTTTATCTTTTCAATAATTCACTTCTTCATGCTTTGATGGAAGATCCAGGAGACAAATATATGGTTTCTAGTCATTCTTGTGTTATGAAGGCCAGCTAAAATTGCTTTGTGTAAGACATAAAGAGTTAATCACTGCTCTGAAACACACAAAGCAAATGATACACCTGTCTGATTAACTGGCTAATTACATAAAATTTCTAATAATTTACAAAATTAGAGTTTAAGTAAAATATTTTAACATGCAATTATGTTATAGGTTAAATAAGATGTATTAGTGTATTTGGTTTGATTAGTTTGCAAACTACTCACAAAGCACAAATGATACACAGTGCTCTGACTTTACTTTGTTCTAACCTTTCCACAGTTTCCACTTTTTTTTAGGAAAAATTAAAATCCTAGGGTGAAAGAAAATAATACCTAGCATTTATATAGCACTTTGAAGTTTCAAAGAATTTTTTATGTTATCTCATTTGATTCTCACAACAACACTTTGAGGCAGATACATATTATATAATCCATTTTACAGATGAAGAGACTGTCACTGAGACAAGTAAGTTGCCAAGGGGTGACACAGCTGGTAATCTGCGGCAAGATATGAAATCAGGTCCTGACTACAGATCCAGCACTCAACTGACCTCATCAACTGACAATACTTTACAAATGGAACTGCCTATTTTTCCCACCGTGGCTATATTCTATTTTTTTTTGTTATCTAACAAGAATGGGGTGAAGAGGAGAGCATCAACTAAAAATTAAGGTGATGGTTTTCTTAATCCAGAATCTACATAATTCCAGAACAGGATAGTGCAAGTTAATTTAAAAAACAAACCGGCCCCAGTGTTGGGATGACCTGAGGATCGAATCGGGGCTGACACTTAGCACCCACCCAGAAACACCTGGCCATGTATCTTGAGCAAGTTACTTAACCCCAATTGCTCAGGGGCAGCCAGGTTGCTCAGCGGGTAAGAGGACCGGCCCCAGTGTTGGGATGACCTGGGGATCGAATCAGTTACTTAACCCCATATATGTTGATACTGAGAGATTCAACATTTACCTAGTGGAAAAATAATTATGATCTCCAACTCCTAAAATTGCTACCTTACACTGATGAACTGAATTAAATAGGACAGAGAAATTTAAGAGGAGAATACAATCTTTATCAATGAAAAGTTTTTACTTAATGTATAGTATTCTAATATTATACAATGACTGCCCAATGGGCTGACTGCCCATTGACTTTTTAAGTTCATTCAAACTGGGAAAATTTAATGTATAAAAAAATACTCTTGGTCTGGGAATTTCAGAAATTTATTTCCTGGAAGAAATTAGCACTAGTAGTTGTTGATGCCATCATAGCCATTTTGCAAGTGATGAAAAGCCATGCCATAGGGCTCTACTGATGTTCTCATACTCTATCCTTGATATGGGACAAACAGAACAGGCAAATATCTTATTCTAATGATCCTTCATTTGCCTTTCTACTACAGAATACTAATACAGGCAATAAGAGAAAAATCTAGGGATTGTGGATTACTTTTCTAAGAAAAAAGGAAAAAAATAATCAGAAATAACAGATGAAAAGAAATTTAAAAACAAAAGCTCCTTCAAAAATCCACATGAAATGAATATGAAAAGGAATGAATGAAACTAATATGAATGAAAATGAAATGAATATGAAAAATCCGCATGAAATAAAATGAAAAATACCACATGATCATTCTGTGTTCCAAATGATCTGTTTAACTGTCAGCTGTGGCAACTATACTGTCCATTAAAGTTCTAGGAAATCTTAGATCTCCTTAGGCTTTCTCTCTTTTAGGCCATTACTTATTGAAGAACTACTTACAAGTGAATCACTTTGAAACTAAACAAGGCAATGAAGGTTTAATGCTATACTTCCCATAGCAATCTATCTTCGTAGATGAACAAGTGTGAAAGTGGAAGAGCGTAGATACATACTCATTAGTGAGAGGAAAGAATATCTACTTTATTAGAAGAAGTATAATTCAGTTATATTTGAGTTTCTCAACTGGTACATTATATAAGCTTAGTTAAAGCATGGTGTTAATTAAGGCCATGGTCAGAGACTCTATCTTTGGGCTACTTTACAAAGAAAAAAATGTTCTTCTTTTACCTTTGGTATAAAAATAACCTGTAGGCATCAATTATACAAAAAAAACTAGTCTCATGGAAAATCATGCAAGCAAGCAGAAAAAAAATCACATTCTTTGCTATGAGGAAAATTATTTCAATTATTGAATATGAAAAAATATGGAGAAGCACGAAAAAATCTGATGAACTGATGCAGAGTAAAGTAAGCAGACCCAATAAAATAGTATAACATACAAAATAACAAGACTAATATAAATGGAAAGAATAACAGCCACAAAACAATCAATCAAAAGTGAACATCCCACAATAACAAGGTTGTTATGGGATTTAGCAACACTGGCCTCCTTGTTATTTCTCACTCAAGATCCTCTATCCCCACACTCTGTGCTCTTCACTGGCTACTCCTCATGCCAGTAAATGAAATTACTTTCATTTACTGAAAAATAAAGTAAAATGAAAAAGTTGAAATCTTACCTATTATCCTTTAAGGCTTTCTAAAATGCCACCTTTTATGAAGATTTCCTTAGATCTCACTATCTAGAATTCTACTCTCCCTCCTCCACGCACTTTGTGTCTTTTTTTTTTTTTTTTGCTTTTTGGAGGGCAACTGGGGTTAAGTGACTTGCCCAAAGTCATGTGGCTAGTAAGTGCATCAAGTGTCTGAGGCCTGATTTGAACTCGGGTCCTCCTGACTCTAGGGTTGGTGCTCTATTCACTGAGCCACCCAGCCGCCCCCTACTTTGTATCTTTTTAATGCACTTGTCACAATCTTCCCAATATTACTGATATGTTTATACACAGACTCTTCTCCCCTCTGTTATTTTTTAAAGTGGCAAAACTAATAAGTTCCACATGATAGACGTTTTGTCTTACTTAGCAACTAGCAGAGGCCCTTACATACAACAGATAATGCATAACTGTTTATGAAATTATAGAATGTTGTAAGAAAATGCCTTCCCAATTGAAATTCAGCCTTCAAAGACATGAACGTGAACACAATGCTGGAAAATATCAAGGTATCTTACTGATATCCACCACGAACAAAACCTTGGACAAACTCTTTCTGGATAAACCAATGTCAAAGAAACCAAAACAAACTTAAGTTTCATTAAAGTTAGACAACAGTCTATAGAAAACTTTTCAAAGACTAGAAAAAAACTCAGGACTACCACTGAATTTTTCCCATGAGTTTCTCTGAGTATATTATTCCTAGAACTCGTGCTACGTCACCAAAAACAATAAAAAACAAAACAAAAATTGACCAAAGTATTGCTTTTCAAAGAAGTAGGATCCACTTTAATACTTATGCTAGAAAGTGCATGTGTAGAGCACGGATAAAAAAAAATGAATGAATAATTGTCTTAAAATATGTACAAACAGAGTAAGTACAAAAGGAAAACAAAACAAATACAATACAAGGGTTCTTAACCTGGAATCTGGGAACTTTTCTTTTTCTTTTTCTTTTTTTTTTTTTTTGCTTTTTTGGAGGGAAGAAGGCAGGGCAATTGGGGATAAGTGACTTGCCTAAAGTCACATGGCTAGTAAGTGTTAAGTGTCTAAGGCTGGATTTGAACTCAGGTCCTCCTGACTCAAGGGCTGGTACTCTATTCACTGCGCCACCTAGCTTTCCCTGGGAACTTTTAATGATAGCTAAATTTCAACATAATTGGTTTCCCTTGTATTTCAATGAATATTACTTTATGCATTTAAAACATTATTCTGAAAAGGAATCCATGGGTTTTACCAGCCTGCATAAGAGATCGTTGACAAAAAATGTTAAGAACTACTGACATAAAATCACAAAGAAGGATGGGTTTACAGGAATGCCTACAGACAAAATGTGAGACACAATAACAACTGAAAAATTAAACTAAAGGAACTTGTTACTTTAAAATTAAGAACAGAGAAATTTAAAGATTTCAACAGAGATCTAACTTATAACGACTACCAAGAAAAAGAAAAATTCTGTATAAACAAAGCAATTTCTGTCTAAAGAATATCCCAGAGGCAGAGCAAAGATGGAGGAGTAGAAACAGGACTTCCATGCGGCTCAGGCTTCCACCTCCTCCAATTCATGTAAAAAATGACTCTAAACAAACTTTGGAGCTACAGAACCCATAAAATGACAGAGAGAAGCTAACATCCTACTGAAGACAGCCTGGCAGGCTGGCAGGAAGGGGCCAGCACAATGCTCTAGGAGTGGAGCCGAGCCCTACATGAAGCGGGGGTTGTAGCCTCAGGGCGACCATAATCAGCCCATGGCTGGAGGGGCTTCAGAACACCAGCGGCTGTAGCAATATCCAGAATTATCAAACCATAGATTCTAAGGACAAAGTGAGGGGTCAGAGGAGGGTGGACTTTGGGAACTGGGGGTCCAGGAGTACAATCTGGCCTTTGCCCCCTGGAGGGAGAATCAGCTGAGGCATGGTGGCTATGCAGCCACCGCCATGTGGCTGCTTCAGAGCTCCTGGCCTGCGGATTGCAGGGGGACCAAGTGACCGCTCTAAGGGGTATTTGGTCTTGCTTTAACATGCTTGGATCTGAATCACTGCCTAGAGTGGAGATCCTGGGATGAGTGACCAGTTTGCCAGAGCCAGTGGAGGCTTCAAAGAGGGCAGCCAACTAATAGTTCCAGCAGCTGAGAAAACCCCAAATATTTGGGACAAAGCTCCCCTCTCTGGTAGCAGAGTACTACTGTGGCAAAAAGCTCAAAAGTCAAATGAGTAACAACAAGAACAAGCAAAGGAAGATGAGCAAGCACAACAATCTGACTTTGGATTCATTTCGGGGGATAAAAAGGATAAAAGCAAGAACAGGAGGAAGGCAACAAAGCCAGAACTCCTACACCAAAACCTTCCAAGAAAAATATGAACTGGTTACAGGCTATAAAGGAACTTAAGAAGGATTTTGAAAACTAACTAGGAGAAGTGGAGGAAAAATTGGGAAGAGAAATGACAATGATGCAAGAAAATCATGAAAAGAGAGTCAACAAACTGAATGAAGAAAATAACACCCTAAAAAATAGACTAATGCAAATGACAAAAGGGGCTCAAAAAGCCAATGAGGAGAAGAAACCCTTAAAAAGCCAAACTTGCCAGATGGAAAAAGAATCTCAAAAGCTCACAGATGAGAATCATTCCTTCAGAATTAGTCTGGAGCAAATGGAAACTAGTGACTTCATGAGAAATCAAGATACTATTAAACAGATCAAAAAGAATGGAAAAATAGAAGGCAATGTGAAATATCCCATAAGAAAAACTACTGACCTGGAAAACACATCCAGGAGAGATAACTTAAAAATTATTGGACTTTTTGACAGGTATGATGAAAAAAAGAACCTAAGAATCACCCTTCAAAAATCCTCAAGGAAAACTGCCCTGATGTTTTAGAACCAGAGGGCAAAATAGAGGCTGAAAGAATCCACCAATCACCTCCTGAAAAAAATCCCCAAAAGAAAACTCCTAGGAATATGATAGCCAGGTACCAGAGTTCACAGATAAAGGATAAAATATTACAAGCAGCCAGGAAAGAACAATTTGAATACTGTGGAAAGACAATCAGGATAACCCAGGATCTGGCAGCTTCTACATTGAGGGATCGAAGGGCTTGGAATATGATATTCAGGAGGGCAAAGGAGTTGGGATTAAAACCAAGAATCACCTACCCAGCAAAACTGAGTATCATGTTTCCGGGGATAATATGGTCATTCAGTGGAATAGAGGACTTTCAAACATTCTTGATGAAAAAACCAGAGTTGAATAGAAAATTTGACATTCAGATACAAGAAGCAAGAGAAGCATGAGAAGGTAAACAGGGAAAAGAAATCAGAAGCAATTTATCAAAGTTGAACTATTTACATTCCTACATGGAAAAATGATAATTGTAACTTATGAAACTTTTCTCAGTATGTGAATAGTTGAAGGGAATATAAATGTGTGGGTGTATATATATACACACACACATACACACACACATACATATCTATACAGGAGGTTATATGGGCATATGAATACATATGCGTGTGTATACATGCGTACAAGTATACATAGGCAGAGGGCACAGGACCAATTGAATAGGAAGGGATGATAATTAAAAAGTGAAACTGAGAGGTGAGAGAGGAATATAATGAGAGGAGATGGGGAGAGAGAGAATGGGGTAAATTATCTCATATACAAAAGGTAAGGGAAAATGGTTACAATGGAAGGGAAGAACAGGAAGGCAAAAGGGAATGAGTCAACTTCATTCTCACTGAATTTGGCTTAGGGAAGGAATGACATACACACTAAATAGAGTATTTCACCCTACAGGAGAACAGGGGGGAAGGGGATGAGAAGGGGATGATGCAAGGGAGGGCAGGCTGGGGAGGAGTGAAGTTGGAAGCACACACTTTTGTAAAGGGACAGGATCAAAGTAGAGAATAAAACAAGTGGGGGGTGGGATAGGATGGAGGGAAATATAGTCAGTCTTTCACAATATATCCACTATGGAAATGTTTTGGTTTTGTGTAACTACACATGTACAACCTATATTGAATTGCTTATCTTCTCAGTGAGGGTGGGTGATGAGGGAGGAAGGGAAAGAATCTGGAATTCAAAATTTTAAAATCAAATGTTTAAAATACATACATATATATATATATATATAATTATTATTATTTTACATGCAGCTGGGAAAAAAGATATGCAGACACTGGGGTATAGAGATCCATCTTGCCCACCTGCAAAGTCAGAGGGGGGATGGGGGAAGATATAGTAGAGAACAGATTGGGGGAGGGGATATTCAGTGGGATCATTGTTTTGGAGTGGTTGGTAGGGGAAAAATGGGGAGAAAATTTGTAACTCAAAATCTTGTGGAAATGAATGATGTCAACTAAAAATAAACATAAAATTTAATTAAAAAAAAAGAACATCCCAGTATCAGGTGAATGTATGTAAATGAAAAAAATACACATGTACACACACACGTGTGTGTGTATATACAGGCATCTAGACAGATATGCATAAAAATATACTACATATTTAAATAATTGTATAAAAGCATGTTTTTCTACTTCTGATTTTTCAATAACAATTTGTAATGTAAAATAACAGCATTATGAGCCATTAAAGTAGAAAAAAATAGATTGCAATGATCTCCATTTCCCTATCTCCTACTTACTGTTTGAAGGCCAGTCATCATCTGGTTTTTTAACCCTACCCAATGGCTAGGAAGGAGCTCTGAATTTGAATTAGATAATCTCAGGCTTGATCCCAACAGATTTTTCTGCACTTTTGGTAGTGCTGACAATTTTGAATTCTTTACAAATACTCTCTATTTTGGTTTTCCTGGTATTATTGCTGCCTAATTCACATTAAACCCAGGTATCTATTCTCTTTTCCATCTCTTTTAGTGGATCATAATTAATCTCCTCCCCTAGGACTCAGTTCAGAAAACACATTTTGTTGTTCTCCAGATTTTCTCCAATGAAGATCTCATCTGTACCTATAGATCACAAAGTCTAAAAGAAGAAAATAATGTGAAAGGCCATCCCAGAACCAGAAATCCTTCTAAGATATCCCCAACAAATCTCAGCTTACAGATATGTAAGGAAGGGAAATCCTTTACCCATCATTCTCAGGTTCTCTATATTCATTGAGATAAAGAAATGCAAAGTAGGGCTAGTATGCTAATTACTAAGGGTAGCAGGAAAGAATGTAATTTATGTAATTTATGCAGCTAAGCTTAGTTTAAGAAGTAAAAAAAATCATGAGGAAAAATACTCAGAATGGAAATAGCATGACAGAAAGCAATGCATGCAGCATAGTTTGGTTAAAAATTAGGGGTATAGGAAGTGTTTACAAAACAAAATAAAATAAAATCAGTTGAGGGAAAACAAACAAAAGATAAAGATAGACCCAAACAGAATGTCTGGTTCAAAGAACAAATCATTAAAACAACTTAGAATTATCTGAAAAATAATGATAATTATAAAGCAATATGTGAAAATTTCTGGAATGAGGTTAGTAATCAGAAGAAAAATTATACCCTTAAAACATATATTAGAAAACTAGAAAGTAAAGGATTAAGTGACTTATGTATATTAAAAATCTGAAACCCAACAAATTAACCAGAATCACAAAGAAAGAAATCTTGAAAATTAGAGGAGAAATAAGATTTGTTGGAAGTCAAAATGACAGAGAAAACTAAAAGTTGATTCTTTAAAAAGACTAAAAAATTAATGAACCTTTAGCCATCACAATTAAAAAGAGGGAAGAAAATCAAGTCAACAAAATGAAAAGTGAAAAATGTTAAAGCACAACAAAATCAACAGAAGAAAATAAAATGGATAAGTATAAGCCACGAAAACTGAGGATACAAATAAAATAGAGGAATACCTTCAGAAATACAAAATATCCAAATTAACAGAAATCATAAATAATCTCAGAAAAAAGAAATAAAAATAGCAATGAGTCCAGTAGGGAGGAGGAGGTAGGAGGAGTACTTATCCTGATAAATGTTGGGATAATTTTATCAAACTTCCAAAGAAAGAGTAGTATCAATAATACATAATTTTCAAAAATTAGGAAAATACTACACCAGAGTCCTTTTTTGAAAAATAAGTAGTTCAATTAACAAAAAAAAGGAAGCACAAAGCTAAGAAGAATGTGTGACCAATAATATGAAGGAAAGTAATTTTTAAAATTATAAATAAATCAATATAATCATACCAAAAACAAAAATTCCCAAACCACAAGACTGTCTCAATTGATTAACCAGTAATAATTGCAATACCCATTTGTTATAAAAATCTTCTTAAAAATTAACTTAGAAGTATATAAAACTGAAAAATAATCATTTTATACAATGGGCACCCAAGGAAATGCAAGACCAAAGCAAGGATACTCCCTTGTCTACCCACAATTTGACAATGTTCTGGAAATACTATTAAAAGGTAGGACAAAGGGCAGCCAGGTGGCTCAGTGAGTAACAGCACCAGTCCCAGTGGGGATAACCTGGGATCAAATCTGGGCTTAGATAATTACCACCACACCCAGAAATAACTGGCCTTGTAACCTTGAGCAAATTACTTAACCCCAATTGCTTAAAAAAAAAAAAGTAGTAGGACAAAACAAAGTAAAAATAAAGATAAATGAACAGGTAACAAAACAATCCCTAATTGCTGATAACATGATAATTTCTTGGAAAAAATCCTAGGGAATCAGCAAAGAAATTGAGATAATTTAATACAACTTGAGAGTAAAAATTAATTTTAAAAAACCAAAAGCATTTCAATATAAAAAAACAAAATAAAAGAGGCAATAATAGAGAAGAAATCCCATTCAAAATAACAACAAAATGTATAAGATATATAGAAGTCAAACTAATGAAGCACACTCAATACTTGCATAGATTTGATTACAAAATAATCCTTAATAAAGTTTGGGGAAAAAAACCTCAAATGGTCAGAGCAATATGTAGTATTTAAGTCTGGACTGTTTCAACATGATAAATATAACAATACTATCAAAGTTAATCTGCTATTTTGATGCTATACCAATGAAACTACAAAAAGGATATTTTATAGTGCAAGATCAAATAATAATGAAATTCACTTAAAGGAACAAAATATCCAGAATCAAGGAATAAGGAAAAAAGGTAGGAATGAAGTGGAAACTAACAGTACCAACCTCAGATTACCTTAAAAAACAATAATCAGGGGTGGCTAGGAGGTACAGTGAGTAATGCATGGCCCCAGAGTCAGGACAACCTGAGTTTGGTTCAGGTCTCAGACACCTAACACCCACACAAAAAAACTAGCTGTGTAACCTTGGGCAAGTTACTTACTCCCAATTGCCCTCCAAAAAGGCAAAAAAATAAATAAATAAATAAAATAATCAACCATATCTTGTACTGGTTTAAATTTTTTTTAAAGAAACAGATCAGTTAAACACTATGCAAGGGAGAATTTAAAAACTGTGGAAATTAATAAGACAGTACACAAAAATCTAAAAATATGAGGAACCTTAGGAATGAATGACCTATCTGACAAGGACTAAAAAAATGGGAAGTCAGCCAAAACTTAGACTTAGATCAATGCTACACCACATTCCACAATAAATTAGAAATAAATACCAGGAAAAAAACTATACCATAAAAAATTATGGAACAGTTTTCATAGATAATACCGTGTTTTCCCGATAATAAGACCTATCCCGAAAATAAGCCCTCCCCTTACTGTGTAAGATTCCTCTAAAATAAGCCCTCCCCCGAAAATAAGCCCTATTGAGATTGCTACTGTAGTGAAGGTGATCCCCTGCGCCATACGCTACATTATGGTACCCTCTGTATGCACCGTTCCCCCCATGAAACGCACACTGCACTCCGAGCTGCATCCAATCACAGCTGCAGCAGTGAGTGAGTCATCCTGTTTTTCCCCAGTGATTTGCTTATTGAATAAAGGTACATTTTTTTGTTCACATTTACCTGTTTATTAAAATTGCTGTCAATGTTCATTAAAATAAGGCCTCCCCTGAAAATAAGCCCTCTTGTGATTTTCTGTCCAAAAAAATTAATAAGACAGTGTCTTATTATCGGGGAAACACAGTAGTAGAGGGATTACAATTGTACCTTGCAGTACAGCTAACAACAGGGAGAGGTACTTTAAAGTGTTGGTAGTTGGACCTTCAGCTATACCTTGGCAGTTATACCTTGAGGTAACTGTTGTGAAGTATACTTGTAAATTATGCAACAGTTCTGAAAGCTCTAGGATTAGCTTCTCTCATGATTTGTTATGGTATTGTAACAGCAAGCAAGGTGGGATTTTTTGCTGTTTTTCTTCTGGAGTTCAGTATCGCAACTTCAGGCTACATTGTAATATTAGGTACCCTTGGGCACTAAGCCTGTCAGGTCCCCAGTATGGTGCTAAGCACATGGGTTCAGCCAAGCAGGTAAAGCATGTGGGCTATACACAAAGGTTCTCTACACTAAGCCAACCAGATGCCAACTAAAACCTGGTATATAAACTGGAAGTTTGATATTGCCTTGGGGCTCACTCACTATAGAATACTTTGCCTGAGAACATTGATGTCCTGGAAGACTCTGAGTAGCCATTATTAAGGTCCCCCCACACCCAGGTAAGAATGTAAACCCAGAAGAAGAAAATGAAGATGAAGAAGAAAATTAACTCTGAGCATGGAGCACTGAGAAGGCAAGCAGCAGGAGCAGAGGTTCCCTGAAGGAGCCTCCAGTTGTAAAAGTGAATTGGGCTAAAGGGTGGATACCCAGGGGAGGGAGGGTTAGCTTTTAAGAGCTGTTATCAAGAAGCCTCTGGATTTCTAAAGTGAATTAAGATGGTGATGCTGATAATGTGTGCAAATATTGTTGTTGCCTAGTTAAGCTTTCCCAGGGACAGAAGCTGGGGGAAGGTGACCCTGGAGACTGCCCTCAGACAGGAGCAGGGATAGCTTGAAGTAGAAGCAGTCCCTTTGCACCTGAGCTGAGACAAGGAGTTGAGAGATGCTTGCTTCAGAATGCTGGCAGAGGCCTGAATGGCCAGCTGACTTGACCTGGAAGAGGATCTACCAGGCTTAGAAGTCAACCCTGAGTTAAGATGAAGACTTTTTTTTTTTTTGCTGATCAAAGCATACTTATCTTTTTTTCATTTTTCAAATGCTTTATTAACTTCTGATTCACATCATTCATTTCCAACAGATTTTGAGTTACAAATTTTCTCCCCTACCCACCACCCCAAAACAGCAGTCCCACAGGATATCCCCTCCTCCAATCTGCTCTCATACCCCCTTCGACTTTTCCAGTAGGGCATGGTGGATCTCTATGCCCCAGTGTATCTTAGTTCCCAATTACATGTAAAATAGTATTAATAATAGCATGTGTGTATATATATAATTTCAAACACTGATTTTAGAGCTTTGAATTCCAGATTCATTCCCTTCCTCCCTTGTCACCCACCCTTACTGGGAAGATAAGGAGTTCATATAAATATATATGTTTCTATTCCCTTCACCGATTTTCATACTGAGAAAAGTTTCATCAGTTACAATTACTGTTTGGTCAACTTTGAGAAGTGACTTCTGATTTCTTTTCCCTGTTTACCTTCTCAAGCTTCTCTTGCTACTTGTATCTGAATGTCAAATTTTCTATTCAACTCTGGTTTTTTCATCAAGAATGCTTGAAAGTCTTCTATTCCACTGAATGACCATATTTTCCCCTGAAACATGATGCTAGGTTTTGCTGGGTAGGTGATTCTTGGTTTTAATCCCAGCTCCTTTGACCTCTGGAATATCATATTTCAGGTCCTTCCATCCCTCAGTGTAGAAGCTGCCAGATCCTGTGTTATCCGGATTGTGTTTCCACAATATTCAAATTGTTTCTTCCTGGCCACTTGTAATATTCTCTCCTTGATCTGGGAACTCCAGAACCCAATTATAATATTCCTAAGAGTTTTCTTTTTGGGATCTTTTCAGGAGGTGATTGGTGGATTCCTTTAACCTCTATTTTGCCCTCTGCTTCTAAAACATCAGGACAGTTTTCCTTGAGAATTTCTTGGATGATAATTTCTAGGTTCTTTCTTTGATCATGGCTTTCAGGTAGTCCAATAATTTTTAAATTATCTCTACTGGATGTGTTTTCCAGGTCAGTGGTGTTTCCCATGAGATATTTCACATTGCCTTCTATTCTTTCATTTGTCTGGATCTGTTTAACAGCATCTTGATTTCTTTTAATGGCAGTAGCTTCCCATTCTAAATCTAAGGGAATGATTCTCCTCAGTGAGCATTTGAGATTCTTTTTCCATCTGGCAAATTCAGCTTTTTAAGGCATTCTTCTCCTCATTGCCCTTTTGAACCTCTTTTGCCATTTGAGTTAGTCTGTTTTTTAAGGTATTATTTTCCTCAGTCAGGCTGTTGACTCTCATTTTTTAATTTTCTTTTTTTTTTTTTTTTTAAGCAATAGGGGTTAAGTAACTTGCTCAAGGTTACACGGCCAGTTATTATTTCTGGGTGTGGTGCTGAGTATCTGAGCCCGGATTTGATCCAGGTCATCCCGACACTGGAGCCAGTGCTCTTACTCGCTGAGCCACCTGGCCGCCCCTAAGCAATTGGGGTTAAGTAACTTGCTCAAGGTTACACAGCCAGGTGTTTCTGGGTGGGTGCTAAGTGTCTGAGCCCGGGATTCGATCTCCAGGTCTTCTCAACACTGGAGCCGGTGCTCTTACTCGCTGTGCTACCTGGCCGCCCCCTTGTAATTTTCTTGCATTGTTCTCACTTCTCTTCCCAATTTTTCCTCCACTTCTTTTATCTGCTTCTTAAGGTCCTCTATGGCCTGTAACCAGCTCGTATTTTCCTTTGAAGCTTTTGGTGCAAGAGTTCTGACTTCACTATCTTCCTCTTGTTCCATGCTTTTCTCCTTTTTGTCCCCAAAATAGGAGTCTAATGTTGGAGTCTTCTGTTTGTTTTGTTTTCTTTGCCTAGTCATGTCGCCCCTCAGTCACTTGACCCCTGGGCTTTTTGCCAGAGGAGGACTCTGCCACCAGACAGGGGATCTTCCATCCCAAATGCTGGGGTTTTTTCTGCTGCCAGAGGTATTACTTGGTTGCCATCTCTGAAGCCTCCACACGCTCTGGTAAGCTGGTCACCCACCCCAGGACCTCCACCCTAGACTGCAATCCAGATCCAAGCAGGTGAAAGAAAGAGTGATTACCCCTCAGAATGGTCTCTTGCTCCCCCTACATTCTGCAGGCCAGGATCTGAAGCTGCAACGTTGTGCCGGCTGCACCAAGGAATGTCAGCGGCTTCTCACCCGGGGGACAGAAGCCCACACACTCCCAACTATTGGTCCCAAAGTCCACACTGCACTGACCTCTCACTTTGGAATTCGCATCTATGTGTTGTTAAATCTGTTAATGGCCACAGCTGCCGGTAATCTGGAGTCCCTCCAGCCTGTGGTTGGTCAGACCCATCCTGGGGCTAAAACCTCCAGCTCTCACTCGAGCCTGGGCTCAGCTCCCAGAGCGCTGTGCTGGCAGATTCCTGCCTGGCTGCCAGACTGTCATCAGAGGGAGTTTGGCTTCTCTGTGTCATGCTGTGGGTTCTGTAGCTCCAAAGTTTGTTCAGAGTCCCCTTTTACATGAATTGGGGAAGGTGGAAGCTGGAGCCGGGAAGAGGTCCTGTTTCTACTCCACCATCTTGACTCCACCCCACAAGATGAAGACTTTTTAGCTGCAGGGAGAGTGCCAGGTGGGAACCTGCAACAGTAGCATGAGGAAAAGAACACCCCCAAGAGGACTTTACTTGGACATTTTATTTTGATTGAGGGGATTATAGCTTACTGTGACCTAAGGGTGGAGAGTGTTTGTGCTTTTTGCTACCCCTTAAGGATGTGTTGTGCTAAGGAAGACCCTGGCGTGGGACACCCAAATTGTATAAACAAGTATTTTAGGATATGCATGCTATGTTATATATTGAATGCAATGTTATAAGCAGTGTGCCATGTTACATACTGAATGTTATGTCATATACTGAATGCTACATTTTGTTGAAGGCTATGTGGCCACTGGTAATAAATTGTTATGTCGTTATGAATGGCATGCTTTGGTTTTTGAATAAAGTTTTGGTCATGAAGAAATTGATTGCTTCTTATACCTTGCAATTAGTCCCTTAAAATTATTTACAAAAGCAGCATTCAGGTGTGCTGCCATGATTGGAATTACAGGTATGGTTTTTAATTTTCTTATTTCACAGCACTGTGCAGGAGGCAGCAAGAAAAACAGTCCAAAGAAAAAGAACAGCAAGAAAGCAAAATGGCTGTCTGATGAGTCTTTGCAAATAGCTAAGAAAAGGAAAGCAAAAGAGAAAGGAGAAAGAGAAAGATAATATACAACTGAATGAAGAATTCCAAAGAAGAAAGAAAGGTTTTCTTAAATAAGCAATGCAAAGAAATAGGAAAAAAACAACAGAATAGGAAAGACAGAGATCTCTTCAAGAAAGTTAGAAATATCAAGGGAATGCTTCATATAAAAATGGGCATGATAAAAGACAAAAAATGGTAGGGATTTGACAGAAGCAGAAGAGATGAAGAAATGGTGGCAAGAATACAGAAAAGAAGTATGAAAGGAAGATCTTAACATCACAGATAAGCATGGTTGTATGATTCCTACATCCTGAAGAATGAAGTCAAGGGGCCCTGAAGAAGTACTGCTAACAACAAGGCTGGGGAAATGACAGATTCAAGCAAAGCTATATAAAACCCTAAAAGATGATATTTTAACTTACTGAACTCCATAGGCCAGGAAAACACAACAGTGGATACTGGACTGGAAAAGGTATGTTTACAACCCAATCCTAAAGAAGGCTAGTGCCAAAGAACATCCAAATTACTGAACAACTGCACTCATTTCATGTCATCAAGGTTATGCTTAAGACTATGGAAACTAGGCTTCAGCAATATGTGAACTGTGAATTACCAGAGAAACAGTCTGGTTTTCAAACACTCAGAAGAACTAGAGACAAAACTGCTAACATTCCTTGGATTATGGAGAAAGTAGAGGAGTTCCAGAAAAACATCTACTTCTGCTTCATCGACTATACTAAAGCAATTGACTGTGTGTGGATCACAACTAAATGTAGCAAGTCCACATAGATATGGGATTAACAGATCATCTTGCTTGTCTCCTGAGGAACCTGAATCAGACCAGAAAGTAACAGTTAGAATCCAACATAGAACTGATTGGCTTAAGATTGGAAAAGGAATATGACAATGTTGTATATTGTCACTTTATTTAACCTATTTGTAGAGTATATCATGTGAGAACAAGACTGGATGAATCAAAACCTAGAATTAAGGATGTTGGCAGAAATATCAACAATCTTCAACATATACTGATGATACCACTCTGATGGCAGAAAGTGAGGAAGAATTTAGAAGTCTCTTGATAATGGTGAAAGAGGCCAATGTAAAAGCTGGAATAAAGCTGAACATCAAAGAAAAAAATAAGATGTTGGTAATTGGTCCCATCACTTTCTGTCAAAGAGAGGAAGAAGAAATGAAAGCAGTGTCATATTTTAAATTTGGGGGGATCAAAGATCACTGTCAACAGTGAATGCAGCCATGAAATTAAGAAATACTTTTTCCTTCAAAGGAAAGCTATGGTAAATCTATATAGCATACTAAAAAGCAGAGACATCTACTTTCCAGCAAAGGTCTTTACAATAAAAGCTATAGTTTTTCCAGTAGAAATGTTGGGAGAGATGAAATATAAGGAAAGCTGAGCACCACAGAATTGATGCTTTCAAACTGGGGTGCTAGAGAAGACTTTTCCAAGTCACTTGGAGAGCCAGGAGATCAAATCAGGCTGTACTTAAAGAAATTAATTGAGACTATTCACTGGGAGGTGAAACACTAAAGCTGAGGCTTAAATATTTTTGGCCACATAATGAGAAGAAAGGATTCACTGGAAAAGACCTTGATGTTGGAAAACACTGAAGGCAAAAGATAAATGGGAAAGAAGATGATGAGATAGATAGATAATATCATGGAAACAACAAATATGAATTTGGAGAGATTTCGAGTGATTGTAGAAGAGAGAAGAGCCTGGCATCCATGGAGTAACAAAGAGTCAAACACAATTAAGAGACTGAACCACAACAAAAGTATATAAATTATTAACCAAATAAGAAAGCAGCAATTAGAAATGATAAAAAATAATTTTGATTACATGAAAGTAAAAGCTCTCACACAAACAAAAATGAGAAGGGAAGCAATTTACTTGAAAGAAATCTTTGTATCAAATTTCTCATGTAAGGTTTTGCTAGATACACTGACAGCTATAAAAAATGTCTAAGACTGACTGGGAGGAGCCAAGATGGTAGAGTAAAAGCAGGAACTTGCTTGAGCTCTTCTTCCTAATCACCTCCAAATACCTGTAAAAAATAACTCTAAACAAATTTTAGAGCTACACGTTTCCAGGTGGAGACAGCCTGGCAGGACAAGAGGAAGAGTATATTGCACCAGCAGTCCAGCATGGGCCAGGCAGGCACAGACCAGGCAGAGCAGGCCTCCAGGGACTGAACTGCTGGCATGTGTAGCAGTTTCCAGACTTCTCAACCCACAAACTCCAAAGACAAAGTAAAAGGTCAGTAAAAGGAAATTCAGATAAACCTGGGTGAGAGAAGAGAATGGTCTGGCCCCAGCCCCAGGGAAAAGTAGGTGGTGGTGGTAGCACCTGTGGTAGTGGCAGCAGCAGCTGGTTCCAGAACTCCAGGCCCCCAGATGGTAGTGGGATCAAGTGCTGATATGAGGGCAATTGCTCTGGCTTTGCCCTGCTTGGATCTGGGTAGCAGTCATGGGTGGTGGTCCTGGAATGAAGGGGAGTGCTGGCGTGGCAGCGCTTGTGGCAGCTACAGAGAAGGAATCCTCCTCACAGTTCTGAGGCAGAAAAGAGTGCCTGTGGTCACTCACAGACCAGAATTCAGACAGTGGGAAAAGTAAACACTTTGAAGAACTGAAAATTTACACATGCCTAGAAGTAACTCTGACAACAGCTACACAAAACCCCAGAAATTGAGGACAAAGCATTCTCGGCTCTGGCAAAGAGCTCAAAATTCAAGTAATTGGCTGGTAAAATAAGCAAACAAAGGAAAAAAGATCAGAGTATAGAATATTACTTTTATGGAAAAGAACAAAACATAGAACCAGAAGATAACAAAGTTAAAACTCCTGCATCAAAAGCCTCCAAGGAAAATATGAATTGGGCACAGGCCATGAAGGAGGTCAAAATGGAGTTTGAAGATCAATTAAGGGAAGTAGAGGAAAAACTGGCAAGAGAAATGAGAGGGATGCAAGAAAATCATGAAAAACAAGTCAACAGTTTACTTAAGGAGACCCAAAATAATATTTAAGAAAAATAACACCTTAAAAAATAGCCTAACTCAAATGGCAAAAGAAGTCCAAAAACCCAATGAGGGGAAGAATGCCTTAAAAAGCAGTTTTGGCCAAATGGAAAAAGAGGTCCAAAAGCTTACTGAAGAACATGATCCCTTCAAAATTAAAATGGAGTAAATGGAAGCTAATGACTTTATGAAAAACCAATATACTACAAAACAGATCCAAAAGAAGAAAAAAAAATAGAAAACAATGTGAAATGTCTCATCAGAAAAACAACTGGTCTGGAAATAGATCCAGGAGAGAATAGTCAAAAAAAGAGCCTAGACATCATCTTTCAAGGAATCATCAAGGAAAACTGCCCTGATATTCTAGAACCTGAGAGTAAAACAGAAATTGAAAGAATTCAACTACTGCCTCTTGAAAAAGATACCCAAAAGAAAACTCCTAGAAATATTATAGCCAAATTCCATAGTTCCCAGGTCAAGGAGGAAATATTACAAGCAGTCAAGAAGAAACAATTTGAGTATTGTGGAAACATAACCAGGATAACACAAGATCTAGGAGAGTCTACATTACGTCTACTGAAGGGCTTAGAACATGATATTCCAGAGGTCAAAGGAGAAAGGATTAAAACCAAAAATCACCTACCCAGCAAAACTGAGTATCAGTTTCAGGGGAAAATATGGTCATTAAATGAAACAGAGGACTTTCAAGCATTCTTGATGAAAAAACCAGAGCTGAACAGAAAATCTGACTTTCAAATACAAGAATCAAGAGAAGCATGAGAAGGTAAACAAGAAAAAGAAATCCTAAGAAACTTATTAAAGCTGAACTATTTACATTCCAATATGGAAAAATTATAATTGTAATTCATGAGACTTTTCTCACTATGAGGATAGTTGAAGGGAATAAATATGTATATGTATATATCTATATATGTAAATATATATGTATGTATAGGAGGGTGTATGTGTGCATAAATACATATGTGAGTATGTGTATATACATGTACACGACATAGACAGAGGGCACAGGATCAGTTGAATAGGAAGGGATGATATCTAAAAAATAAAATTAAGAGGTGAGAGAGGAATATAATGGGAGAAAAAGAAAGGGAGAGATAGAATAAAGTAAATTATCTAACATAAAAGAGGCAAGAGAAAGTTATTACAATGGAGGGGAATAGCAGGAAAGTGAAAGGGTCAACCTTACATTGGATTTGGCTTAAGTAGGAAATAACATACACAGTCAATTGGGTATCTTACCCTACAGGAAGGTGGGAGAAAGGAGATAACAGGGGGGATGATAGAAGAGAGGACAGACTGGGGGAGAGAGTAGCCAGAAACAAACACTTTTGAAAAGGGACAGGGTCAAAGGAGAAAAGAGAATAAGTGAGGGGTGGGATTGGATGGAGAGAAATATAGTTAATCTTTCACAATATTACTACTATGGAAACATTTTGCATAACTACCCATGTAAAACTTAAATTGAATTGTATGTTCTCCCATTGGGGTAGGTGGGGGGGAAGAAGGGAAAGAACCTGGAAATCAAAGTTTTAAAAACAAATGTTAAAAAGAATTGTTTTTCACATGCAACTAGGAAATAAGATATACAGGCACTGGGTATAGAGATCTATCTTGCCGTACTAGAAATTTGGGGGTAGAGAGGATATAAAATAGAACAGAGTGGAAGAAGGGGTACTTCAGAAGGCTTGTTATCTTAGAGTGGGAGGTAGGGGAAAGATAGAGAGAAAATTTTTAACTCAAAAGCTTGTGGAAATGAATGCTGAAAACTATATATACATATATATATATATATATATATATATATATATATGAATGAATAAATAAATAAATAGATAAAAGTTTTTTTAAAGCATGTATTAAACACCTGAAAAAAAAAAAGATCCCCAAAAGAAAACTCCTAGAATTATTATTGACAAATTCCAGAGTTCCCAGGTCAAGGAGAAAATATTACAAGTAGTCAGGAAGAAATGATTTGAGTATTGTGGAAACACAATCAGTTTAACACAAGATCCAGCAGCTTCTACATTAAGGAACTGAAGGGCTTGGAATATAATATTCTGGAGGTCAAAGGACCTAGGATTAAAACCAAGAATCACCTACCCAGCAAAACTGAGTATAATGATTCAGGAGAAAATGTGGACATTCAATGAAATAGAGAACTTTCAAGCATTTTTGATGAAAAGACCAGAGGGGAACAGAAAATCTGACTTTATTTTATTTATTTTTTTTAAAAACCATCAGGGTTAAGTAACTTGCTCAAGGTTACATGGCCAGTTATTTCTGGGTGTGGTGCTGAGTGTCTGAGCCCGGGATTTGATCTCCAGGTCGTCCCAACACTGGAGCTGGTGCTCTTACTCGCTGAGCCACCTGGCCACCCCCAGAAAATCTGACTTTCAAATACAAGAATCAAGGGAACATGAAAAGGTAAACAGGAAAGAGAAATCATAAGGAATTGATTAAAGTTGAACTACTGACATTCCTACATGGAAAGACAATATTTGTAACTAACAAGACTTTTCTCAATATTGGGATAGTTGAAGGGAAAATGTATGTGTATATATAAATATATGTATGTGTGTATATATGTATGCACATGTATGTATGTGTGCATTTATGTGTGTGTGTGTTTATGGACAGAGGGCACATGGTGAGTTGAATGTGAAGGGATAATATCTAAAAAATAAAATTAAGGGTGAGAAAGGAATATATTGAAAGAAGAAGAAAGGGAGAGATAGAATAGGGTAAATTATCTCACATTAAAGAGGCAAGAGAAAGCAGTTACCATGGAGGGGAAGAACAGGGAGGTGAAAGGGAATGAATTGGCTTTACTCTCATTGGATATGGCTTAGGGAGGGAATAACATACACACTCAATTGAGTATCTAACCCTGCAGGAAAATAGGGAGTGAGGGGATAAGGAGGTGGGGAAAATGATAAAAGGGAGGACAGGTTGGGGGAGGGCACAGTCAGAATCAAACACTTTTGAAAAAGAGAAAACAGAATAAATGGGGGCGGGATAGGATGGATAGAAGGAAATATAGTTAGTCTTTCATAATACGACTACTATGGAAATGTTTTGCATAATTACACATATATAACCTATATTGAACTGCTTGTCTTTTCAATTAGGAGGAGGGGTAAGGAGGGAAGAAGGGAGAGAATCTGTAACTCAAAGGGTTTATTTTTTTGTTTTTGGAGGGGGGAAAGCAGGGCAATTGGGGTTAAGTGACTTGCCAAGGTCACACAGCTAGTAAATGTTAAGGGTCTGAGGCTGGATTTGAATTCAGGTCCCCCTGACTCTAGGGTCAGTGCTCTATTGTGCTACCTAGCCGCCCCAGAACTCAAACTTTTAAAAACAAATGTTAAAAATTTGTTTTCACATGCAACTGGGAAATAAGATATACAGGCAATGAGATATAGAAATCCATCTTGCCCTACTAGAAAATAAGGGGGAAGGAGGAGATAAGGGACGATAGAAGAGAGGGCAAACTAGGGGAAGGGGTAATCAGTATGCTTGCCATCTTGAGGTGGGGGGTAGTGGAGAGACTGGGAGAAAATATGGAACTCAAAATCTTGTCAAAAATGAAGTTAAAAACTAAAAATAAATAAATTCTGGAAGAAAGAAAAAAAAATAAATGCCTAAGATTTAAAACCATTCCTCAATAGAACTGTGAATAGAACTCAATAGAATTGGCAACTATATGAAAATTCCAAATCACTAATAACCAGAGAAATGCAAACCAAAAGAACCCTGAGGTTTTACCATCCATGCACCAAGTTAGAAAAGATACCAAAGATAGGAATATTCAAATGCTGAAGTTGAGGAAAAGTTTTGCTGTTGTTCCACTGTTGATAGAAATGTGAATAAGTACAACCATACTGGAAAGCAATGTGGAATTAGGCAAATATAATACAAGGATAGTCACTAACCAAAAGAAAGGCTCAAAATACATACAAAAACTTTTATAGCAGAAATGTTTACAATAGTAAAGAACTGGAAATAAAGTAGATGCCCATCCATCTGGTAATGGTTGTGATACAAGAATTAACTGGAAAATTATTGTGCTATATCTAAATAATGTTGAATATGAGGGAGAGCAGAACAAAGAAAAACCTACATGAACTTATGCAAAATGAAGTAACCAAGCCTACCAAAACAATACATACAATGGCTATAACAATGTAAATAATAAAAGCAACCGCCATAAAAAATCAAAATGAATAATGCAGTATTGCAGGCCACAAGATTAGTCCCAAAAAGGAAATATGAAAAGAGACCTACTTTCCACCACTTTTTTTTTTTAAGCAATTGGGTTTAAGTAACTTGCCCAAGGTTACATGGTCATTTTTTTGTGTGGGTGTTAAGTATCTGAGGCCTGAACCATCCCAGGTCCTCCCGACTGCCGGGCCAGTGCTCTTACTCACTGCACTTCCTCCACTCTTTTGCAGAAGTAGGGTATCCAGAGGTATGGAATGCTTTTTCTGATTTTTTTCTTTTTTCTCAATTTGTTGTTGTCATTAAAAAGGATAATTTTTAGGGAGAAAGGAAGGTGATGGATACACGAGACAATATAGGCAATGTCAAAAACAAAATAAAATCTATTTATATGAGTGAAATGCAATTTTTTAAAATGTATGAGGAGAGGGTATTGCATGATCATTTGCAAAGACAGGTTAGAGATACTATAAAGAACTTTAAATGACAAGAAGAAAAGTTTGTAATTTAGCCTGGAGGGGTGAAAAAGTCACTGAAATTCCCTGACTATGAGAAGAATAAGGAATACCTGTGGATATAAGACCATTAACTTGACACATATAAGGAGACTGCAGTCCCAAGGTAGAGATGATGGTAGATAAAAAGTACCACCTAGAGAACCTGTTTTAGAGAGATCCAAGAGTAAGAAGTTCGTTCGGTGCTGGAATACCAATGAGGATATTATTACACTACTCAAAGTGAGAGATGATGATACAGAAACTGGATATTCAAAATAATTCAACATTCCTTTAACCAAAATGGTCATAAATGTCTACAAACTTAGCAAGTCTAATGCTAAAGACTGCAGACCCAATCTGTCATCCGGCGTGTACCTTATGCCATTTCCACATTCCTGCACAGGTTTCAAGAACCCAACATAATCCAAGAAATTCTTGTCATAATCTGGCATTTCAGAAGGACTTTCCTAGGGATTGAATAGTTTGTATCTTCCTTCTATACCTACTTTCTTTGTATCTTCACATCTATTCACCCATAATTTACGAATCAAATAGACTACATATTAAAAAGCATTTAACAGGAATGCTACACATGTAAACCTCAGGAAATATAAGACTAGATAATAATGGCAAACCATACTTCCTGAGTAAAAAAGTAAAACTGAGCAAAGATTCTGAAATATTTGATAAAATGTTGTTCATTAAATTATCTCCTTTGTTTTACAGTCATTCTTCTATGGTACATAAATTTACACCAGGAAGACTTAGGATAAATAGTTCTAGAAAAAAGAAAATGTCAAAAAAAGAAAAAAAGAAGAGACTGTCCTCCCAATAATCACCATTAAAAGGACCTTTGGATTTGGAACCAGTGGATTCACATCCCATCTTCACTACTGTCTATGCCCTGGAAAAGTAATTTGACCTCTTTGGGCCACAGTGTTTCATCTGTCATATGAAAGACTAGGACAAAATGACATGGAAGGTTTCTTCCAATTGGTAATCTATGATACTAGGATCCTAGGATAAAGGCATGAATTATGTCAGTCATATTCTGTATCTATTTATTTTTATACGGAGAACAGAGGAATAGCCAAAGCTAAGTATCACCAGAAATATGCTAATCAAATTAAGAAAACAAAAATTTTATTTATTAAAATTGTCAAAAATAAACAAGTTTGCTTCAGACCTTACAAAGGCAATCTATGTACTAACATTAAGATTCATATTTCAGCTTGAGCCATAAAGTAAACCATGCACAGTTTATTACTGCAAAACCTTGGTCTATAAAACAGTACTGAATAAGAATTAAAACTGAGAGGAAGTCTTGAGTTTTATGCATGAGGAAGCATAGCTGAACAGAAAAGGGCAACAAATTTTATAGTAGCTGGAAATATTAGATTTAATTACTGAAGAGAAATCATGCAAAGAAGTTGGTTGCTGAACATGATTTACAACCACTATAAAGTCATGAGAGGTTATTAAGAAATTGACGAAAGCCAGTGGTAATAAGAAACCCAGACTTCAAGAATGCACAGATGATAAAGAAGATCACAATAATCTTTTTAAAATAATGAAATAGATACATGACAATACCAGTTCAACAAAATACAAAGACCACTACTAAAATAAGTTGGCATCTGAGGAAATGTAAAATAAAATTTAATGTTAAGAAGTAGACTATTATTAATAATATAGACAAACTAAATTAAAGGTTTGGTGGCTTTCGTTGGAAGCCAAATGAATGGAATTTGCTGTAGGTAGGTATTCCCCCCATTACATAGTTTCACTGACTTATAAACAAGTTATTTGTTCTACAAACCCAAGATCCACTGTGTTTCTAAGAAACATGATTTCCAACACTGAGGTCAAAAATTTGCTGCTCAAGAGTCAGCATCCATGATAACCGTTAATAAGGACCAGTTTGTCTTAATTGTATTCAGATACCCTTTTTTTTTTTAACTATTTCTTCTGGGCAACCTTATTATGGCTCCAACACATTATTCAGCATCTGTCCAATCTATGACCTACCCTGCAGCACATGTCACATTCTACAAATTTACTCTCTTTCCCACAGCACACAAGTTAATCCTCTCACTCCTGTGACTTTCAAAGTCTTATTTTCCAATGTGACAAAAAAGGGGGCAAATTATATAACATACAAAGAGAAAAAGAAAAAAAGATTCAGTGCTTTAATCAACAGAGAGGAAAGGAGGGGGAAAAAATCAAAGGTGACTTAAAGATTTTTGCCTTAAAAGGTGGAAGAATTCCCATGGCATTGACAATAAGACTGAAAAGTGATTGAGCTCCACAGAACTAAGATGATGGAGATAAATCCATGTCTTTTAAGTCTTCACTCTGAAATTTCTGGAATATAATATGCAAAAAAAATTATAATGAGTTTTGATCATGTGTAACAATTTTTGTATAAAACTAAGCTTTCTTTTGGGTTCTTTGCCCAGAATGATAACCAAATTCACTGACAACAAGTAAACTACCTTCTCAATTGGTGATTAATATTATAAATACGGTAAGAAAAATGGGTTTCTCTGAGTTTTTAGATAAAAAGTGGATGTTACAGAGTATAAAGAGCCCTATTATACAAACACCTGACTTAACAAATAACATAACCCATATGTATATTACAAATGGCTATTATCTCTGCCCCTTAGAGTATTTAATAGAAATGGACTGGGGGGTGGTTGGAATGAGGGCTTGTTGTTTTGCTGGGGAATCTTCCCCCAAAAATTTATCTTTTATTTTTAACATTCTTTTATTTTTAAATTTTGGGCCCCAAATTCTCTCCCTCCCTCCTACCCACTAAAGAAGGCAAGCAATATATCAATTATACATGTGAAATTGTACAAAACATATTTCTTCCATATTAGCCTATTTTTTATTAAAGTAAGAAAAATAAAGGAAATTAAAGGGAAAGGTAGGTAGCACAGTGAATAGAGCACCAGAACTGGAGTTAGGAGGACCTAAATTGAAATCAAGTCTGAGACACTTGACACTTACTAGCTGTGTGACCTGGGGCAAATCACTTAATCCCAATTACCTTGCCTTCCCCCTCCAGAGGGGAGGGGAGGGGAGGGAAGGGGAGGGAGGGGAGAGGAGGGGAAGGGAGGGGAAAGAAGGGGAGGGGAAGGGAGGAGAAGGGAGGGGAGGGGAGGGGAAGGAGAGGAAATTAAAGAAAAGAAAATTACACTTCAATTTGCATTCATAATTTATCAGTTCTCTCTCTGGAAGTAGACAGCACTTTTTCATCAAGACTCCTTTGACATTATCTTGGATCTTATACTGACCAGAGGAGCCAAGTCTTTCACACTAATTGATCATCATTATCATTATAACACTGCTGTTAGTAGGCACAGTGATCTCCCAGTTCTTTTTTCTTCACTGTGCATCAGTTCATGTAAGTCTTTTTTCCAAAACCACCCACCTCACCATTCCCAACAGCACAATAGTACTCCATTACAATCACATGCCACTATTTCTTCAATCATGACTCAATTAATGAACATTTCCTTAATTTCTAATTCTTTACCACTACAAAGAGCTGCTATAAATATTTTTGTACATATAGGCCCTTTTCTTTTTTCTATGGTCATTTAAGGGTAGAGATCCAATAGGGTAGTGATACTGGTTCAAAGGGCATACAAAGTTTTACAATACTGTGAGCCTAGTTCCAAATTAGTATCTCAAATCATTGGACCAGTTTATTACTCTACCAATAGTTCATTAGTGTACCTGTTTTTCCACCATCCTCAGTACAAATTTAAAAAATGAGGCCTTTATCAGAGAAACTTGCCATAAAAATTTTCAATATTATTTCAGCGTCTATAGTACCATTTAGCAAGATGTAGTTTCCCTGATTATCACTTTTAATTAGCTCTATTTTTGCTTTTGTTTTGTCTGAGATCATGACTGCTACCTTTATTTAATTCAGGTACAGCATGTTAGCTTCTGCTCCCACCATTTATTTTAACTCTGTGTGTGTCGATCTGTTTCAAGTGTATCTCTTATAAACATTTTGTTGGATTCTGATTTCACATTCACAGTTATGATGACTAACTGTATATTTCCCTCCATCCCATTTTCTTCTGTTTCTTCTTCTCTATTTTTATCTTTCCCTCTCAAAAGTTGTATTTTGCTTCTAACCACTGCCTCCCATAATCTGTCGTTCCTTTTCTCATCTCCCCCCTTTCTTATCCCTCTACTTTTCTATTTCTTTTTTTTCCTTTCCTATTTCTTTATCAAGTAAGTTACATTTCTATAAACAAGTTAGTGTCTATATGTTCTTCCCTCTTTGAACCAATTGCAATGAGAATGAGCTTCAAGTATTGCTCACTTGTCTGTCACTTTTCCCTTCACTATAAAAACTCTTCCTTTATATACCTATTTTATGTGAGAAAATTTCCCCCCTTTTGCCTCTCCCTTTACTCTTCTACCAGTGAAACATTCTTTTTGACACCATTTTTTGTGGAGATTATTCCAACATAATCAACTCACACATATGCCCTCTCTATATATAAAGTCCTTTTAACTACCCTAATATTGATAAAGGCCTTAGGGGCTACATGTATTATAGGAATGTAAAACACTTAACTTCAGTAAATCCCTTATAATTATTTCTTTATGTTTACCTTTTTATGCTTCTCTTAAGTACTGACTGAATGTCAAATTTTTTTATTCAGTTCTGGTCTTTTCATCAGGAATGCAAAAGTCTTATATTTCATTAAATATACATTTTCTCCCTTGAAGGATTATACTCAGTTTTGCTGGTTAGATTATTCTTGGTTGTAATCATACTTCCTTTGCCTTTTAGAATATCAGATTTCAAGTCCTCCACTACTTTAATATGGAAGTTACTAAATCCTGTGTGAGCTTTACTATAGCTTGACAATATTTGTACTGTTTCTTTCTAGATGCTTGAAGTATTTTCTACTTGACCTGGGAAGTCTGGAGCTTGTTTATAATACTCCTGACAATTTACATTTTGGGATCTGTTTGAGGAGATGATCAGTAGATTCTTTCAATTTCTATTTTGCTCTCTGGATCTAAGATGTTGGGCCAGTTTTACTTTATAATTTCTTGAAATATGATGACTAGACTCTTTCTTTGATCATGTCTTTCAGGTAGTCTAGTAATTCTTAAGTTATCTTTCCTTAATCTAATTTCCAGGTCAGTTGTTTGTCGAATTGGATATTTCACATTTTCTTCTATTTTTTCATCTTTTGACTTAATTTTTTTTTTGCTTCTTGTTGTCTCATAGAATCATTAGCTTCCATCTGTCCAATTCTAATTTTTAAGGAATTATTTTCTTCAATGCTTTTCTCATTTAACCTATTCTAATTTTTGAGTTCTTTTCTTCAGTGAATTTTTGTGCCACGTTGACCATAACACCAATTCTGTTTTTTAAGTTATTTTCTTCAGTACTTTTTTAATGCCTCTTTTATCAAACTGTTAATTCATTTTTACTAATTTTCTTGCATCATTCTTTATCAAACTGTTAATTCATTTTTACTAATTTTCTTGCATCATTCTCAGTTCTTTTCCAAATTTCCTAACACTTTTATCTTTTTCTTCAACTCTTCTAGGAATTCTTGATAGATATAAGTCCAATTAGCATTTTCTTTCAGGCTTTGTTTGCAGTTGTTTTAACATAGTTATCTTCTGAGTTTATGTCTTTGTCTTCACTGCTAGAACTGTACCTTTATACTGTCAAGTTTGTTGTTGCTGTTTGCACATTTTTCCAGCCTTTTTCTTAACTTTGAATTTTATGTTAATATAAAGCTCTGCTCATCTGGAGTTGGGGAGACATTACACCAAGCTCCAGGCTTTTTCATACTGCTCTTTTCAAAGCAAGTTCTGGGGGCTTGGAAATTTTTGATGCTTCCAATGTAGAGTGATCCAGGGAGAGGTCTATTTACTGCTTTCCTGGTCCGCACCCTGGTTCTTCACCCATGAAGAACTCCTGTTCAACTGCAGCCATAAACACTAGGGCTCTCGTTGCCTTGGAATTAAGACCAGGACCACTGCTCCTTTTTGACCAATCCCCCGTGGTCCTCTCTACCCTAGAGACACGACCTTAAATTATATATTGGAAATAAAGTTGCCAACTGATAGCATCTATATCCAGTGTGTCAGCAAAGGGTTCCCTGTAATCTCTTCCTGACCAGTTTTTCAGACTTCTTTAACATCTCTGAGCTAAGAGCTCCCAAAGCTGCTGCTATACCTACAGTTGCTCCCTCTGTGTGGGTGGGCTATAAAAAGGATTCTATTCCATTGTTACAAACTTCTCTAGATGACCTCTTAAGTTTTAGGTTGCAAAAATGTCTCACCTTTAGGTTTTGTTGATTCTGCCACACAAAATTTTATTTTAGGCATTATTTCAAAGTTGACTGGAGGGGAATGTTGAATTAATTCAGCTGCATGGTTGCTAATCCACCATCCTGCCTCCACCCCCTCAGTGCTCTCTCTCTCTTTTTGGTTTTTAAATAGAATTCATAAACAAAGAAGTACAAAAAACTATATTACAGGATCTAAAGATAAAAGGAAATGGTTATCATGTTATTTTACAATTGAGGAAACCAAGGTTCTTAGAGATTAACTAAGTGGCCCAATATCATAACTAATAAACAACAGAATTCAGCTTTGAACTCAAGAGGTCTGAAGATGAATTCAGTATTTTTTAGACTATCTATAACAGTTCCAGCTAAAGTCATGCTCCCAAATATATTTATTCATATGATGACCCTTTCCACCCAAAAGTATATCTATCCTATCTGAAATTTTCCCTTCTTCTCCTCTTCCCCTATCCTACTCCCCAGTCCCTTTTCCTTCTTTGCTTCCCTTCTCTCTTTTCATCTTTCCCTCTACTCTTCTTTCCTCTTTGCTATTTCCCTTCATTACTGATTAAAACCCTAATAATATTGCAAAGCTTTAATAATTTAATCTTATTTTTATTGTCATCTATTATACAAACGTATTTCTGAATGTAGCCTTCCTCTGTCTCAATTCAATAAACCATTCCTTGTAACAGATGAGGGAAAAAAAGTAAGAAAAACAAAACTAACATACCTACAATTTGTGAAGGACTGTTCTGACATCCATATCTATAATGTGTATAAAAACCATACAAAGAGACAAGGAATATGAATTTCCATAGGTCCAATCATGGTAAATAGAATTACAGACGTAATTACATATGTGTCCATATTTGTTCTTTCCGTATATACTACTATAATTAAAGTGTACATTATTTACCTGATTCTGTTTATTTTACTCTAAATCAGTTTATATAACTGTTCCCATTACTCTTCATATTTCTCATTTTATGTCAGAATAATCTTTTACATTAAGGTGCAACAATTTCTTTAGCCTACAGGCAGCTAAGTAATATAGTGGAGAGGCCGGGCCTGAAATCAGTAACACCTGAATCTGAATTCTTGGTCAGACACTTACTAGATCTGTGATTCTAGAAAAATCATTTACTTCTTATAGCCTCAGTGTCCTCATCTGTAAAATGAGGGTTGTCTTACAAGGTCATTCTGAGGACCAAATGAGTTAACACATATAAAGGACATTGGAAACTTTAAATGGTATATAAAAGCTTGTTATTGCTTTTTTTGGCAAAGGTACTGGAGCAGTTTGTCACTTACTTCTTCAGTAAATTAAAGCAAACAGAGGTTAAATGACTTGTCCAGGGTAACACAGCTACTTAATGTCTAAGGACAGATTTAAACTCAGATCTTCCTGAGCCCATCGAGCTACCTCATATAAAAACTATAATATTATAATTAACTATTTCTCATTCAATTGACATCTACTTTTTTTTAAAATTTTGTACTACCATGAAAAAAAAGTGCTGTTAAGAATATTTTGGGAAATTTACCTGCCAGAACAAACCCAGGACCTATATGAACAAAATTACAAAGCACTTTTCACACATATAAAGTCAGAACTAACTAACTTGGAAAAACATCAGTTGCTTGTGGCTGGGTTGAGCCAACATAATAAAAATGACAATTTTAACTAAATTAAATTACATATTTAGTGCCATACCAATCAATCTACCAAAAAATTACTTTATAGAGCTAGAAAAAATAGTAACAAAATTCATTTGGAAGAACAAAAGGTCCAGAACATCAAGGGAATTAATGAAAAGAAATGCTACAGAAGGTGGCCTAGCCATACCAGATTTCAATCTGTATTATAAAACAGCAGTCACCAAAACTACTTGGTACTGGCTGAGAAATAGGGTAGTGGATCAATGGAAAAGATCGGGTACATGAGATACAGCTGTCAATGACTATAGTAATCTACTGTTTGACAAACCCAAAGACACCAGTTTTGAAGATAAGAACTCACTATTTGACAAAAACTGCTCGGAAAACTGGGAAACAGTATGGCAAAAACTGGGCATAGATCAATATCTAACACCATATACCAAAATCAAGTCTAAATGGGTACATGATCTACGTATAAAGGCTGATACTGTAACAGTCTGGGAGAGAAAGGAAGAGTTTACCTGCAAACCTGTCAGATTTATGGAGAAGGGAATATTTTATAACCAAACAAGAATTAGAGAGCATTATAAAAAGCAAAATGGCGGGGGGGGAGGGCGGCCAGGTAGCACAATGATTAAGAGCACCAGCCCCAGAGTCGGGATGACCTGGGATCAAATCCGGGCTCAGACACTTAGCACCCACCCAGAAACACTTGGCCACGTAACCTTGAGCAAGTTACTTAGCCCCAATTGCTTAGGGGCGGCCAGGTGGCACAGCGAGTAAGAGCACCGGCCCCAGAGTCAGGATGACCTGGGATGGAATCTGGTCTCAGATACTTAGCACCACACCCAGAAATAACTGGCCGTGTAACCTTGAGCAAGTTACTTAACCCCAATTGCTTAAAAAAAAAAAAAAGCAAAATGGATAATTTTGATGACATTAAATTGAAAAGTTTCTGTACAAATAAAGCCAGTGTAACCAAGATTAAGAGGGAAGTGGAAAATTGAGAAAGAATTTTTACAACCAGTATCTCTGATAAAGACCTCATTTCTAAAATATACAGAAAACTGAGTAAAATCTATGAGAATACAAGTCATTCACCAATTGATAAATGGTTAAAGGATATGAACAGGCAGTTTTCAGAGGATGAAATTAAAGATATCTATAAGCATATGAAAAAAATGCTCTAAATCACTACTGATAAGAGAAATGCAAATCAAAACAACTCTGAGGTACCACATCTCACTGGTCAGATTGGCTAAGATTACATAAAAGGAAAATGATAAATGCTGGAGAGGATGTGGAAAAATTGTAACGCTAATGAATTGGTGGTAGAGTTGTGAACTGATCCAATCATTCTGGAGAGCAATCAGGAGCTATGCCCAAAGGGCTATAAATAAGTGCATACCCTTTGACCCAGCAATACCACTTCTAGGGCTGTATCCCAAAGAGATCATAGAAGTGGGAAAAAGGAGTTGTTAGTGCAAAAATATTTATAGCAACTCTTTCTGTGGTAGCAAAGAATTGGAAATCAAGGGGATGCTCATCAACTGGGGAATGGCTGAATAAGTTGTGGTATATGAATGTAACAGAATACTATTGTGCTATAAGAAATGAGGAGCAAACTGACTTCATAATAACCTGGAGAGACTTATATAAACCGATATTGAGTGAGAAGAGCAGAACCAGAAGAAATTTGTACACAATTATAGACATATCATATGTTTGAAAACTAGCTTTGATAGACTGGGCTGCTCCTCTCAGCAATGTAAGGTTATAAGACAACTCCAAACGACTCATGATGTCTTCATCCAGAGAAAGAACTATGGAGTCTGCATGAAGATTGAAGCAAACTACTTGCTCTCTTTCTTTCTTGGTTTTTTGTTTTGTTTTGTTTCCTCTTCCCCACTGTTCATTCCATTGGATATAATTCTTCTTTACAACCTGACTAATATTTAATGTGAAAGTATTTGTAGATCCTATATTTGATTGAATTCTGCCACGGGGGTAGGAGTAGGAGAGGGAGGTGGAAAAATTTGGAACTCAAGGGATTGTGGAACTGAATGTTATAAACTAAAGGTTAATAAATTAATTACTTAAAAAAATATTTTGCTGTACCTAGGAATTTTATTTCTTTCTTTGACCTGTCTCAGGTATAAATCTCAAAGAATATGGCCATTTTAGTTATATTTTTAGTAAAATTCCAAACTACTTCACAGAACAGTAGGACTTGTTCATAAATCAACTAGTGCATTAATGCGTTTGTCATTGTCACCTCTAACACTGACTCTCAACTGTTTTTCACTCCACTGTTAAATATTGTGAAATACCACAAAGAAAAGATATGGATATTGATATAGATACTGATATATAGATAATCATTTTAAGAACTAGCGAATATTGGTTCTACTTTACTAATGCTATTTCTACCTAGAATGTACTTACTTTATTTCTACAATTGTGAATTTCCTATAGATCATGAAAAACTGAGGCAATTCAAATGCTATCTCTTCAATAAAAAATATTCCCAATTTGCCCATAATTGAATCCCTCCCTATGTGAACTCTCAGGGTACACTGTTTGTACTTATCCCTTAGTATTTATCAATCAACACAGGCACATACTTATCTGTGCCTTGTTGTTCGAACCCAACTATAATGATTCTGAGAATAGAAATTATGTCTAGATCACTGTGAAAACCCCAGAGTCTGCACAATGCATAATGACTCCCACCAAATGGGTGTTTAATAATGGTTTGCTGGATTAAGATGAAAATATATACCATGTTCATAAATATCCAACATTAAATTACTATTTTAATTTTCTATTCGAAACTGAAAGTACCCAACCATTTAAAGCAAATTAAGACCTTCTGGGAAAGAAATCATCATCTTGTGCAAGAAGGATTTGACTGGAAAGCCATTATCCAGTTGTTTTTTTAAAAGATCTCTCTAGAGAGTAAGGAAAGAATGGAGAGGGAGCACAGGGGAGTAAAAAGAGGTGGGAGAGAGGGAGGGAAGAGGAAAGAAAGAAGAAAGAGAGAAGGATGAAGGGAGGGAAGGAGAGAGTGGGAAAGAAAGAGGGAGAAGAGAAAGGCAAAAGGGGGGGGAAAGGAAAGATAAAAGGAGAGAGAGACAAAGAGATAGAGAGAACACTTATTATGTACTCACTAAGTGGCAGGCATTATATTAAGGACTGAAGAACAAGAAAAAAAGGCAAATTCTACACTCAAAAGAGCTTACACTTTAATAAGGAAAGATAATAACTAAGGAGAGCTGGAAAGTGGGTAAATTTTTGGAAATAAACAGGGACTTAGGGAGATTTTATAAAAACACATTTCCTTGAAAAAAAGAACAAAGATTTAACCAAATATAATGATTGCTTTCATTTCACAAAAAGAATTTTTACTTCTGTTATTTCAAAGATGGAATATTAAGTCATACTATAATTTCAATTTCTTTCCAAGATTATTAAAAGTGAATTATTATAATCCAACAACTGAGACCCAAAGTAACTTTAGTAAAACTAGTATAAAGAAATTAAAATTGGGGTGACTATGTGGTGCAGTGAACAGACCGCAGGCCCTGGAGTCAGGAAGACATGAGTTCAAATTTAGCCTCAGACATATAACACTTACTAGCCATGTGACCTTGGGGAAGTCACTTAACCCCAATTGCCCTGCCTGCCCCCTCCAAAAATACAAACAAAAAGTACTATCAAGAAGTACTGAAATACACACCAAAAAAAAATACTAAATAGAAAATCATTTGGTAATATTCTTACTCAGCATTTTTGCTTATCAGATGTCACAGTTAAAATGACATTTTGATTCATAAATTATTCTAATAAAAGCACTATCATTTATTCCTTGTTTATATCTGTACAATCAAGTCCAAAAAAATTCACACTTCCATCCATTTTTAAACTATTATTTGAAGCTATAAACTTTTTTTTTTTTATAAAGTACACAATGGTTACATTCTGAGCCTTAGAAACTCCATGTAAACACTCACTCATCAGTCAACCATGACAATTCAGCTTGTCCAAATTAATTGGACATCCCTGAACTGTCCCCAACTCGTGCTGCAAAGGTAAAGGGGGTCCCCTCTGCTTCTTCTTCCCCAGTACAATCCAATACAAAGCACACAACTGCACATCAGGGCCCTTGAGAATAAGCTGTAAACATGTCCACCGTCTGGGCCAGCAGGTCATCCTCGAAGCTATAAACTTTTAAAAGAGAAAAGGTATTCATATACTGTCAGCTATTATTATCTGATCAGCAAAGCCATCTCAAAAATGGATTTTCTCTATAAATCGTAAGCAAAAGATAACATAACCCATTCCAGTGATTATCAAGCATTGCACTAAAGACATATATTGCATAGTTCCACAAACTGCCATCAAACCTACAACATAATAAATGAAACAAGCCAGTTACTTTACTCTCACAAATGGTACTGTCACAGAATCTATCTTTGCTGGAGGGGAGTAACTAGTTCTAGATGAAGTGCATATTATTTAACAATGCACAGCATGAAACCTAGGATCAGCACAGATGACCTTTAGTACATAAGCAGTGTCTAAGAAAAATATGCTTTCATCTTCCTAAGTGTTATTAAAGGACAACAGAGTTTAGTAATGTGCTGAACACAGCTATATGCCCATATACTTGAAGCTCTGTATTTCATAGCACTTAGGTTTTACTTTAAATACCAAGACTTTTAAAAATTAGAAACAAGAACACTCACAGGTTAAGAAGAAAATCATATATTTAACCAGAAATACAGGTTAAAATTAAGCACAAGATAGCTAAATTGTCAGATATACCTTTTATCATAAAAAATTCAGCCACCAAAAATATCCTTGAAAAATATTCCTGCTCTATCACAAACACACATATGTGTGTATGTGTATGTGTATGTGTGTGTGTATGCTTATGCAACACTGGAAAAAATGGTATCATGTCAATTTAATAAGGACAAATTCATCATATAAAAAATATCAAAGTGATTATTTTCTCATAAGTTGATATTAATATTTTACGTGGGGCTACAATAAAATGTAATCCAAATGACTGGATGAGATACAGAAATTAGTATTATTCTCTTAAGTATTGGAAGAAATGATTACAATAAAATAATAGCTTATATTTGTATGGGAACTGATTACTTACCAAGTTACTTCTACAAAATCCAAAAAGGTAGTTAATACAAATATCATTGTACTCATTTTACAAATGAGATCTCTTAAAAGAATCTTAAAAGAAGCTAAGTCTATTGTCCAAAGTTAAACAAGAGTAGGATTTGAGCCAGGACTCAAATAAAGGACTTCAGACTCGAAGTCTAATATTGTTCCCATTATGTAATGTCACTTTTTTAAGTTGCTGGTACAAGAACATTAACTCTAGCATTTTAAAATGTTCTTAGGTTGGGGGCGGCTAGGTGGCATAGTGAGTAAAGTGCCGGCCCCGGAGTCAGGAGGACCTGACTTGAGAGACTTCAGACACTTAACACAAGAACACTAGCCGTGTAACCTTGGGTAAGTTTCTTAACCCCAACTGCCCTCGAAAAGGCAAATAAATAAATAAATACAATTTTTTTTAAAAATTGTTCTTAGGTTAAAACTGTAGTTTTAACATCTTATCTTTCATACCTTGTGTTTCAGAATTTATTTCTTATCAGTTAAACAAATACAGAGACTAACATAAAAGCTGGAGAAAACTAGAATTTGAAATCTTAAAAAAAAGCATTGAGTAAACACAAGAAATTTGAAAATATAAATTTAATTGTACATTTTGTAACTTTAATAAATCCCATGGAATACTATATCTATTCTGTCATAAGCATAAATTCCAAATCAGTAATGTTCAAATCCAGACTTTGAAAACACTAGCAGAATGTGTGTACCTGTGTGTGTATATGCGTGCAGGTTATCACTAGCATAAATATACTAATTTCTAAGTGTACCAGACATCTACCTCAATTATAGTTAATCTGAGAATCTGCACCAATGGCCACTATAAATATGCCAGCACAGTGCTCAATCACAAAATATAACAGACTACATATAGAATACAGAAGCAAAACATTTATTTAGACACCAGAAAACCAAATCCCAAAACCAGTTAGCTGATTGCATTATAGTAGTAGAGAGACACTTCAAGACACTTATTCCAGCTCTTCTGATGTAGAAGAGCACAAAGAGCCAAAGTATCCTTTAGCCTTCCCACAAACCAACATTTTCGCACAAGCCTATCTCCCTCAGATGTATCCTCTCCTCCCTCTAGTCTAGCTGCTCTCACTCTCAGCTTCCTGTGGGCTCTGCTTTACCCTTCAGCAAACTCCTCCCAACACAGCCTCCATGTGATTACATTCGGCCTATTAGGTGGCAGGGTATATCTTCAAAGCAGGGAAAATCTTCAAATTCACCCAGTCGTATAGAGGGACAGGGAAGATCATCAAATTCCCATTACCATTACAGTATCTAAACTCTTAGAGGAAGTTTCTAATCCACCCATCGAGAAACATTTATCAAGAACCTACTATGAGCCACGGACAGAAAGGAAAAAAAAAGAAACTGTCCCTACTCTCTAGGAACTTACACAATTCTCTCTGAATAGTTTTCTGACAGAACAACTTTTTCTACTTAAAATCTTGGATTTTGAAGTTTAGGAATTCATCTTATTATCCTTTTCATATTATCTCCTTGCTACATATCTATTTCCAGGATCACAATGTTTTACTCCATTTTTGGTAAACAGGATCATCATTCTCCTGAGAGGCAGTGCAATATAATGGAAGGGGCACTAGGCTTGGAGTCAGGAAGTACTGAGTTCAAATATTTTTCCTGAGACATGCTATGTGAGACTGATAAGTATTTAACCTGTCTGTGACTCAGTTGCCTAATTTGGACTCTACAGTCTCTAAGACCCCTTCTATTTCCTAAAACTATAATCCTCTCAGACTTGTTATATACCCAAAAAACATTTTTTCTCCCCTCATTTTGTCTTAATTGAACATGTAAAAATAAAGTAAAATAAACAGTTTCTGTAATTTGAAATGAAAACTGACATGTACTGCCACAGTACAATAAAACTAAAAAGATAATACATTATATTGATTACAATACAAATCACATGAATAAGACTTTAAAATTTCTGAAGTCTTAGATAGGGCCAACATTGGCTTATTGTGGCACCTTTTCTTAGTTACCATACAAAAGTGGCATTTTTTCCCTTTCCATAATAAGGCATCTTACCTCAAATTCTGCATGCCTGTGAATATCCTCTGCCCTCTGTCTGCTAAGAATGAATTCAGCTTCATTTGCAACTCTTACTAGATGATCCTTCATGGTTTGGCTCAACAACCTATAAACACATTAATATGGTAAAATGAATGTAATTATTCAGGGACTTCAAAATAGTTTACTGTATTATCTTCAAGTCTTTAAAACACTTATTCCAGTTCTTCTGATGTAAAAATCAACCTGCAACCTCTAGTCCTGACTACCTGTATTGAAGGTAAATGGAGTTAAGAACGTCAAATATTAGTAACAAAACAAAAGCCACACATTTAACTGAAGAGAAATAAGAGAGAATAAAAAAATACGCAGGCCATTTTCTGGTACCTATTGATGACTTAGCTGGTTAGGGATGTTAAATCTGAATGACTGAAGAGATGAATCCCCACAAGAAATTGGGTGGGCACTAACTACACCCTGCTAAACTAAAAGACTTTACTACCTTTAAAAAAATAAATCTAAAAACTGTGAGCATATATTTCCTATTACTATTAACATATATGTTAAAAGGGAAAAATGTGCAAAAACTCTCTTAGAATATGATACAATGATTGAGATGTAAATGGAAATCCAGTTTTCTTACCAACACTGGAAAAATATGCATGATATACATCCAAGTGGGAGAATGCCAACATAATATTGCAGCATGAAGGAAGGACAGAACTGGACTGAAAACATTAGAGAAGAAAGTTGAGTCTTCATTCATTTTTCAAAAAGTCACTTATAGCTTCAAACTTTCTTTAGAACTGAATCCAAGAAGAATAAAAAGGAAGATTCTTTAATTGAAATTTAGAGTAAAAAGTTAGGTCCTCAAAATATCCCTGATTTCCAGCTAGTATCCCTAGAGACTTTGAAAATCTTCACCCTGAAGATCAGGGACTATCTCAGCTGAGCTTAGATATCTTGCTGTTACAATAAGAACTCATCATTCTGGGTATCTGGTGTCATTCTGTAAAGCCAAGCATGAGCAGCTGTCCAGAAGACTGCTGCTGTAAATAGGTTTTTTTTTATCATTTTTCAAATGCTTTATTAACTTCTGATTTACATCATTCGTTTCTGCCAGATTTTGAGTTACAAATTTTCTCCCCGTTTTTTCCCCTACCCACCACTCCAAAAGAGCAGTCCCACAGGTTAACCCTTCCTACAATCTGCTCTCTCCCATATCTTCTCCCATATTCCCTTCGATTATTCCAGTAGGGCATGGTGGCTCTCTATGGCCCAGTGCCTGTGTATCTTATTTCCCAATTACATGTGAAATAGCATTAATAATGGTATATATGCATATTTTTTAAACATTTGATTTTTAAACTTTGAATTCCAGATTCATTCCCTTCCTCCCTTTTCACCCACCCTTACTGAGAAGATAAGTAGTTCAGTATAGGTTGTGCATGTGTAGCTAAGGCAAAATATTAACATAGTAGATATGTTGTAAAAGACTGACTATATTTCCCTCCCTCCTATCCCACCTCCCACTTGTTCTATTCTCTACTTTGATCCCATCCTTTTTCAAGAGTGGGTGCTTCCAACTTCCCTCTCCCCACCCCAGCCTACTCTCCCTTCCATCTTTCCCCCTCTCATCCCCCCCCCCACTTTCCTGTAGGATGAGAAAACCTATTTAGTGTGTATTTCATTCCCTCCCCGAGCCAAATTCAATGAGAATGAGGTTGACCCATTCCCTTTTGCCTTCCTATTCTTCCCCTCCATTGTAACCATTTTCCCTTGCCTCTTCTATATGAGATAGTTTACCCCATTCTGTCTCTCCTCATCTCCTCTCATTATATTCCTCTCTCACCTCCTAATTTCACCTTTTAAGTATCATCCCTTCTATTAAATTGGTCCTGTGCCCTCTATCTATGTATACCTGCAAACATATACACACATTCACATATCTATTCATATTCCCGTATACCCTCCGATATAGACACACACACATATAAATATATATTTCTATTCCCTTCAACAATTTCCATACTGAGAAAAGTTTCATCAGTTACAATTCTCGTTTTTCCATGTAGGAATGTTAATAGTTCAACTTTGATAAGTTCCTTATGATTTCTTTTCCCTGTTTACCTTCTCATGCTTTTCTTGCTTCTTGTATCTGAATGTCACATTTTCTATTCAACTCTGGTTTTTTCATGAAGAATGCTTGAAAGTCCTCTATTCCACTGAATGACCATATTATCCCCGAAAACATGATACTCAGTTTTGCTGGGTAGGTGATTCTTGGTTTAATCCCAGCTCCTTTGCCCTCCGGAATATCGCATTCCAAGCCCTTCGATCCCTCAGTGTAGAAGCTGCCAGATCCTGAGCTATCCTGATTGTGTTTCCACAATATTGAAATTGTTTCTTCCTGGCTGCTTGTAATATTCTCTCCTTGATCTGGGAATTTCAGGACCTAGCTATAATATTCCTAGGAGTTTTCTTTTTGGAATCTTTTTTCAGGATACAATTGGTGGATTCTTTCAACCTCTATTTTGCTTTCTGTCTGGTTCTAAAACATCAGGGCAGTTTTCCTTGAGAATTTCTTGGAGGATAATTTCTAGATTCTTTTTTTGATCATGGCTTTCAGGTAGTCCAATAATTTTTAAATTATCTCACCTGGATATATTTTCCAGGTCAGTGGTTTTCCCCATGAGGTATTTCATATTGACTTCTATTCTTTCATTTGTTTGGATCTGTTTAACAGCATCTTGATTTCTCATAAAGTCATTAGCTTCCATTTGCTCCAATCTAATTCTGAAGGAATGATTCTCCTCAGTGAGCTTTTGAGATTCTTTTTCCATCTGGCAAATTTGACTTTTTAAGGCATTCTTCTCCTCATTGCCCTTTTGAACCTCTTTTGCCATTTGAGTTAGTCTATTTGTTTAAGGTATTATTTTCCTCAGTCAGGCTATTGACTCTCATTTCATAATTTTCTTGCATTGTTCTCATTTCTCTTCCCAACTTTTCCTCCACTTCTCTTATCTGCTCCTTAAGGTCCTCTATGGCCTGTAACCAGCTTGTATTTTCCTTTGAAGCTTTTGGTGCAGAAGCTCTGACTTCACTGTTTTCCTCCTGTTCCATACTTTGATACTTTTTGTCTAATGTTGGATTGCTTTGCTTGGTTTGCTTCCTTTGCCTGGTCATGTAGACCCTCCATCACTTGACCCCTGGGCTTTTTGCCAAAGGATGACTCTGCCACCAGACAGGGGAGCTTCCGTCCCAAATACTGGGGTTTTCTCTGCTGCCAGAGGTATTACTTGGGTGCCCTCTCTGAAGCCTCCACACACTCTGGTAAGCTGGTTACCCATGCCAGGACCTTTTACCCTAGACGTCAATCCAGATCTAAGCAGGTGAAAACAATAGCGATTACCCCTCAGACTGGTCCCCTGGTCCCCCTATACTCTGCAGGAGCTGAAGCTGCCACATGGCGGTGGCTGGGCCACAGCCCTCAGCAGCTTCTCGCCCCATGGGCAAAAGCTGACATACTCCCAACTACTGGGTCCCAAAGTTGATACTACACTGACTTCTCACTTTGTCCTTAGCATCTATGTGTTGATAATTCTGGAAAGGGGCCACAGCTGCTGGTGATCTGGAGTCCCTCCAGCTGGCAGCTAGTAAGACCCACCCTGGGGCTAAAACCTTGGCATGAGGCTAGGATTAGCTCCCAGAGCACTACACTGGACGATTCCTGCCGGCCTATCGGGCTGTCCTCAGAGGGAGGTTAGCTTCTCTGTGTCATTTTGTGGGTTCTGTCTGTGAACAGCTTTTAAGATTCTGATTACATAGTATAGAGAACTCTCCATTTATTCAATAACAAATCAAAGCAAAACATTCATAGAAAATCAAAATACAGCATTCACAATGTTACAACTTATCATAGAAAATCAAAATACAGCATTCACCATGCCACAACTCAACAACTTATCACTAAAATGGCCACATAGTTTTCACCAAAGTGGTCACGTAGTTTTAAACAAAATACATTCATTTAGTCAATCACAAAATCCTTAATTCAATCACAAAGTTCAAAAGTCAAAGTTATCTACCCTAGGTCATAGTAAATCATTATCTTCTCAGTCAGTACACAGTATCCAAGTAAAGTCTTCTCTCAGCTTGACTTGAGTCTGGCTCTTGGCTTCCATGGTTCCTCTTCTCTGGTCTCAGTTCCAACTGTCACCTGGGTTCGAAGACAGGAAGCTCCCAGTTCTTTGTCCAGTTCTTCATCCAGTTCCTGTTCCATATTAAAAGTTCACAGTGTCCAGTCCACCTGAAGTCCTTCACAATTACTGTTTCCGGGAAGACAAATTTTGAAAGAGCCACAATAATATTGATACAAATTGCCGGCACCATCATCAATTCACTTTCTGCCTGTGAAATCAACATAGACCCAACAACAAGGTCTGAGGAATCAACACAAATCATCAGTATAGTCCCAGGGCCTCAGAAAACATCAGTAATCCTGGAGGATTTCTGTAAACATACAACAAGAAAATCCTCTTTCAAGGCTTCTGAACTAGCAGTAAGGTCCCAGTGCTTCTGTAACAATAGCAATGTCCTCTATCAGCAGAAAAATCTGACAAAGAAATATCAAAACATACAGACAAAGTACCGGCACCACAGCCATGCTTCCTCCCACTTCTCCTCTCTTCTCATTTCTCAGTTCTCAATTCTCTTTTCAGTTCTTCTCAGTTCTCTTCTCTCTCTCTCTGTCTCTCTGTCTCTCTCTCTCTCTCTGTATCTCTCTCTCTCCCCCCCCCCCCAGCAGTAGCAGTACCACCTCAGCCTCCATGCTGCTTGCTCCCAATAGTTCTGGCTCCTAGCAGTTTTTATTCCCAGCTGCTCTGCCTGGCTCCCAGAAGCTCCAGCTTCCAGCACTTCACAACTCACAGCAGCTCTTAGAAACTCCCAGAACTTTGACTTTTGTACTTTGTGACTGAATTAAGGATTGTGATTGACTAAATGAATGTACTTTCTTTAAAACTTGATGAAAATTATGTGGCCATTTTAGTAATCAGTTGATATGTAACATGATGAATGTTGTATTTTGATTTTCTGTGATAAGTCATAACATCGTGAATGCTGTAACCTCGGTTTTCTGTGAATGTTTTGTTCTGATTTGTTATTGAATAAATAGAGTTCACTATACTGTGTAATCAGAACTGTGAAAAGCTGTTCACAGCAGCAGTGCTCTGGAAAGCTGCTTGTTCTTGGCTTTACACATTCTAATTGTCATTATTTTTCCTACTTTCTGGAAATTTGGATAAATAAGTTTATCTGCTATTCATCATTTGTGATGACCTGTTATGGAACTAGAACTCAGTAAGAATAAATAAATGAGCATTTAATTAAGCATCTGCTAAAGTATGTGTGTGTGTGTACACATGTACATAGAGAGTGACAGAAAGACAAAGATAATTATGTGCAAGGCATTATACTAGGTGCTGGGAATATATGCTTTCTAGACAGTTGCAACTTATCGACATGTCACAAGTGACTTCCAAATTTAACACAGAAGGAAATCTATTTGACATCAGCACATTTCCTAGACCCTTCACAAAGTGCTTCTTAAATGTTTCATCCTGGCATGAAGGTGACCCTGACCACAAGAAAGAAAATAATTTTATTCTATTTTGTCACAGATGTTTATGTTACATAAAGATTTTATGTAAAATTTTGTCTCTTGCCAAAGATTCTTACTTTTGTAATAATTTTTAAAAGTATAATGTATATAAAATAACTGTAAAAATGATAAGGCAAAAAAATCATGGAAACCAACTAAGCCAGCACACTCTTGTTCTCCTTGTCATGGGTAGTAGCTAAGGCAACAGAGGAATAGAATATGATGTTCTGTGTAAACTATTATAGAGAAAGATGAAGACTAAAAACAATATCAGCTCATGAGGCAGGAAAAAGGAAGGAAACAAGTATTCATCAAATATGTTACTATGTGGTAGAAACTAAGCTAAATAAACACTTTCACACATATTATGTCACTTGATCCACACAGCAACCCTGGGAGATAGTTGCCATCATTCTCATTTCACAGGTGAGTAAATTTAAGTAAACAGAGGTCAAGTGACTTGTTTAGGGTTACACAACCAGTAAGTGAGAATATATTTGAACTCAAGTACTCCTGACTCCAAGTCCAGTTATATCTAGCTGCCAAAGGGAAAAAAGTAGTGGAAAAAACAAGGACAGGACAGGTCAGGGAAGGGAAAGAGAAAGGGAAAGGGAAAAGGAAACAGAAGAGAAATTTTCTTTCTTTGAAGACCACTTGTCTTCCATTTTAAGCCTTGAAGATATCCACCAAAAAAAGCTGGGTTTGGGTGCATCTAGTAAAAGTTCCCAAAGCTACATGCCTGGTCTAGATGTAATGATCCCTACTTCTCTATTTGTACTTTCATGAGCAAATCTCTTGCTGGTGCTTGAGCACTAGAGGATGTAGAATTGCCACAGGATCGAAATTTTCCAAAAAAATAACTTGCTGTCAGTCACAAATAAATGTGTTCTTCCTAGGATTTCCTAGCATCCTGTACCACTCCATCCTCAGACTTTCCTCCAGGGCATTCCTCAATAACACCCACAAATACTAGATCCCAGCCACTTCTTTTCAAATCACATTCTTCTTTCCCAGAGTATTCCCAGTATCCCAGCCTGGTCTCAGTCTTTACTACCAAGGATTTTCTCAAAGCCTGCTCCAGCCTTTATTCAGGCAAGCAGTAATTGGCTTTAATTTATGACACAGGGTCTTCTCTACCAGTAAGTCAAAACTACAAGCCTCCATTTCCAATTTCATTGCTTTTCTAAAACTCAACGGTGCCTTTTTTTTTGTTCAATTCATGAAATGTTGATCTATTTTACAGAATTACATGATAATATTCCTTAACAGAGCATGCCTTTTACTTCTTTTAGATCCATAAAAGTAATAAACATTAAAATGACAAAAGCAACAGCTTATAGCTATAAAGAATACCTTGTAGCTATAATTACCTAATTTTTCTACATTAATTACCTTAGACATGTATCAGTACAAATACTGTTATCAGTATTTAACAGATGGGAAAACTGAGGTCTATAAAGGGAAAGTGTCTCTACGGTCATTCTCTAAAATGTTCACTTGTCTCAGATGACACATGTAGTAGTTGCTTGTCAAACAAATATTGGAGAATCTGTTATTCATTTTCTGTTGTGAAGATAATTATAAAACAAGGTATTCTCAAATATCTTCATTTATCTGAGAATCAGAGAAGGAAAAGGAAGCAGTCTACTAGTCAAAAGACTGTTACTAGTCACAAATGAATAAACCACCAATCACATCATCTTGAGTGAGTCATGTAATCTGAATTTCAAAATTATCCCCCCCCCAAAAAAAGGACAAACAAAAGGGCCATTAGCAATTTCAAAGAGACATGAATAAAGCACTGTAAGATGTTACACAAGAGATAAGATAGCATGATGGAACAGAAGAAATCAGGAGACATGGACTGGAATAGTTCTTCAGGGAAAAGCAGTGTGAACATGAGAAAGTGTCATGCATCTAGTTTTCCTGATATATAAAAGAGGTCAATATACAGCATCTATCTCACAGCGCTGTTATGAGTAGAGCACTATGACACCTGAAAAAACTTTCTAAAGGTGAAGCATTATTTGTATGAAAGGAAACTGAAAAACAGATACAAGTGGCAACTATTTAATATATTACTCAAACATTTCTTTGTTGTCATAATGGTGGGAATACAGCAAGTTTTTTATTTGATTTGATTAACACCCTTCAAATTTCTTAACTCCTCAATGCATTTCTTTCTTATTTGCATTTATTTTTACCCCCAATAACAGGAAAAATCCAAGTATAACATCTGTTTTGAAGGTGAAAATGTGGTGTCTGTATCTTTGATGTCATCAGCATGGTGAAATTTTAATTGGAAAATTCATTCCAAAAATAAAGACTGGCAAACCATCTATAACTAAAAATACAGTATGATAAAGCTAGATCCAACACTAAGAGGTTGACTTGACTATATTCATCCAGTCAACACGTGTCAGAAGTAAAATTTGGATTCAAGTCTTCTTTACTCCAAGGGTCACCTTCCATTCATTATACTAGTTTTATTGATTTTAAATATTACATTAACATGCTATATTAAAAACATAATACACTTTGTTTCAATGTTAATGTCTACTGTCAACCACTTTTTGAATGATGGTTAAGATTTTTGTTCTCTTACAAATAAAAATTTTCAGTAAAGAAAATATCCAATGATATACTGAATAATGCCTGAATAAGGACCCTGTTATTCAATAAATAAAAAAGTGAAAATCAAAACCCACCACCATATAGCAAATATGTAAAGTCTGGGGTTTCAGTTCTTAGGTGTGTTCTACTGTTACTATGTCAACATGTAGTGGTACATATCTTGTTGCTGAATAACCCTTATTCCAGTAAATAAACATATATACAGAACTGCATATTTTGCAGGGCCACAAAGAAGTTTACAAAAGAAAAATTCGTCATTATCCTTCTCTATATGGAAATAGGTCAACACTTTCTGATGCCAGTCACAAAAACAAAGAAACAAACAAAAATCATTTCTCTTTCAGCTATATGATTAGTTTCTGAACTACTTTGTAAGGAAAAAAATGATATCCTAATTCGGACTCAGACACTTAGCACCCACCCAGAAACACCTGGCTGTGTAACGCTGAGCAAGTTACTTAACCCCAATTGCTTAGGGGCAGCCAGGTGGGCAGTGAGGAAAACCACCAGCCCCAGAGTTGGGATGACCTGGGATCAAATCCGGGCTCTGATACTTAGCACCACACCCAGAAATAACTGGCCTTGTAAACTTGAGCAAGTTACTTAACCCCAATTGCTTTAAAAAAAAAAAAAAAGATATGCTTCCATTTTATCTCCAGCTCTAGATCCTAGGTCATAGTAACATACTGGCATTTCCAAATCATTCAACACTGACACTTATACATCGCTTTAACAATTTGCAAAGTACTTTAAAAATTATGAGGCTCTTATCTGAGCTTCATAAGAACCCAATGAGCTATCAGAGGTCCAGAGGACAACCCCAGGGGGCGTAGAGGTCCAGAAGACGACCCCAGGAAGCACAGAGGCTTGGATGAGGCATCATCAACATAGCAGCAAGTTGACCCACCAAGCACAAGGGCCACTGCCAGGCCTATCACTGCAGGGCTGGGACTGGACACAACAGGGCAAGAGTCAAATGCAGAGCCCCTCCCAAAGGAAGCAGCTACTCCTGGGATGACCAATTGTAATGTAATGCCAAGCAAAGGCAACTTCCCAAGGTTCAGAATACCAGCATAGGTGCTCTCCATTTTATTTAGTGACCACCCAAGAACAGAGAAGGTCAAAACATGACATCATTCAAAATACAGCATTTACTAAGTGTGATTAAATAGTCTCCAAGTACTACCCCACCCCAGGACCTTCCATTCATTCAATCAATTACAAAGTCCCTGTTCTAAATACTACTCCACCCATAGGCTGTACCTTCATTTGGTCCACCACAAAGCCCCTCTTCTCAAAGGGAGATTAGTTTCCAATCTAAGTAAAATACATTCATTTGTTCAATCATAGAACACAAAAAAGTCAAAAGTTCCCCACCCCTGGATCACAACTGAATCTACCCCAGAGTTACATCAAGTTTAAGCACAGCACTTAATACCCAAATGGAGGTCTTTTCTTCATCTTGACAGGAGGCAAGTTCTCAGCAATCTTAGTTCCTGGGGAGACAAGGCTTAGCAAGGCCACAAGATACATTGCCAGTCTCTTCATTAATTCATCCTCTGTCTGTAGAACAGTCCTAGAACCCCTGAAAACATTAGCAAAACCCTCTCCCAGGATTTCTGTAAACATAAAACAAGAAAATCCTTCTTCAGGGCTTCTGAACCAACAGAAAGGTTCCCAGACCCCTGCAACAACAGCACTGTCCTTCACCAGTGGACAGTATTTACTCTCTGTCTGCAGGACACTCTCAGTAGCTCTGAACCAACAGAAAGGTTCCCAGACCCCTGCAACAACAGCACTGTCCTTCACCAGTCGACAGCATTCACTCTCTGTCTGCAGGACAGTCTCAGGAGCTCTTAGCCAACAGCCAGGTTCCAGGACTTCTTCAACAAAAGGACTGTCTTTCACCAGTGGACAAATCTGGCAAAACAACATCAAAACAAATAGACAAAGTACCAGCAAAACAGCCATGTCTCCTCAGTCCTTGGCAGCTCAGGGGGCAGGTCTCAAAAGTCCAGGGCAATTCAAAGTAGCCCCCAGCAATTCTCTCAGTCTCTCTCTGCCTCCATGAGGTGCTGCTTCCAAAAAGTTCTTCTGCCTCTCTCTTGTCTCTCTAAATCTACATCACCAGCTCCTCCCAGTTCAGGACTTTCTTTTCAGATCAACAAGTCCATCCCACAGGTGGGATTAACAAGCTCTGGGTTTTAACACAATCAATTTGAAAACCAAGCCAATACAGGGGAATCTTTATATTCCATTACTATCACACCAATTCACAGCCTAGAAATTTAAAAATCCCCTATCTGGAATTTCAGGGCCCAGGATGGCAGAGTGAACTGAAGCTGCTCCAATCCCCCCCTTCTGAATCTGAAAACATAGTAATTATTGCCCCAGCGCAAAACCTTATGCAGTAAATGCTTGGGAAACCTAGAGGAAGAGTATGGCTAGGGCCCTCCCTCAAAATGGGTAGAAAGCAGACTACAAAGACAAGGATTCTGGAGTCCTACTACCCTGAGAGGAAGGAACCAAATTCAGAGGGACACAATGTTGACTGCACACCCACAGATGAAACCTCAACAGGGAACTGGTCTGAAGCACCAAAAGCATTTTTAGATGAGCCCAAAAAGAACTATGAAAAACAAATTAGAGAGATAGAAGATAAAATGAATAATTCTTTTAAAATCAAAATTGCAAAATTAGAAAAACATTACAATGAAGAAAACAGTTCCTTAAAAAGAAAAATGTGTGATATGAAAAAGAAGCTCCAAAAACTAACCAAGGAAAATAAATTCACTAAAAACTAGAATCAACCAAATTGAAGCGAATAACTCTATGAGGAAACAAAAATCAGTCAAACAAAACAGGAAGAATGAAAAATTTGAAGAAGAGGTAAAATATCTCAATGGAAAAATAACTGACAAGAAAAACAGATCCAGGAGAGATAATCTGAAAATCATATGCCTACCAGAAAATCATGATGAAAAAATGAGCCTGGACAACATCTTCCAAGAGCTCATCAAGGAAAACTGCCCTGAGGTACTAGAACCTGAGGGTAAAATAAAATCAAGAGAATCCACTGGACACCTCCTGAAAGAGATCCCAAACTGAAAAGTCCTCGAAATGTTGTGGCCAAACTCCAGAACTACCAGGTAAAGCAAAAAATATTACAAGCAGCCAGAAAGAAACAATTCAAATATCGCAGAAGCACAGTGAGCATCACACAAGATCTGGCAATTTTACACTAAAAGATAGGAGGAAGTAGAATATAATTTTTCCCAAGGCAAAAGAGCACAGGTTACAACCAAGGATCACCTACCCAGTGAAACTGAACATATTCTTGCAGGCAAGGAGATGGTAATTCAATGATGGATTTACAGACCTTCCTGATGAAAAAGCCAGAGCTGAATGGAAAGATTCAACCTCCAACTATGAGATGCAAGAGAGACATAGAAAGGTAAACAAGGAAACCATACACACACACCTGGTTATTTAGTAAGAGCAAACTATTTATAGACAAATAGAAGGTATGGGTATAAATTACACAAAATGACAATTAAAAAAGCCTTATTAAGGGCTACAAAGGGACTGCAATGGAAGAAGAGGAAAGAATGAAACAGGAAAGGGTAAATTATGCCACACAAAGAGGCATACAAACAATATAGTAGAGGCAAAGAAGGGAGGGAGATGAGCATTATATGAGCTTTTCCCTCCTTGGTTCTGGTGCAAGGAGGGAATAACACAAACAGTTAAGTATAGGACTCTATCAAGAAGAGACACAAAATGTATCATAATAGAGGGAAAGAGAGGAGGGAAAGGAGCTTTGCATGAGATCTGTTCTTGTCAATCTTAGTTCGAAGAAGAAATAACATACTACATTAAGTATAAAAATTTATCACAACTTACAGGAAATAGGAGAGGGGAAGGGCTAAGAAAGGAGGGGTGGTGAGAAGGGAGGGATGAAGTAAGGGGGACAGGCAGGAGGGCTGATAAGAAGCCACTGAGGGAGGCAGTTGTCAAAAGGAAAACTCTTAAAGAAGGGAAGGGAGAAGGGGAGCAAAAAATAAAAGCATAAACAGGGGAGGGAAAAGGATGGAGGGAAAGAAACAGATAGTAATCATAACTGTGAAGGTGAATGTGATGAACTCTCCCATAAAACGGAGGCGGATGGCAGAATATATTAAAAACCATAATCCTCTAATGTGAAAGTATTTGCAGATCCTATACTTGATTGTATGCTGTCATGTGGGGGGAGGGGGGAACTGTGGGGGAAGGAAAATTTGAAACTCAAAGAATTGTGGAATTGAATCTTGTAAACTAAAAGGAAACAAACAAATTTAAAAAGACCAAAAAAAAACCCAATAAAATAAAAAAAAAAACATAATCCTACATTATGCTGTTTACAACAAAATACATGTGAAACAGGGGGATACACACAGGGTTAAAGGTAAAAGGCTGGAGTAAAATATATCATGCCTCAGCTAAAGTAAAAAAAAAAAGCAGGAATAGCAATCCTTACCTCAGATAAAGCAAAAGCAAAAACTGAGCTAATTAAAAGAGATTAGAAAGGAAACTATATCCTGCTAAAAGACACCATCAAGAAGGAGGTAATATCATTACTTAATATATATACAGCAAGTGGTATAGCATCCAAATTCCTATAGGAGAAGGTAAGGGAATTAGAGGAAGAAATAAGTAGCAAAACTATACTAGTGGGGGGACCTTAATCTCCCCCTCTCTGAACTTAATATATCTGACCTCAAAATAAACAAAAAAAGAAGTTAAGGAGGTGAAGAGAATTTTAGAGAGGGTAGGTATGACAGATCACTGGAGAAAAACGAATGGGGATTAAAAGGAATATACCTTCTTCTCAGCAGTACATGGCACATACACAAAAATCAAACATGTACTAGGACATAAAAACCTCAAAATTCAGTGCAGAAAGGCAGAAATATTAAATGCATCATTCTAAGATCATGATGCAATAAAAATCATATGGACAAAGGGCCATAGAAAGACAGACTAAAAATTAACTGGAAACTAAACAATTTAATCCTAAAGAATAAGTGAGTCAAACAAGAAATGATAGAAACAATCAGTAACTTCATTCAAGAGAATGACAATAATGAAACAAGACACCAAAATTTGTGGGATGCAGCAAAGGCAGTTCTTAGGGGAAGTTTTATATCCCTGAGGGCACACATAAATAAATTAAGAGAAAAGGGAGGTCAATGAATTGGGCATGCAATTGAAAAAGCTAGAAAAAGAACAAATTGAAAATCCCCAATTAAGTACTACATCAGAAATAATGAAAACCAAAGAAAAGATTAATAAAATTGAAATTAAGAAAACTATTGAATTGATAAATAAAACTAAGAGCTGGTTTTATGAAAAAAAAAAACAATAAAATTGATAGACCCTTAAGTCAATATGATAAAAAAAGGAAGAAGAAAACCAAATTATGAGTATCAAAAATGAAAAGGGTGAATCTTCCACCAATAAAGGGGAAATCAAAACAATAATTAGGAATTATTTTGCCAAATTACATGTACATAAATTTGACAATCTCAGTGAAATGGATGAATATTTACAAAAATGTAAATTGCCCAGATTAACTGAAGAGGAAGTGAATTACCTAAATAACCCCATCTCAGGAAAAGAAATGGAATAAGCCATCAGTGAACTCTCTAGGAAAAAAATCTCCAGGACCAGATGGATTTACTAGCGAATTCTATCAAACATTTAAAGAACAATTGATTCCAATACTCTACAAACTATTTGGGAAAATTAGTGAAGAAGGAGTCCTACCAAATTCCTTTTATGACACAAACATGGTACTCATACCTAAATCAGGAAGAGATAAAACGGAAAAAGAAAATTGTAGACCAATTTCCCTCATAAATATAGATGCAAAAATTTTAAATAAAATATTAGCAAAAAGACTACAGCTGTTTATCACAAGAATAATACACTTTGACCAGATAGGATATATTCCAGGAATGCAAGGATGGTTTAATATTAGGAAAACCATCAGTATAATTGATCATATCAACAATATAAAACTAGCAGAAAAGACTTTTGACAAAGTACAACATGTATTCCAAAAAAAACCACTAGAAAGTATAGGAATAAATGAAGCCTTCCTTAAAATAATAAGTAGCATCTATTTAAAGCCATCAGCAATAATTATATGCAATGGGGATAAGTAGAAGCATTTCCAATAAGATCAGGGGTGAAACAAAGGTGTCCACTATCACCCCTCTTATTCAATCTGGTACTAGAAATGTTAGCAGTAGCAATTAGAGGAGAAAAAGCAATCAAAGTAGGCAAAGAAGAGACCAAGGTATCACTCTGTGGAGATATGATGATATACTTTGAGAATCCTAGAGAATCACGTAAAAAACTACTTGAGACAATAATTAAATTTGGAAAAGTTGCAGGATATGAAATGAACCCACATAAGTCCTTGGCATTCCTGGATATTTCTAATGAAATACAACAAGAAGAGACAGAAAGAGAAATCCCATTTAAAGTTACTGTAGACATTATAAAATATTTGGAAATCTACCTGCCAAAACGCAGGACCTATATGAACACAACTACAAAACACTTTTCACACAAATAAAGTCAGATCTAACTAACTGGAAAAACATCTACTGCTCATGGCTGGGTCAAGCTAATATAATAAAAATGACAATCTGAACTAAATTAAATTACATATTTAGTGCCATACCAATCAATTTACCAAAAAAGTACTATATAGAACTAGTAATAAAATTCATTTGGAAGAACAAAAGGTCCAGAATATCAAGGGAATTAATGAAAAGAAATGCTAGGGAAGGTGGCCTAGCTATACCACTTCATATTCTCTAGGTTTATATGAACTGATGCTGAGTGAGAAGAGCAGAACCAGGAGAAATTTATACATAATTATAGACACAACATATGTGTGACGACTGACTTTGCTGGACTGAACTCTTCTCAGCAATGCAGGGCTATAAGTCAACTCCAAAATACTCATGATGTAGAGAGATGTCTACATACAAAAAAAGAACTAGAAAGAACAGAACTTGAATGCAGATTGAAGCAAATTACCTGCTCTCTTTCTTTTTCTTGTTTGGTTTTGTTTCCTCTTTCCCATTGTTCATTCCATCCGATACAATCCTTCTTTATAACCTGACTAATGTGTAATGTGAAAGTAACTGCAGATCCTATACCTGATTGTATGCCACCATAGAGGGGAAGAAAATCTGAAACTCAAACAACTGTGGAACTGAGTCTTGTAAAATAAAAGTAAACAAATTAATAAAGACCAAAAATAATTAAAAAAAAAAAAGAAATGTGAAGAAATCAGATGTATTTTCTACTCTAGAGCCAACACAGGTTTGAATTAGATGTCACTTTAACTTTTTCACACTAAATATTTTACTTTGGCTGACTACTGGTATGGTGTTTATTCAAACATTAAGGAAGAGCAACAGCAAGGTACATTTATATGCTATCCATCATCTAGAGGAATCATTTCTGTGTGCTATTTAAAAAAGAATGTAAATAAAGATAGCCTTTTTATCACACTCAGCATGTTCTTGGTAGAGATGCAAATAAATGTTACATTTACTCAAAAAAAAAAAATAAAGAAGCCAATGAGCTGATTATTGCTATGTGCATTTATAGATAAGGAAACAAAAGCTTACAGTAGTTAAATGACTTGTCACTAGTCATAGAACTATTGGAATCAATTAAAAAAAAGAATTCTACACTATAACTTACATGAAAAATTCTCTAAATTATCAATAAGATAAATCAAATTAAAACAACTCTAAGTTTTTACTTTGCACCCATCACTATTGCAACACCATGCTAGCTGGTATGTCTGCCTCAATTCTCTTCCCACTCCAATCCATCCTCCATGCAGTCACTAAAATGATTTACCCAAAACATGTCTCTCCCTCCCTCCCTCCCT
>NW_027186473.1:55145029-55165064 GCF_028583685.1 Petaurus breviceps papuanus
TCTCTCTCTCTCTCTCTCTCTCTCACACACACACACACACACACACAGACATACACACACATATGCTAAATTCCAGTTGATTTCTATTGCTTCTAGGATCAAAAACAGAATTCTATATTTGTAATTAAAAGCCTCTGTAACCCAGTCTCCTACTACTATTTTATTCTACTTACACTTGACTACCTGCCACGTACTCCTTGATCCAATGATACTGGACTCCTTGCTCCTCTATGGTCAAAATATTTTTAGTACTTTCTCTGGCTATCCCTAAGGCCTGGAATGCTGTCCTTCCTAATCTCCATTCACTGGCTTTTCTGGCTTCCTTTAAGTCCAGGCTAAAAGCTCATATTCAACAGGAAACTTTTCCTAATATCTCTTAATTCTAATGCCTTTCTTCTCTCATTTGTACATTGGAGGTCTCCTCCTTTAGATGATGAGGGCCTTGAAGGCAGGAACTATCTTTTTCCTCTTTTTGTATTCCCACTATTTAACAAAGTGCCTGGCACTTAACAAATGTTTATGATCATTTCCAAAGTAACACAGCTAACTAGTAGAAGAGCCAACATTAGTACCTAGATCTTCTAAGTGTACTACCCTCTTTTTATTTGCCTTTTTAAAAGCACATTTTATTGATTTTTCTTCCCCTATCATCAGAATTTCTTCCAATATTCTTGCCCCAACCTTGGAGAGAGCCATCCCACAAAACAAATAATATTTACTATAGAGGGAAAAAATGGGAAAAGAGAAAAATCATAAAATAAATCAGAAAAAATCTTCACATTTATGTAATGTTTCACATCCACTGCCCTCCCACCTTTGCAAAGGAGTAGGGTAGTAGTATCTTCTCATATTTCTTCTTTGGATACATGCTTGTTCACGTGAAATTGGCAGTGGTGTCCTGAAAAATTCCTCCAGAAAGAAGACTGATTTATGAGACTGTCAGGCAAGAAAAGTTGCTTTCTCTAGACTTGACAGAAAGGCAAATCTGGACACAGAGATTTTTTTACATGCCATTGTTAAACCTTGTGAGGCTATGGTTGGACTCTGAGTTGATCATGGAGGAAATCATCTGGTATTGGGAAGTGGCACCTCATGTACCTTGCAGCAAACAGGAAAATGGCATCAGGTTAAGTGCTGTAATTTCTCTACCTACTAGTAATAACAGGACCAAGGGCTAGAGTTCAGTCCTTATTAGTTTATAATTATTATGAGTACCAAACAAGTTCTTTCATAAGTAGATTTCATGGTGTTGGTGATAAGCCAATAGAGGATGCTGATTTGTCATAAGATCCAGGAAATGACCAGCAACAGGAAAGCCAAATAAAGAACTTGACAAAAGAGGCAGCAACTTGTGGGGAGGCATTCTGGAAGTGGTGACTTGATAATCTCAGGGGAGACAGGTGTGCTTGGCTACTTCTACAGGCAACAATCACAGACCACTTGTCTTCCACTTTAGGTGTTCACTGAAATGAGCCAGGTTTGCGCTCATCTTGTAAAAACCCCCCAAGTGACATGTCTGATAGAAAAGCAATGATCTCTACTTCTCCATTTAAAATTTTATAAGCAGGTTTCTTGATAGTGGTTGATTGAATACTAGAAGATGTTGAATTGCCACAGGATTCAGACAATGACCAGAAACAGGAGGAAAAACAGAAGTTGACAGATAAAAGTACAATAATTTGGAAAGGATTCTGGGAGTTGCAGGGGTAACTTGACTACACAGCAGGTAAATGTTTGGTAACCTCCATAGGTCAAAGTCAGCACCCATAAATATTCCATATCAGGCCTTAAGGTTATCCACCAAAATGAGCTGGATGTGAATTGTTTTTGTACAATATCCAAAGTGATGTGCCTTTTCCTGGAAGCATGATATCTATTTCACTATTTGCAGCTTTGCTATCTTGCTAGAAGACTTCGGAGTAGTCTTTACAAATATTACTCCCTATCCTCCATTTTATTATACTCAGCAACTTAGGAACACAGAATTTTAACTGGAAAGATTATAAAGATTACTTAATACAGCTCTTTTCATTTTACATATGAGGAAACTCAGGTGCAAGAAAGTAAAGTGATTTACCCAAATCCCCACAAAGGAGCAGAGCTAGGCCTCTTGCAATCCAGTGTTTCTACTATACCATGATGTTCCAGATCCCAGATGTCTTCACTGATTTGAAGAATGAATGAAAAAACATTTATTAACTATGTATCAAGCACTGTGCTACCACTGCATTAGTATTCTAATCCTCACAGATGTCATTACCAGTGCCTATATGATATTTAATAAGACATTCTGTGATCATGATGATTAACAGAATTATAGAACTGGAAAGACTCCAGACTACCTTGGTTCAATATCTTGAACTTACATTTATGAAAACGGAGGCACTGAGAAGTTAAATGACTTGCATAAGGCCAAATACTTAATTAACATGATCAGATAAAAGACCTTAATCTACACCAAATCACCAGCAGAAGAGGAAATTTGGGCCCAAGGGGGATGCAAAACATCAAGTAAGTGGAGGAGAAAGGTTTGAACTCAGAGCAAAAAGGTACTAATGGTACCCATCAAGCCCAGATGGACCTTGCTGCATGCATGTATGGAAGATCCCCATGTCATCTACACTAATCAAACATTAATCAATGGGCAAATTTATACCAGCCACTATAGAAATGAGGTCAGGGCAGGTCAGGCCTAAATAATAAGAAAACAACATGGTTTGTAACTAAACCCTATCATTACACATCTTACCCCTGGGACTATGTCCAGTAGCTAAAACATTCCTGTCCACTTTAGGAAAACATTCATTTTTTCCATAAAGACATTTAACCACAAAATACTTCAAGTGTTAATACGTTTAGATTGACAAGGAAGACTGATTTTAAAGAAAAATGATTTAAATTATGCAGTTATTTTTCAAATAATTAGAGAGGCTATATTATGTTTTAAACTGTAACAAGATAATACATAACTGAAAATTATTTCTTTGGATGTCATAATTACTACATGGATTAACTTCATTCTATTCTGTGATCATTACTAAAAGATTAAATGATTTAAAGAACCATTTCTCCAACCAGTGTTATTCTACACCTCTTAGTATACCTGAACACATGAAAAATTAAATGATGATTTATGCCATTTAGTCAAAAAACACACAGTTAAATAGATAATGTTCATTCATAAGCGGAATACCCTTCAACAAAATAGAGGATTTAGTATACAAAGATGATCATGGTCCACTAGGTATTCATAAAAAAGGGCTATAATTGTTCTCAAACATACCAAGATCATGTATAACTCAAATAAATACATTACATTCAGAAAGTGATAAGACTTTTTAGCATCTTTGCCTACTGTTGTTGGGTTGGTTTATTTTAAGTGACTTGCTCAAGGTCACACAGCTCACAAGAGCCTGATCTCACATTTGAATTCAGGTCCTCCTGACTCTAGGGGTGATTCAAAATTATTTTCAAATCATCTAAATTTTCTTCAGGAAAAAGGAAAATTTACAGTAGCAGAGTTGTGTGTATTGTTTGCAAATGATGCATTTTAAGAGGAACAAAGGAAAATAAAAGGGAATCATCAAGTGAAAGACAATGGAGAAGGAAGGAAAAAATGAAAATGAGACAATACAAGAATCTGGAAGTTAGATAAAAAGTGATTAGTTAAAAAAGAAGAGAGAAGAGAAGGTGAGGGGGGACATGGCAAACTTCAACTCTAACTGGCTTCATAAAAATGTAACAACTTTTGTGCAAATAGATTTCATGGTCTTTAACTGATTCCACACTTAACATCTCAATTCTTCATTATAATTAATTCCCATAATCTACTATTCCATTCCATCTTAACTACTCACAGAGATGACAATAACCTTGATCTTGACATCACTCACAAATATCCTACTTCCATGTTCAAATTCCTTTGCAGTTCCTTCATGTGTTCATAATCTTTTAACATGTCATCTTTTCCTCTGTTTTAAACACCCTAAACTTCTTTGCTGCTTACACTGGAACTTAATATTCCCACACCTCAATTCCTTCACAAGTCATTATAACTAAACAAGCTATCATCCTCCTTTCCCTATTAAGACCACTTACTGATTTAGCTCAGTGCTACAGCAATTGAAATCCCTTGCCCCACACTTCTTGGGGGGTGGAGTCAAGATGGCAGAGTGAAAGAAGGGCTCACCTGAGCTCTCCCACAAACTCCTTCAAATACCTCTAAAAAGGGAATCTGAACAAATTCTAGGGCAGCAGAATCCACAAAGGGACAGAATGTGGCAGATTTCCAGCCCAAGAAAACCTGGAAGGTCAACAGAAAGGATTTGTTGCACAGAGCTGGGAGAGGAATGAAGTCTAACCCACAGGCTACACCAGCGCAGACCACAGCAAAGCTGGAGCAGACCCCAGTGAAGTGACAGACCATGAAATCTGTTTGCACAAGAGTTGTTACATTTTTAGGAAGACAACCAGAGGAGAAGTTTGCTGTGATGCCCCTCCCCTTCTCTTCTATCTTCTTTTCTACTGATCTTTATCACCAGGAGTAGTGATTCCAAGATCACTCAGCAGAGAAGCAAGGTCTGTCTGACCTGGGTGAGAGAGAAGCAAATTCCTGGGCAGGGCCAGCTGGCAGGAGCTACCCCTGTGGCTATCAGCCGACAGACTGCGGGTCTGAAAGTCACCTGTTGGGGGGGTGGAGCCAAGATGGCAGAGTAAAAAGCGGAGTTTGCTCAACCTCTCACTCCAACCCCCTCCAATACATGTAAAAAATGACTCTCTGCAAATTTGAGGGTTACAGAACCCACAAAATGACAGGGAGAAACAAATCTCCCACTGAAGACAACCTGGCAGGCTGACAGGAGGGATCTACCACACCGAGCTGGGAATGGAGCACAGACCTACATGAGCTGGGTCAGCTCAGACCAGTGGTGGGCCAGACCAATGGCACAAACCCACCAGAGCAGACTTCAGGAGAGTGAATCACTGGCAGCTGTGGCGGTTTGCAGATTCTCAATCCATAAACACCAAAGAGAAAGTAAAAAAGTAGGGAACTCTGTGAGAAAAGAGCACCATTAGGCCCTAGCCCCTGGGGTGGCGGAGGTGGCAGTGACTGCAGCTACTGCTGAATGATTTCCTCCTAAGTTCTAGGCCTACAGATTGTAGGATGCACAAGCAACTGTTCAGAGGGGAACTGCTCTTCATTTGACTGCTTTTATCTGAATCACAGTCTTGGGTAGCAGTCCTGGGGTAAGGAGCACTAAAGTGGCAGTGCCTCAGGTGGTTGTAGAGAGAGCACCCCCTTGTAGCTCTGACAACAGCTACATAAAACCCCAAAAATTTGGGACACGGCACTCTCCACACTGGAAGCAGAGTTCTACCATAGCAAAGAACTCAAAAGTCAAATAATTGGCTAGCAAGATGAACAAGCAGAGGAAGTGCAATCAGACAACAGAATCCTTTTTGGGGGACAAAGAGGATCAAAATATAAAACAAGAAGAAGACAACAAAGTCAACATTCCTGTAACAAAAGCCTCCAAGAAACAATATCAACTAGTAGCAGGCCATGGAGGAGCTCAAGAAGGATTTTGAAAATCAAGCAAGAGGAATAGAGGAAAAACTGGGAAGAGAAATGAGAATGATGCAAGAAAAATCACAAAAAACAAGTCAAAAGCCTGACTGAAGAAAATAACATCTTAAAAAATAGACTAAGTGAAATGGCAAAAAGAGGTCCAAAAAGTAAATGAGGAGCAGAATGCCTTAAAAAGTTGAACTGGCCAGATGGAAAAGGAATTTCAAAAACTCACTAAAGAGAAAAATTACTTCAAAATTAGATTGGAGGAAATGGAAGTTAAAAACTTTATAAGAAATCAAGATACTATAAAACAGATGCAAACAAATTAAATACAAGGCAATGTGAAATATCTCACTGGAAAACCACGGACCAGGAAATCGATCCAGGAGAGATAATTTTAAAAGTATTGGACTACCCCATGATCAAAAAAGGAGCCTAGACATCATCCTTCAATAAATTATCAAGTAAATTGCCCTGACATTATAGAACCAGAAGGAAAAATAAAAATTGAAAGAATTCACTGACTGCCTCTTGAAAAATATCTCAAGAGGCAAACTCCTAGGAATACTGTAGCCAAATTTCATAGTTCTCAGATCCAGGAGAAAATATTACAACCTCCAATCTATGTAAAAGGTGACTTTGAACAAACTTTGGAGCTACTGAACCCACAAAATCACACAGAGAAGCTAACCTCCCGCTAAGGACAGCCCAGAAGGCCAGCAGGAATCAGCTAGCGCAGTGCTCTGGGAGCCAAGCCAGCCCCACAGGAGCTGAGGTTTTAGCCCCAGGGCTGGCTAGAGGGTCTCCAGATCACTAGCAGCTGTGGCTGTTTCCAGAATCATCAACATATTGATGTGAAGGACAAAGTGAGAGGTCAGTGCTGTCTGGACTTTGGGACCCAATAGTTGGGAGTGTGACAGCACGGTGGCACAGCCGCCACCACTTGGCAGTTTCAGCTCCTGGCCTGCAGAGTGTAGGGGGACCAAGAACCAGTCTGAGGGGTAATCACTCTTGCTTTAATCTGCTTGGGGCTGGATTATGGTCTAGGGTGGAGGTCCCAGGGTGTGTGACTAGCTTGCCAGAGCAGGTGGAGGCTTCAGAGAGGGAACCCAACTAATACCTACAGAAGCAGAGAAAACCCCAGCATTTGGTACGAAGCTCCCTTGTCTGGTGGCAGGGTCCTACTGTGGCAAAAAGCCCAAAAGTCAAGTAATTGAGTGGCAACATGACCAGGCAAAGGAAGCAAAACAAGCAAAGCAATCCAACATTAGACTCCTATTTTGGGGACAAAAAGCATCAAAGCATGGAACAGAAGGAAGACAGTGAAGTCAGAACTCCTGCACCAAAAGCTTCAAAGGAAAATACAAGCTGGTTACAGGCCATAGAGGACCTTAAGAAGCAGAAAAGAGAAGTGGAGGAAAAGTTGGGAAGAGAAATGAGAACAATGCAGGAAAATTACGAAATGAGAGTCAATAGCCTGACTAAGGAAAATAAAACCTTAAACAAATAGACTAACTCAAATGACAAAAGAGGATTAAAAAAGTAATGAGGAGAAGTATACCTAAAAAAGCCAAATTTGCGAGATGGAAAAAGAATCTCAAAAGCTCACTGAGGAGAATTCATTCCTTCAGAATTAGATTGGAGCAAATGACTTTATGAGAAATCAAGATGCTGCTAAACAGATCCCAACAAATGAAAGAATAGAACACAATGTGAAATATCTCATGGGAAACACCACTGACCTGGAAAACAGAACCAGGAGAGATAATTTAAAAATTATTGGACTACCTGAAAGCCATGATCAAAGAAACAACCTAGAAATTATCTTCCAAGAAATTCTCAAGGAAAACTGCCCTGATGTTTTAGAACCAGAAGGCAAAACAGAGGTTGAAAGAATCCACCAATCACATCCTGAAAAAGATTCCAGAAAGAAAACTCCTAGGAATATTATAGCCAGGTCCCGAAATTCCCATATCAAGGAGAGAATATTACAAGTAGCCAGGAAGAAACAATTTCAATATTGTAGAAACACAATCAGGATAGCTCAGGATCTGGCAGCTTCTACACTGAGGGATCGAAGGGCTTGGAATGTGATATTCCGAAGGGCAAATTAGCTGGGATTAAAACCAAGAATCACCTACCCAGCAAAACTGAGTATCATGTTTCCGGGGATAATATAGTCATTCAGTGGAATAGAGCACTTTCAAGCATTCTTGCTGAAAAAACCAGAGTTGAACAGAAAATGTGACATTCAGATACAAGAAGCAAGAGAAGCATAAGAAAGTAAATAGGGAAAAGAAATCATAAGGAACTTATCAAAGTTGAACTATTAACATTCCTACATGGAAAAACGAGAATTGTAACTGATGAAACTTTTCTCAGTAGGAAAATAGTTGAAGGGAATATACATATATATATATATATATATATATATATATATATATATATAATATGTCTATTTCTGAGGGCATACAAGCTTATGAATAGATAATGTGAATGTGTGTATATGTTTACAGGTATACATAGATAGAGGGCACAGGCCCAATTTAATAGGAAGGGGTGATACTTAAAAGGTGAAATTAAGAGGTGAGAGAGGAATATAATGAGAGGAGATGGAGAGAGACAGAATGGGGTAAACTATCTCATATAGAAGAGGCAAGGGAAAATGGTTACAATGGAGGGGAAGAATAGAAAGGCAAAAGTGAATGGGTCAACCTTATTCTCATTAATTTGGCTCAGGGAGGGAATGAAATACACACTAAATGGGATATCTCACCCTACAGCTCAGTAGCGGGGAAGTAGATGAGAGGGGGTATGATGGAAGCACCCACTTTTGAAAAGGGACAGGATCAAAGTAGAGAATAGAACAAGTGGGAGGTGGGATAAGAGGGAGGAAAATATAGTCAGTCTTTTACAATATATCTACTAGGTTAATGTTTTGCATTAGCTACACATATAAAAGCTATACTGAACTCCTTATCTTCCCAGTAAGGGTAGGTGACAAGGGAGGAACAGAATGAATCTGGAATTCAATGTTTTAAAATCAGATGTTTAGAAAAAAAAATATATATATATATACTATTATTAATACTATTTTACATGTAATTGGGAAATAAGATATACAGGCACTGGGGCATAGAGATCCACCATGTCCTAGTGGAAAAGTCGAAGGGGGTATGGGCGAAGATATAGGAGAGAACAGATTGGAGGAGGGGATATCCTGTGGGACTGCTCTTTTGGGGCAGTGGGTAGGGGAAAAACGGGGAGAAAATTTGTAACTCAAAATCTGGTGGAAATGAATGATGTAAATCAGAAGTTAATAAAGCATTTGAAAAATGAAAAAAAATATTCCAAGTACTCAGAAAGAAACAATTTGAAAATTGTGGAAACATAATCAGGATAACACAAGATCTAGCAGAGTCTACATTAAGGCACTGAAGGGCTTGGAATATGACATTCCGGAGGTCAAAGGAGCTAGGATTAAAACCAAGTATCACCTACCCAGCAAAACTGAGTATAATTCTTCAGGGGAAAACATAGACATTCAATGAAATGGAGGACTTTCAAGCATTCTTGACGAAAAGACCAGAGATGAACAGAAAATCTGACTTTCAAATACAAGAATCAAGAGAAGCATGAGAAAGTTGAAAAAGACATCATTATTAATTTATTAAAGTTGCATTATTTATGTTCCTACATGGAAAAGCAATAACTGTAACTCATGAGACTTTTCTCAGTATGAGGATAGTTGAAGGGAATGTGTGTGTGTGTGTGTATGTATACACTAGCACAGATGGCATCCACCACTGGCTGAGCCTACCCACACTCTAGTAAAGTCATAGGGGAGGAGAAGACCACCAGTGGCCAGACTATGTGTCACCCGCACCTCACACTAAGAGCTTCAGTGTAACCCTGGGGAAACCCAGAAAGACCTTACCTGGCCTCAGGACTCACCGACCAGCTCTAGCTCAGCACCAGGTAAGCTATAACATTACAAAGCTTGTAGCTATTAGAACCAGAGGCCACAGCACACAAAGCCAGTAACCAGGACGCTAGCCCCACTACAAGAAGAGTGGAACAAGCCCCGTGTTCCCCAGAAACAGAGATGTACTTTAAAAGTCAGGAAAAAAGAAATCACAATGTGCAAAATGCATCTCAGAAGAGCAAAGACCATAGATTATTACTATGGGGACAGGGAAGATCAAAATACAAAGTCACAAGAGGACAGCACTGACACTATACTGAAATCCAAAACCTCAAAAGGGAATATGAACTGGTCCCAAGACTAAAAAGCATACTTAGAAGAGCTCAAGAAGGATTTTAAAAGTCAAATTAGATAGAAGGAAAACTGATCAATTCTTTTAAAAATGGACAAAATGGACAAAAACTGACAAAATGGAAAAAAAAATTCATCGAAGAATGCAACTCATTAAAAAGTAAAATTAGCCAAATGGAAAAGGACATGCAAAAGTTAAATGAAGAGGGCCCATTCGTTACCAGAATGAAGACCATTCTAAGCAACCAGACCGTCGAAATGTTGACATCTCTCTTAAGGGTCAGACAGTTATTGTGAAGAGGTCCAGAGGAATCCTCCCTAGGGATTTCAACCATATCAATGTTGAGCTCAATCTCCTTGGAAAGAAGAAAAAAAGTCTCGAGGTAGACAAGTGTTGGGGAAAAGAACGTGCAACTATGTGTACAATATGTAGCCACATACAAAACATGATAACATGATCAAAGGTGTTACCCTGGACTTTTGTTGTAAGATGAGGTCTGTGTATGTTCACTTCTGCATCCAGGTTGTTATTTAAGAAATTAAACCAGAAATTTCTTGTGTGAAAAATATACCCAAAGAGTGCGCATGAGACAAACTGTTGCTTGTGCTGTTTCTCAAGCCCAAAAAGATGACTTTTGAGGAGGGTAAGAGAGAAGGGAGAAATAAAAGCATGAACAGGTGAAAACAGGATGGAGGAAAAAGACACAAATAATAATCATAACTATGAATGTTAAAGGGATGAACTCTCCCACAAAAAAGTAGATAGCAGAATGGATTAAAAACCATAATCCTATAATATGCTGTTTACAAGAAGCACATTTGAAACAGGGGTATACACACAGGGTTAAGGTAAAAGGCAGGAGTAGGAGTATTATGCTTCAACTGAAGTAAAAAAAAAAAAAAGCAGGGGTAGCAATCCTAATCTCAGAAGAAGAGAAAGCAAAAATAGATCTAATCAAAAGAGATAAGGAAGGAAACTATATACTGCTGAAAGGCACCACAGACAATGAAATAATATCACTATTAAGCATATATGCACCAAGTAGTATAGCATCCAGATTCTTAGAGGAGAAGCTAAGGAAGCTACAGAAAGAAATAGACAGCAAAACTATACTAGTGGGGGACCTCAACCTCACCCTCTCTGAACTTGATAGATCTAACCACAAAATAAACAAGAAAGAAGTTAAGAAGATGAATAGAACTTGATTAAAGGTAGATATGGTGGACCTCTGTAGAAAACTGAATAGAAAGGAATATACCTTTTTCCTACCGAAACATGGCACATACATAAAAACTGACCATGTACTAGGGCATAAAAACCTCACAATCCAGTGCAGAAAGGCAGATATAGTAAATGCATCCTTTTCAGATCATGATGCAATAAAAATAATATGTAATAGAGGGCCATAGAAAGATAGACTAAAAATTAATTGGAAACTAAATAATCTAATCCTAAAGAATGGGTGAGTCAAACATCATATCATAGGAACAATCAATAACTTCATTCAAGAAAATGATAATAAGACAACATACCAAATTTTATTGGATACAGTGAAAGCTTGTTCTTAGGGGGAATTTTATGTTTCTGAAGGCTTATATGAATAAAACAGAGAAAGAGGAGATCAATAAATTGGTCATAAACTGAAAAGGCTGGAAAAAGTACAAATTAAAAATGCTCAATTAAATACCTGATTAGAAATACTGAAAATGAAAGGAGAGATTAATGAAACTGAAATTAAGAAAACTATTGAACTAATAAATGAAACTAAGAGCTTGTTTTATGAAAAGAAAATAGATAAACCTTTGGTTAATTTGATTTAAAAAAAGAAACCTAATTACTAGTATCAAAAATGAAAAAGGTTGAATTCACTCCCAATTAAGAGGAAATTAAAACAATAATTAGGAATTATTTTGTCCACGTGTATGCCCATAAATTTGGCAATCTTAATGAAATATAATGGGCCAGATTAACAGAAGACAAAGTAAAATACTTAAATAACCCCACCTCAGAAAAAAGAAATTGAACAAGACATCAATGAACTAACTCCCTAGGAAACAACCTCCAGGGACAGATGGATTTACAAGCGAATTCTATCAAACATTTAAAGAACAATTAATTTCAATACTAAAAAGACTGTTTGGGAAAACTTGTTTAAAAGGAGTCCTAGAAAATTCTTTTCATGATACAAATATGCTGTTACCTAAACCTGGAAGAGTCAAAACAGAGAAAGAAAATTATAGACCAATTTCCCTAACGAGTACAGATGCAAAAATTTTAAATAAAATATTAGCAAAAAGATTACAACTACTTATCATGAAGATAATACACTTAACCACATAGGATTTATGACAGAAATGCAGGACTGGTTCAATATTAGGAAAACTATCCTTATAACAGATCATATCAACAACAAAACTACCAAAAACCATATGATTATCTCGATAGAGAAAAAGCTTTTGAAAAAATACAACACCCATTCCTATTAACAACACTAGAGAGCATAGGAATAAACTTCCTTAAAATAAGTATCATCTACCTAAAACCATCAGCAAGAATTATATGTAATGTCAGTAAGCTAGATTCACTTCCAATAAGATTGGGGGTGAAACAGGGATGTCCATTATCACCACTATTATTCAATACAGAGCAAGGAATTTTAGCTTTATCAATAAGAAAAGAAAAAGAAATTGAAGGAATTAGAATAGGCAAAGAAGAAATTAAATTATCACTCTTTGCAGACCATATGATGACATACTTAGAGAATCCTAGGGAATCAAATAACTACTTGAAATAATAAACAACTTTAGCAAAGCGGCAAGATATAAAATAAACCCACATAAATCATCAGTATTTCTCTATATTACTAACAAAGCCCAACAGCAAGAGGTAGAAAGAGAAATTTCATTTAAAGTTACTGTAGATATTATAAAATATTTGGGAATCTACTTGCCAAAACAAAACCAGGAACTATATGAATGAACACAATTACAAAGCACTTTTCACACAAATAAAATCACATCTAAATAATTGAAAAAAACATAGGTTTCTCATGGATAGGTGAAAATAATATAATAAAAATGACAATTCTATCTAAATTAATTTACTTACTCAGTGGCATATCAATCAAACTACCAAAAAACTATTGTATAGAGCAACAAAAAAAAAATATAAAAATTCATCTGGAAGAAGAAAAGTTCCAAAATATCAAGGGAATTAAGGAAAATAAATGCTAGGGAAGGTGGCCTACACATACCAGATCTTAAATTGTATTATAAAGCAGTAAACTTCAAAAACACTTGCTAATGGCTAAGAAATAGAGGGTAGATCAGTGGAATAGTTTAGGTACACAAGACACAGGAATCAATGATTAGAGCAATCTACTATTTGATAAACCCAAAGACCCCAGCTTTTGAGATAACTATTTAACAAAAACTGTTAGGAAAATAGCATGATAGAAACTGGACACAGACAAAATAAAGTTCAAATGGGTACATGATTCAGAGATAAATTAGGGGAGCAAGGGATAGTTTATCTGTCAGATCTATGGAGAATGGAGGAATTGATGACCAAACAAGAGGTACAGAACATTATGAAATGCAAAATAGATCATTTTAATTACATTAAATTGAAAAGTTTTTGCACAAAGATAATGCATCCAAGATTAGGAGGGAAGCAGAAAGTTGGGAAAGAATTTTTACAACTAGTATCTATGACAAAGGTCTCATTTCTAAAATAAATAGAGAACTGAGTCAAATTTACAAGAATACAAGTCATTCCCCAACTGATAAATGGTCAAAGGAATTGAACAGGTAGTTTTCAAAGGAAAAAAATTAAAACTATCTATAGTCATACAAAAAAATACTCTAAATCACTATTGATTAGAGAGATGCAAATAAAAACAACTCTGAAGTACCATATCACACCTATCAGATTGCTAACATGGTAAAACAGGAAAACTAAAAATATTGGGAAAGTCAGAACACTAATTCATTGCTGTTGGAGCTGTGGGCTGTTCCAATCTTTCTGGAAAGCAATTTGGAACTATGAGCAAAGGGTTATAAAAATGTGCATACCCTCTGACCCAGCAATGCCACTTCTAGGGCTATATCCCAAAGAGATCATAAAAATGGGAAAAGGACCACATTTACAAAAATATATTTATAACAGCTCTTTTAGTAGTGGCCAAAGAACTGGAAACTGAGAGGATGCCCATCAATTGGGAAACTGCTGAAAAAGTTGTTGGTATGTGAGTGTAATGGAATACTACTGTAAAATAAGAAATGATGACCAGAAAAACCTGGAATGATTTAATTGAACTGATGGTGAGTGAAGTGAGCAGAACCAGGAAAACACAGTACACAGTATCAGCCACCATGTGTGATGACTGATTTTGATGGTCTTAGCCATTCTCAGCAATTCAAGGACCTAAAAAAATTACAAAGGATTCAAGATGGAAAATGCTTTTCATATCCAGAGAAAGAACTATGAAGTCTGAATGCAAAGCAAAGCAGATTATTTTCTTTTTGTTGCTGTTGTTTCCTTCTCATTGTTTCTCCCATTTGTTGTAATTCTTCTATACAACATGACTAATGTGAAAACATGTTTAATACGAATGTATATGTAGAGTCTATATCAGATCACATGCCATCTTGGAGAGGGAGTAGAAGAGGAAAGGAGGCAAAATTTAAAATTTATGGAAGGGAACGTGGAAAACTAAAAATAAACTTAAAAACAAAAAATACACCTCTTAAAAGTGGTCTCTTGATTACCAAATCTAATTGCCCTTTACCAATACTCATCATTTTTTACCTATCTGCAGCTCTGGACCCTACTGATCACCCTTTCTCCTCTCAGGCATTCTCTCCTCCCTAAGTTTTCATGATACCACTCTCTTTTGCTTCTTCTGCTATACTCCTGACTGCTCCTTATCAGTTTTCTTTACTGATCTTCAGTCAGATCACTCCCACTAGCAACTGGGTTCCCCAACTGCTTGTTCTGGGCCTTTTCTTCTCTCTCTGTACTATCTTACTTAGGGATCCCAATAGCTCCCATGGTTTCAATTATTGTAATTATGCAGATGTATCTAAGGATAAAGACAAATAAATCTGTCTTCAAGGAACTTACAATCTAGCAGTCTAACAGCACATTGCTTCTCCCGCCATTGTACTTCTGCACAAACTATCCTATATACCTGCAATGTATTCTCTTATCATCTCAGTCTATTAGGCTATTACGTTTTATTCAAGACTCAGCTCAGGGATATCTTTTTTGTAGTTAGGGTACTTTGGTGTTGATCACTATGAAAAGTTCTATGATAACAAAAACCCTCAAAAGACAATTCTCTTAAATGGACAACCCCACCAGTCAACCTACCATATTTTACACTTCAAATGTTGAATTTAGATAGTCTTTGAGGTCCTTCAAAACTAATTCTCTAATGTTTACATAATCAATGAATTGAAGCAACAGTTTAAGAAAACCGTGTCATACTTCAAAAATATTGATAGGCATTTTCTTTTTAAAAAAATCAAAATTATAACCTATATATTTTGCTGAAGCAATAATTTCAGTTAGTGGCAAATTTAGGGAGTAACAATGAAAATTAAAGAACATGATGGAGAGAGAGGTTTACATCCAGAGAAAGAATTGAGAATGAACCCAGATTTAAGCAAACTACCTGCTCTTTTTTGTTTTCTTGTTTGGTTTTGTTTCCTCTTTTCCATTCTTCATTCCCTCTGTTAAATTCTTCTTTATAACCTGACTAATGCCTAACATGAAAGTATTTGCAGATACTATATGTGATTGTATGCCGCCATGGGGGGGGGGGGGGGGGAGGAAATTTTGAAACTCAAGGAAACTAAAAGAAAACAATTAAAAGAACACAAAAAAAAAAAAAATTAAAGAAAAAACTTCTATCTCATAATTTATTCTATTGTCTCTATTAAGCAGAGGAATAAAGTTATTCAACATCAGCTTTTATACATATGCCAAAAACATATTACATTTTAAACATAATTTTTTTCTAGCCTTTAGGTCATTCGTTTTTTTTTTGCTTCCTAGTTCTAAGAATGTGTATGTAACTGATATTTTTATAGTAAAAAAATGTTCCCTTAGGCCTTCATTTAAAAAAGGAAAACGTAGAAACTATCAAAATATACATAGAATTTTATTATCTTAGCTTTTATCTTCTTGAAATTCTCATTTGACAAATAAAGAAACCTCTGGTTCCTTGGTGGCTTGCTCGTTTTTGTTTTTATTTTTTGCCTTAAATTTCATTATCTCTATTTTTCCTCTGGCTTTTATTTCAATATAGGATTACTTTAATTTCAAATCATATTGGCTTGTAGGACTGCAGAACTTGTAGCTAAAAAAGGGTCTTTACATATCATGTACTCCATGTCCTTCATTTTATAAATGAGGAAACACTAAGAGGAAAAGACTTGACTAAGGCCTCTGTCAAACACAATGCTCCCTCTCTTTTCTTAATTCTTGACATTAGTTCATGAGTTAGTGGCAGAGATCATTACTACAATCTAAGTCTGGTGATCTTTCCATCACATATTCTGTCATTTCCTTGACAGTCATAATAAAAAAATCTCCTGTTTCCTTACTTTAGTTTAAAAATGAAGGTAAATTTTTGAAAGGATAACTTTCCAAAGCAATATTTCTAAAATTTACACTATGACAGTAACAAAAATTTGGGAATTTTATAGGTAGTAGTTATATGTAAATATCTGCATTTGCAGATAGGAAACTTTTGCAAACTATAATTTTATTTCATTTAGTAAACAATAATATTACTTGACTACTTCATTAGCTTATCTTCAAGTTAACATCTCATCATTACACAAATACTCTGTTGAATTACAAAAATAATAAAGAACAAAATCAGCCAAAAAAAATATAAAAAGGTGAAACAATGGCACATGTAATAAAAGTTAAAAACAAAATGCACATAGAAAAAAGTAATTACCTTCCTTCATTGACAAGCTCAATAAAAGCAAGGCCTGCATTCTTCTGGATGGAGTTTTGCCATTCCTGAAAAAGAGAAAATAGTTAAAGAATTCTACTTTAAAAGATACTTAATTGAAAAATGACTTTGCACAAATTCTATATTTTTATTTATCTATATAAGAATGTAAGCTCCTGGGACAGCTAGGTCACCTAGTGAATAGAGCACTGGCCCTGGAGTCTGGAGGACCTGAGTTCAAATCCGGCCTCAGACACTTAACACAAAAACTAGCTATATGACCTTGGGCAAGTCACTTAACCCCAACTGCCCTCAAAAAAAAAACCTGTAAGCTCCTAGGACTTTGCTGAATGTATTTTAGTCATGCCCAATTGGTATTCCATTGTCATATTCTACCAATACACATGTAGGCAACTGTTATAAATACTATTTTTAAATGATTTGAAACTATATGAATCATAGTATATGATTCAAGTATATGAATCAAGTTAAAAATCTGATGACAATGATCAGAAATAGAATTGTATGATATATTGGGAACATTTATTATGCTTTTATCAGTTACTTAATTCCATTTTAAATTAACGAATGGACAAATGGATACAAAAATAAATCAAAGTAACTGATAAAAATTATTTGGTTGTTCAAAAGTTTCAGTCATGTCCAAGTCTTTTTGACCCAGTTTGGGATTTTCACAACAGAGATAATGTAGTGGCTTACTTCTCTAGCTCATTTTACAGATGAGAAACTAAGGCACAGGGTTAGTGACTTGTTCAGGGTCACACAGCTAGTAAGTGTCTAAGACCAGATTTGAACTAGGGAAGCTATATCTTGCTGACTCCAAGCCTGGGACTCTATCTACTGTGTTAATGTTGCACCACCAACCAGCTGCCCTTAATAGTGGTGATCATATGACTGAAAACATTAAGTTAATCATTTTCTCAAGAGGAAAACAAACTTTAATGTAATAAATGAGTGATTTATAGTTCCTAGACCTAAGACCTGATTGTTATTTCACCTTTCTCTGGTGCAACTAACATCTTACTGATTAAAAATATATATGATAGAAAAGCCAAAATATAAGAAACATAAATGCATATGAGAAAGAAAATTTTATGGTCTCTCCTTGCAATCCATTCTCATTATGATTTCAGTGAGATAAATTTATGACCTATAAGAATATATTATTCACTGTCATTAAGGGTTCCTTTTCCAAATTATCCAGTTTATCACCAAGGGTCATTGAACTACATTTGATGTTCTATTAATGAATTTTAAAGCTATAGCTGGCACACCTCCAAGATGGTTTTCGTTATTGTACCTGCATGAAAAGTTATGGGAAATACCAAAATAAAGGGAAGCATAGCTAGCAGATATTACCATGGCCTACCCATTCTGAAATATTTCTCCTCACGTGATAAAGATATGCCCTTACAACTGCAACCACCAAATAAGAAGCTTGTATATGTACACATACACACACACACACATCCCCCACAATCAAACAAACAAACCTCCAAATCTGCAAAAAGAGGTCAGTGACCTCTGGGTTAGAGATTCAATAAAGCTACAAATAAACAAACTATTACCTCAAAAATAGTAAAATAAAAAACTTAAACATGAAGCACAGATATTTACACTTCAGCAGTAAGGAGCCACTGTAAGATATGGAGTAAGGAAGAAACAAAATGAAAGGAATGCTTTAAGAACATAAATCTGGTGGGGCAGTTAGGTGGCTTGGTGAATAGAGCACTGGCACTGGTGTAAGGAAGGAGAACTTGAGCTCAAATCCAGCCTCATACATTTGACACTTACTAGCTGTGCAACCTAGAGCAAGTACCTTACTCCCAACTATCTTGTCTTTCCCCCTCAAAAAAAAAAAAACTTAAATCTGGGAATGTTATTCAATTCCATCAACACGTATTAAGCTTTTGTGTATTAAGCACCATGCTAGCCACCTGAGGAGCTATGACATTTAGCTAAGTCTCAATTCATGGGGTTTATACCATAGTAAAGTTTGGGATTAGGATGGGAATGAGAAAATGGAAGAGGAGAGAATGAAATATTTATTCCTAGGTAAGTGATAGAGGGAAAGTGAGAGGGAAAGTAATAAGTGGTGTAAGTTCCTTAGTCATTTTAGTGGATAACAAATGAAATACAGTCTCCAATGGATGTTGTTGTTGGTTAAAGCCACAAAGATTTGAACTCCCATCACACTCCTCTGGAAATGTGGTAAGACTTAGGAAGACAGCAGTTTAACTAAAATAAAACAATTTAGTGTTTTGATTTGTTCATTACATTTGACAAGTATTTTGTTTTTTACTATATCAACTCAATCTGATTCCATTTGGCATACAGTTTCCTATTTTTATTAATTAACCAAACATTATTTAACAATCCTAAAAGAGTTTCTACATAAAAATACCAGATTATACATGAAAAATTAAAATTTTACAGGAACCATATTTTTGTTTTGTGCTATATGTTATCATGTAATAAGTTATTCAACTTCAAAATTTTACCTTTGGTCTCTGCCAGAAATAATTTTTTTTTCATTCATGTCATTTTTTCAGGAGAGGAGAATACAAATTTAAGAATATTTTTGTGGGGTAGCTAGGTGGCACAGTGAATAGAGCACCGGCCCTGCAGTCAGGAAGACTCCAGACACTTAACACTTACTAGCCATGTGACCTTGGGAAAGTCACTTAATCCCAATTGCCCTGCCCTCCCCCTCTAAAAAAAAAGGAATATTTTTATTTATAATACCCTACCCACCCAGCTATTTCTGAAAGGAAAAAAATATCACTTTTAACAGCATTCACTAAAGATCTTTACAGAGTTATTGGTGAAGATAGATGCTGCCTAAAATGAAAAGACAACCATATTTATCATGATGTCCTTCAACATACTTTCTCCACTTCAGACATAACTGTCAAAGAAAACATAACTCTAAACAATTTCAAAAACCACAGCTGAATGTGTCCTAAAGTGAGTTCTAATACTTGATAGAAAAGCTTAATAGTCACCATTGTTCATAATCAAGTCAATTATTTCAGCAGGGTACATAGAAGCAGATAACAGTGCAAAATGAAAAGTGAATATGAAGGTCTTAGTTATCTTTCTCCCAAAGGTACTGCTGAAAAACAAAAAGAGTTAAAAGCTTCAAACCCAACAAACACTACCGTGTTTCCCCGATAATAAGACACTGTCTTATTA
>NW_027186473.1:55165164-55229289 GCF_028583685.1 Petaurus breviceps papuanus
TTTTTTTTTTTTTTTTTTTGAGTTAGGACTCCTGCTGAGGACTGCCAGGGGCCGGAGCTGCTGGGAGCGCTCTTCCAGGACGCTGGGTGGTTGCTGTGAGTGGGGAGAGGAGGACCTTTGCCTGAGGTAGCCTGTTCTGTTTTAAAGGCTTGAAAATGTGGGTGCTTTCTACTTTATCTACCTGTGCCAATGTCATAACTACTCTGATGGCTTTCACTTTCTGGTTTTGGGACTCAGTCTTTTGGTATCTTAATAAATTTTCTAGTTTATTTCCCCAAATGGAAAACCTGACGTATTTTGTGATGGATAATTATATCAGTATATTTGTAATCTCTATAGGCATTGTGAATATGGCATTGCTGATACAGTACCGTAATGTAGCATGTAGCGCATGAAGGGGATCACCTTCACCACAGTAGCAATCTCAATAGGGCTTATTTTCGGGGGAGGGCTTATTTTACAGGAATCTTACACAGTAAGGGGAGGGCTTATTTTCGGGTTAGGTCTTATTATCAGGGAAACACGGTATTGCAACCAAATAATTACAAAATACACTTCAGTACTTTGAAAAGGAATGAGTGCAAAAAGAAAGGAAAAGTCAATAATTCTATACCTGTTATAAACTTTATTTAACTGACTATCCATTTCCTAATACCATAAGATTGACTATATAAAATTGGCTAAAATATGGCTTTCTAATGTTCTTAGTTACTTTGAGACTCAGGAGAACACAATAAAAGGAAGCAAGCAGGATTTCAATATATAAGAAACAAGAAAGCAGAAAGTAGTACTAAACTTCACAAAAGTGGTAAAAATAAATATGCTCTTAAGATGAGATAAAGATTATTAATATCTATAGTTTCATATTACTAAATTTAATGAGCTATCTCAAAATTCTATTTTTATAGATTTCAGAGCATTCAGAATCAAAATTTCATCCAGTACAGAAAAGGAAACTAAGAAGCAGTGAGGGGAAGGAATGTAAGGTTACCAGCAATTATGCACACTCCTCTAAAATGCTATATAACTTTTAGAGAAAATAATAGTTAACAACAGTCAACCTTTACATAGGCACTTTAAGGTTTACAAAGTACTTTGCTTAGGTTATCCCAGTTGAGATTCCAAGTAGCTTTCAGAGTACCACTATATTTTAGAGTATTACATAAATACAAGCAAATTACTATTGTGGGCAGATTTCAGAAAAACCTGAAAAGACTTATACAAAATGATGCTGAGTGAAGTGAACAGAACCAGGAGAACATTTTACAACATTGTATAATGATTGGCTTTGTTAGACTTAGCTCTTCTCAGCAATATAATGATCAAAGACAATTCCAAAAGACTCATGATGGAAAATGCTATTCACACCCAGGGAAAGAATTAAGGAGTCTGAATGTAGACCAAAGCATAATATTTTCTCTTTTTTTTTCTTTCTCATGGTTTTCCCCCTTTTCCATGATTCTTCTTTCACAACAAGACTAATGTGGAAATTGAGACTTATTAAAGACTCTGGTTTAAAAAGACCAAGGTCCCCCACTGCATCCTGGTCCATCTTCAGTTGTCCTGATCCATATCTGACCACTGGATCCAGATGGCCCTAGAGGAGAAATTGAGGCTGGTGACTTTGTACAGCCCCCTTTCATTTAAATCCAATTCACTTGCATGTCATGGCATCACTTCCCTGATGGAAATATGGTTAATATGGTTGTATGTGTATAGCCTATATCAGATTGCATGCCATTCTGGGGAGGGAGCAGGTCAGGGAGGGGATAATTTTGGAACTCAAAATCTTATAGAAGTGAATGTTGAAAACTAAAAATTAATTAAAAGAAAAAAGAAAAAATATGAGGAAATTAATGAAGCATTTGATTCTCCACTCCTTTTCTGTCTATATCAACAAAATTTCTTCATCCCTATCTTACCCCTCTTTATGTAACACATAATAGTAATATATTCCTTGCTTTTCTTGATTTGATGAGAAGAAACTGAATATTCAACTTTAAAGTCAGTCCATTTTCCTTCCCTCCCCCCCCCCCATAAAGCATAGAGTTTGGTATGTCTGTATGTATTTTTAAATTACAATTCATTTATTTCTCTCTCCCCATTTTCCTAACCAGCATTAGGAATCCTTATCCTACACATGTTAACCACTCACTATGCTGACACCATGCCTTTTCATCTGCAATTTCCTTTAATCCATGGGGGCTTTGCACCCTGGAACGTTCCCTCAGGTCTTTGTCCCATTAGTGAGGGCCTCCATGTTGGGGAAGGGTCCTCCTAGCCTGCCATCCTTCATTCCTTTCCCTGCTATACTACTAATTATTCAGACCCTATGGACCTTCTCTCCACATACCTTTTTTTCAACTACTTTTTTTGTCTTTTCTTCCATAATTAGAATGTAAGCTCCTTGAAAGACTGCTTTCTTTTTACTTATATTAGTATCTGAACTCACTTACTAGGTGCCAGGTACATAGTAATAGCTTAAGAAATGCTTGTTGTCTACCTAATAGCTTTCTGGCCCTGTGGCTCTACTGAGGTTTTGTTTTCCAAATTCCCTAAATAACTCTTTATTACTGAATCCAAAGACCATTTTCAAGTCTCAATCTCTTAAACCTCCCAATAAAATTTGAAAATATTACTTAATGTCCTCCCCTCCTTCCCTGAGGCCTTTGTTTAGTTAATTTTTCTAATGGTTTTCTTCCACTCTTTTTCTGTCTCTTTTACTGGCAACTCACTGAGTCTTTCTCCAAGTTCTATCTATGACCTTGTCTTGAGTTATAAGTCTAAAATCTCGTGTATCCTTCACAATCCTGCCAAGTAATTTCCCTCTGCATGTTGATCTGATCACTCCTCTGCTCCAAAATCCTTAGCTGCTCCCCATGCCTGACAAATAATTATCAACTCCTAGTCCTGTCATTCAAAGTACTGTATAATCTGACTGCAGTTTCTCTTCTCAAGCTAATGCTTTTCATGTACTTTACATTCCACAAAAATGTGTTATTTCCTCACTGACCTCTGTGCTCATCCTGCCCTTTCCCATTTCTCCATCTTTGCAAAGAATCTTCCTTACAATATCCTTATTAGGTAGATATATTAGACATGATGAAAAAGACTGACAGAAGTTATTAAATAGCCACAATCACATAGCTGCTAAATGTCAGAGCCAAAACCCATGATTAAGAGTCCTATCCCCCCCCAAAAATAAATTTATTAAAAATTAATACTAATCCTAATATGCACAATTAATATTAATCCTAATATAAGTCAGGTATCATGCTAAGTGTTGGGGATACAAAAAAGCTTTATTCCTTGCTCTCAAGGACTTCACAGCCTAATTGGAGGGTAAGGGGGGCAGGAGACACATAAACTACAATCAAAATGATACAGATAAATTAGGAGTAGTCTCGGGGGGAAGGTTATAAGATTAAGAAGATTTAAAACATTTCTTGTATAAGTGGAGACCTTGGCAGAGCCTTGAAGAATGCCAAGAAAACTAGGAGGCAAAGATGAGGAGGGAAATCATTGCAGGTATGTAACACAGACAGTAAAAATGCTCAGTTAAAAGATAAAAGAGTATCCTGTTCCAAGAACAGCAAAGGAAGCTAATATCACTGAATCACAGAGCATGTAGAGGGGGATACAATATTAAAAAATTAGAAGAGAACAGGTTATGAATGTCTCTATAAAATCCAAGCAGAAAATTTTATATTTGATCTTGGAAGTATTAGGGAGCCACTAGAGATTAAAGAGTTGGGAGTGGGGGGAGACACACTAGGGAATGAAGGGTACAAGGTACATATGAAAGCTTTGGGAAGATCAATTTGACAGCTGAATGCAGGATCAATTAGAGTGAGGGAAAATGAGCCAGGTAAAACAACTAAGCAAGCTACTGTAATTGCCCAAATAATAAGTTGATGAGGGCTTGAACTAGGATAGTGGCAGTGTCAGGGAAAAGAGATGTCACAAAGACAGAACTGACAGGACTTGAGAGTTGATTGGATATGGGAGTTAAAACAGACTGAATTTAACATATCCCTGTTGCTAGTCTAAGTGACTACGGAGATGTTGGTACCCTTTTAATGGGTAATTAATAAGGTTTGTAGGGAAAATGAGTTCAATTTGGGGTGTATGGAGTTTAAGATGTCTACAGGACATCTTAATTTTGGAAAAAGCTAGATGGTTCAGTGGATAGAGTACTTGGTCTGGAGTCAGGAAGACCTGAGTTCAAATCCACTTATAGACACTTACTTGCTCTATGACCCTGGTCATTATCACCTTCTTTTGACTTGATCTGCTGGAAAAGGAAATGAAAAACCACTCCAGTATTTTTGCAAAGAAAATGCCATATAGGGTCATGAAGAGCTGGATATGACACCACCACCACTACACTTTTTAAAAAAGCACAAATTCATAATGTTACTTTCAAAGCTGTACCACTAGTCTATTTCCAACTGAATTAACTTCTGTATATATTTTTAAAATGTTTCAAAGATCCACTTTTATTTCTTTCCTCATTTTAGCAACTAACTAGCACACTTTTGCCCCAAATAAAAAGGGAAATACATAATCCTTTCACCAAATAAGGATAGCCAAGGAAAAGAAATATGCATAATTGCCATATCAAAAAATTTATGTCTCATTCTGTCCCTTGGACCCATCAAACCCCTGTCAAAATGTGGGTAGCATTCATTATAAAAGGCATTCTGGATTTATACTTACTCATTATACTTTATCAGAGTTATCTTTCAAAACTTTTTCTTTATAATGTTTCTGTTATATTAATTTTTTCCTGATTCTGCTCACTTTTACTTTGTAATATATTTTGATATAAGGAAAATTAGTGACTTATTTTTTTTTAATTTCTGAAATAAAAAATTAATTGGGTTTTATTATGTAGCTAACCTTCACTCCACACAGGTCTGCCAAATTTCTCTGAAGCCATCACTTTCATCACTTCCTACACTACAATAATAAATCATTGTATTCATTTACCATAATTTGTCCAACTATTCTCCATCTTACTAACATCCTAACACTTAGTTTCTAGTTCTTTGCTACTGCAAAGAAGATCTCCAAAAAACCCTTTAAAAAAATAAATGCTCTTCTTGTTCCTTTGAAATCTTTGTGGTATGGATCTAGTAGTTATATCACTGAGGTAAGGAATATGCACAGTGACTTTTGGGACCATAATCCCAAACTGTTTCATTTGCAGCTCCCCTAACAATGCATTAATATATCTGTTTTCTCATAGCCCTTCCATAATGTCATTTTCCTTTTTTTTGACAACTGAGCATTTTTTAGCTGATTGTTAATAATGTGGAATTCTTTCTTTCAGACCTACCTGTTAAATACTTTGACCATTTATCTATTAGGGAATGGCTGTCATTCTTACATATTTGAACAAATTCCTCATATACACTGAGTATCAGACCATTACCAGAGAAACCTGTTGAAAAGATTTTCCCCCTAGTTAAAACTGTTTCTCTTCTAATCTTCATAGCACTGATTTTGTGTAAAACTTTCCAAATTCATGTAATAAAACTTGTACATTTTATCTTATATTATCTACCCTATCTGTTGCCTAGATAAGAAGCCTTCCCCAATTCATAGTTACAATTCCCTGTTTGTCTAATTTGCTTATGATGTGACCTTTCGTGTCTATCTAAGTCACATACATATTTGAAGTTTATCTTTGATACGTTGAGAAATCTTGGTCTAAACTAATTTATGGCAGAGAGTTTTAAAATTCTCCAGGGAATTTTTGTCAATTAGAGAGTTCTTACCCAGTAGTTGTTTATACTACAGTACTAGGCTTGTTTGTTTCTCTATGCTGTATACATAATCAGTCCAACTAATCAACTTTCGTTTTCCTAGCTAATACCAAATACCTTTGATGATGACTGCTTTGTAAAATAGTTTGAGGTCTTATACTGCTGGGCTCCCTTCTTTCCCACTTTTTTCTATAATTTCATTTAAAATCTTGGCCTTTTATTTCTCCTGAAGAATTTTTATAGCTAATATAATCCTATAGTAGTTTAATTAATGTAGCATTATATGCTTATTAAACTGGCATTGTCCAATCATAAACAACTAATGCTTCTGTGCATACTTAAGTCTTTTATTTCTGTAAATATTATCTTGTACCTATATTGATATAGTTCCTGTATGTATATTGTTAGGTCAAATCCTAAAAATCACAAATCTTCTATACTGATTTGAAATATCTTTCTACCTCTGCCTTCTGGGTTTTCTATATATAAGAAGATTGATGGTATGCATAAGGGTGATTTTATAGCCTACTACTTTGGGGAACTTCCTCATTTCTTTCAGTTCATTTTAAGTCAACTCTTTAGAGTTCTCTGTTGTTCAATCATTCAGTTACGTCCAACTCTTCATGACACCATGGAATCATAGGTCCTTCTGTCCTCCACTTATCTCCCAAAGTATGTCTAAGCTCATATGAGGTTCACTGTTACAATGACACTATCCATTCATCTCATCCTCTGCCATCCCCTTATCCTTTTGCCTTGAAGCTTTCCCATCATTAGAGTCTTTTCTAATGAGTCATACATCTTTCACTGCAGGTCCCTATAAACATTGATCTTTACAGTACCAAACTTCCCTTTTGTCACCAGACACATCCACAGCTAACTGTCCTTTTGGTTTGGGTCCAATAGCTTCTTTCTTTCTGGAAATATTTATAGTTGTCCTCCACTCTTCCCCAATAATGTGTTGGATACATTCTGACCTCATTTTGCAATGTCATATCTTTTAGCATTTTAATAATGTTGATGGGGTTTTCTTGGCAAAGATAATGGAGTGGTTTACCATCTCCATCTCTAGTTAATCAACTTTCCTGCACAGACAAAGTCAACTGCAAAAAAAAGTAATTTTATTTCTTTTTTTCTTATGCTTAGTCCTTTGAGATCTTTTCCTTGCCATATTTCTAGCTCTATGTTAAATAAGAGGAATGATTAAAAAAAAACATCTCTGCTTTACACCTTATCTCATTAGAAAGACCTCTAATTTATATATTACATATTATTGGAAACGACCCTAGTTTATATATTACATATACAAATTACATATACATTACCACTATATTGAAGGCTGGGTCTAAGTTTTATTAGATAACATTTACTACGTAAAAGATTCATTTATTCTAAGAATTCTTTATTTGAGCTCTGTGGACTTAGCTTTTTTTTTTTTTTTTTTTTTGCTTTTAAATTTTAGACATAACTGGTTTCTTTGTAATCCTATATGTTTTATTTTATGCATTTAAAAACATCATTCCGAGGTTTCACCAGATTGTCAAAGGGTTCCATGACACAGGAAAGGTTAAGAAGCCCTAATTTATTGCTCTGTTTGATATTTCTTAACCAAAAATGGTTTTTTATTTTACAACTAAAACATTTTTGGAACCTAGTGACACAATCATGTGATTTTGATTATCTTTACTAGCAGAGTGCTGTCCTTTCCACAACACAACTTTTCCCATTACAGTTTTGATATTCCAAGGGACAGCATAAAAAATTAAATAGGAATTTTGGAGGAATTCTGCAGAAGCCATACATGACATGCAAAGGCCAGCAGACAACACAAAAAAGTTTAGAAACTCAGAAATGCATAAAATATATGGATAGTATTGCATAATATTAACCCAAATTTTACATTAAGATACTGGAAACATCTCATAAAAGAAAAAGAAAAAATTCAGACATCTCCAGTACAAAGGGAGGGCCAAAAAATTTTGGCCCCATGATATGGAGAGTATAACTACAGCTAACCCAATGTAGAACCAAACACAAATCTTATTGGGTAATAATGTGTGATCTTTTTGATGTGTTACTTTAGCCTCTCTCTTTAGCATTTAATTTAAAACCTTTGTGTTTAAAAAAAAAAAAACACAAAAGGGGCGGCTAGGTGGCACAGTGAATAGAGCACCGGCCCTGGAGTCAGGAGGACCTGATTTCAAATTTGGCCTCAGACACTTGACACACTTACTAGCCCTGTGACTTTAGGCAAGTCACTTAATCCCAAATGCCCTCCAAAAAGCAAAAACAAACAAACAAAAAAACCTTTGTGTTAACATATATTAGGGAAGTTGGTCTATAGTGGCTGCTGCCCCCTTCCCCCCTCCTTCTTTTTTCCCTCTTTCAGGTATCAAGAACATATCTGGATAATAGAAATCTGTCACAGTCCCTTCTTTTCCAGATTTTTCCCATATACTTTATGTAATGTTGCAATTAATTATGCTAAGGATATTTGGTAGAATTTGCTTGTAACTCCATCTGGGGTTTCTCCTCTCTTTTGGTTGTTCAGCTACATATGGCTTATTTATTTTATTTTCCTAAGACTATATTATTTTTCTACTATTAACCTTAATATTCCATATTTTTGTAGATAATCATCCATTTCATTTTTTTTCACTCAGTTTTGTTGGCGGAGAGAGAACTCTAGCAGGTATCTGGATAATATACAGACCTAGATAACAGAAGACCTCTGTGACTCTATGCCAGGTATTTGATCTGTTTCCCAAACTCCTCAAATAGTTTTTCTTTCCACTGTTCTCTAACATATTCCAAAGACAAAATCCCTTTTGTTTCTCCCCAATCTGACCTTCATTCAAACACTTTCAGTACTTCACATAAGCCAATAAGAGGCTTCATGACAGCAAGTATGTGGTCAAATTTAGGAACTTTAGTTCTTGTTTGTTCTTTACAGTTTGACATTTCTGTGTAAACACCGTAAGCCATCAGTTTGACTACTGGTTTCTTTCTTTTTTTCTTCTTCCCTCTTTAGGCTACTTGCTATGATGACAAGAGACCCAGAAAGATTGATGTCTAAATACCTACTCTATCCTTGTGTCTTTGTTCCTCCATGTCTTATAAAGGTGGCTGAGGCTCACAGTGATCAAGACACTTGCTAAACATCACACAAGCTTCAAAGGTGAGATTTTTAATGGAGGCCTTCACACACAGAAGCAAATTAAGCCCTGGTGCCAGAATGATATTTTTTAACATTTGCAGTTGTTCCAAAGCAGAGATATCTGCCTAGAAAGGCAATAGGTTCCCCAATTTGGAGAATCTGGATGACTACTTATCTAGCATGTTAACAGTGGGGGTTCCCTTTATATATATATATATATATATATTTGATTTGACCACAAAGGTCCAGTCTAACTCTCATATTCTGTGATTCTGTCCTCCTCTGGCCACTACCAAGTCATATTGATTCTAACTCTTCAAGTATCTCTGAAATCTGTATTCTCTATTGGACTTCCACAGCTATCACCATAGTTCAGATTCTAAGTTTCACAGGGCTAATCAAATATAAAATAATTCAATAGTTTTTTCCTACAATTTTGATGCTTTAAAGCAATCATAACTGCAGCATGTTTTTGAACAGACCAACAGGAACAGAGGAGATTTCTGGCCCCAAATTTTAATTTCCAATAATATTTTTAATTCACCCACCAAGCACAAATATCCTAAGATGAAAGAGCTATCATTAAAGTGATCTGATCTACCATGCAGTCATTGTAGACTGCTCTTTACTCTCACAAACTTATTTTGTGACATGGAATGTGATATTAAAAAACTTCAGCTAGCATACTCTTAGAGGAATACAAGTAGTTGAGAGGACAATAAAAAATTTCATTCCTCACAGTAGCATGAAAGACACTAGAATCATATTTCACTCTAGGAAAATTTGGGGGTTTTTTTGCTTTTTTGGAGGGGGAAGGTAGGGCAATTGGGGTTAACTTGCCCAAGGTCACATGGCTAGTTTTTTGTGTTAAGTGTCAGAGGCTGGATTTGAACTCAGGTCCTCCTGACTCCAGGGCCAGTGCTCTATTCACTGTGCCACCTACCCACCCCATCTAAGAAATTTTTTTTAAAAGATGGCTAAAAGTTCTAGCATTTACGATTAGATGGTTGAAGAACAATGCTCACAGAGATGGAGAAGATGCTACAGAGTACCCCAGAAGAAAATCCAGAAGGGTAGAGAGAATACATTAACATAGGATTGAGAAAGACATTTTACATCTAGATTAATTTAAGGTCAATTCTACACAACCTGGTTGATAGTCAAGTTATAGTAATCTTCAAGTGACTTTTCAATTGTGCTTTCACTTGATGTCACATCAGCATTCTCTTTGGAACACATCTACCATAAGCTTTAGTAAATTATACAAGTGATAAAGGCCATCAAGAAATGTAATCAAAACTTCATCTCAAATATTCCTTTGATGAAACTGTAATAGGGGATAATATTATAGAAAAAAAGACGTTGTGGTAGTGATCCATATAGAAAGAAGAGTAAAATAACATTCAATGCAGAAAATTCACTATAAATGTATGCTATAAAAATGAACAAATTTTAGATTAAGAAAATTAAAACATGTACATTTAGAGATTAGTGATATTGAAAACTTAATTTAAACCAGAAAAGTTATACCAGAAATATTGCCTTGTGGGACAGAACTTCTCATTTATTTTCCTCTATTTCAAGAATGAATATACATTGCATATGTATGCTTATTTAAACATTTCTAGGTTTCATTTCTCAAATGTATTTTAAAATTGTTTTCAGGAAAAATATTTATCCTCTAGTCAACAATGATCCTCTCCAATAAGCTTCAATTTGGTATCAATTTAGTGAAGTTAATTTTTTTTCACTAATCAATGTAGAGTCCTTGATTTCAATAAAGATGATAAAAGTTTCTCTAACCTTTAAGAGCTACAAGCTCTCAACACATGATCATCATTAGGCCCCTACCAAGGCTAAATGCTCAGACTGTATAAATGTCTCTTATTAGTACATGGTCTGTCTGTCTAGCAACCCCAGTCCACCAGCCATATGGCAGTTGCTGCCCTCTGAGGTCCAAAGTCAAGTCTTCAGGGAAATGTCAAAGTTGTCTCAAAAAAGCAAGAACTATCCCTTAGAGAACACTTCAGAAGACACTTGAAAAATTTCCATGAGAAGAACACAGAACATCTAATTATTTATATAAGATTTTTAAAGGCCCTAACACAATTAAGTACACTAAAAAGGATTTGCCAATTACTTTTATTAAAAGAAAAAAATACTACTGCTTTTAAAATTGAAGAGAGACACAATCACTTGAGTCGTCCTATCCTTTTCAGTCTAACATAATACCTTCCCTCCAGGCACACATTAAAAGAAATTAACAATAAGTCAAAATTTAAACAGATGTTGGACATTGAACATAGATTTCAAATTTAAAATCTATTTTCTATAAAATGCTTTAAAATAACCTCCCAGATTAAAACCTTTTTATAAGCCCAAAATACTTTTCATAATATTTGTTACAAATATTCTTTACTATCAGGTAAGCACTTATATGCATACTTGATTCAAGATTTATTTATGCTTTATCTTCTAAATATTTATATCCATGCTTATTTCTACTTTAAAATATGTAGGAAATTATGAATAGGCAGAATTATTTTAAAATATTATTCATTACAGAAGATACTAAGCAGAGTGGAATGTAAAATATCAAAGTGCTAAAAAAAATTTTTAAAGTACTGATGCTTAAAAAAAAGGTTAAGAAAAAGGATCTTAAGAAATAATTAACTACCAAGATATTCAAAGTTATCTCAAAGGAAGTCCTATATCCAACCCTGAACTTCCTAGATTTCTGCAAAACAAAAACCTTTAAAATAAAAACTATTACCATTTTAACTATTTGATCAACTAGGTATTTTTACAGTTGAGGGGGAAAAGCTGTAATAAATATTGTAATACTACTGCTTATTTAGGTTCATAACAAAAACTCACTCTTATTTATTATAGTAATAAATCTTTACAAAGTGTTATATAAAATTCATTAGTTCACCTTAATCAATTCTAGGATCTACATATACATTCACTTCTGACAGTCTAATTCCAAAAAGCAATTACAACCTCAGTTCTTATGTAAAAAGACAACAGAAAGCAACTATGTTAAACTGGTAAAAAAAAAAAAAAAAAATGAAAATCTAAAAAAAAAAGATTAGGAATGATTTATATGAATTCCTAGTGCTGAAGTTAATTACAACTAACCCAATAAAATAGTGCCTTTATTATTGTACAGCAAGTAATAGCTCTAGATGTAAAAAACAGAACTCCTTCTGCTGACTTGCATGCTCAATCCCACAGCACACTACATTAAGAATTAAACATGCAGTAAATAAGCCATACAGAAAACAGCAGTTTTTAACTAAAAGCAGAAGACTCCCCTGCTGTTTAACCATTTGGGGTCTTCCACTCTGAGCAGTGAATGCAGTAAACTGATACCATGTTCTTATGAAGCAAATGCCTAAAGTTAAAATTGCAACAAAAATTTCACAGAATGAGAGAATATCAGAATTATAACACCCTTAAGAAATTCGTTAGTTCACAAATGTCATTTAAAAATTGAGGAAACTAGACTTCAGAGGGGTAAAGTGAGTGATTTGGGAATTTTACTTCATTATTCAAAATTACACATCACTTATACATAGGAATGAAACAGAATAAGCACAGATAAATCCTCTTTTGAAGTACCTTAGAAGAGCTAATTTCAGCTTTCAAAAAGGCCAAGGATGGGTTAAGAGAGGAAGTTTATGACACATGATCACAATTAATCTTTAGAGTAACATCATTTTAAAATTTCCAGTTCTTTTATTTCCTTCCAGCTACTCACCCCATTTCCCAACCCCAATCAGCCATATACTCATTGCCTAGTACATGTCATGATACAATGGTACAATTTATTGCATTCAAATGCAACATCTCAATGGGTAAGAGCAATCGAAATTTTTGACCAATGATGCAGGACTTCCTGATGTTTCCAGTGAAGAGAAGAGCCTGCAGTCACTCAAAAAAGATGTCTGAAGTCAAGCATTTGTCAGGAGATCCAGAAGTTACAATGGCACAAAAAATGCCAGAGAAATGTAAGCACACAAACACACTGGTATTTACAGATCCATTTTATAGGCTCGGTGACAGAGAGATGCATGATTACTTCACTATGAAAATAGGGAACAGAAACTAGACATCAAACAATTTCTTACCCAGTAGTATCAAGCTACCTCTAAAACAAAATTCTACAACTTCCTCTGTGAATGCAAGCTCTCGGAGTACAAGGGCTGTTTCATTTTTCTCTCCTTGTAGCAAAAAAATCTTACATATGTAGACTATTGATAAGAGTAGCTTATCCCCAATAGTTCTGGATTATTATAATTTCTCCTTTAACAAATAATTCGAGGCTTTAAATTGTGTTAGGTGAGTCATATATAAGAGATAATAGTAAAAATTACAGTCAGTTAATGAAATGGTTAATATGATTGTTTTTACTATTATCTCTTTTAAAAGCTCCACTAACAGAAAACTCAGATATCTACATATTATAAATTCATAATCATATTTAATTACTGCATTTAAAATATCATAATTCCATCTTTAAGAGTAGATATTAAGATGAATATATAGATGGCTTATATTTTCACATGCAAATCATAAGCATCACATTAATCAAACAGGTCTTCCTACTCTAATTTGTCTAAACTGCTATTGCCAAAATTGCAGCAAAGTTCTTAGGTGAGAGGAGCATATTTGGAGGAGGTAGGCCAGACTGGGGTAAAAATAGCAAAAGATTGTTTCTCTGTTAGTGTTTTTTGGATAACCCCACAATGATAGTATCTTTATCAAGAAGGTAAGGTGTTAATAACTCAAGCAGAACACAACTTACATAAATGCAATGACAACAATATCAAGTCAGCAAACATATCTATAATTTGATGCTCACTTGAAAACTCTTTACCTATTTCCTCCAATATTATGCAGACCTATGTTCTGCACAAGGTAAGCACTCAACTAGTATATTAAATTATAATTTTCATTAAAGTCAGAAATAAGAGAATTTTCACCTATAAAAACCAATGACCTCAAGAGGGGACTAACTAGAAAACCAAAATTTCAAATTTTTAGAGCTTGAAGACATACAGGGTTAAATAGTCTGAGCTCTATAGAAGGAATTTCAAGATCAACTGTCTAGTCCTATCTTTTAATTTAGGTCACAAAGGTCATAAGTAGCAGATATAGAATCTGAACCCAAGTCTTCTGACTATAAATCCACCATATTTTGCAGAAACCTAAAAGCACCAATCTCTGTTAGAAAACAGGTTCAAGTCTTAGACTTCAAAAGACCAGTGGGGGGATGTTTGGAAAATCATCTGCCTTCTCCAACCCTCAATTTTCTTCTCTATAAAATAAAGGTAAAAATATTTCTACCCTAAACATCAAAGGATTGTTAAGGAAATCATTTTGTAAAACATAAAGTATGATATAAATGTGAAAAATACCATTATGCTTACTGATGACAGCAACATTACTGTGGACCTATAAGAACAAATTAGAACACATCAAAGAAGAAAAAAGTCATCAAGATTTTCACATTATGTCAAGTATTTAAATTGTTAACTCTTCTAAAGAATATCTTATCTCTGGGAATGTTAACAGGTGTTGACTGTATAAGAGCTATCCTGTTTTTTTCCTTTTGAGTTTGAGGAACTTATTTTGCTTTGAAAGGTCACAATGGTAATTATAAGGCCAGGAAGATCATAATATACTAAGAGTAATGTAGTTGAACTAGTGGTAGCAGGCTAATTTCACATGTTTCTAACACCCAGAGAAGTAATAATGGTACTGGCCAATGTTAACTAAGAAATCAAATAAGTATCATAGCAGACATGACTTGCCTGGAAAATAGTATAAAACTGCCAAAAACTTTTCAAATTATCCTGCTCTCTGATTCCTATTTAACTAACCACCCTTCTCCACCTGCACAAATAAATTTGCATTAATCCATTTGTAAAACGCAGCTTTCTCCCTCATGCATATCAACTTTAGAAGATCATATGCTAATATAATCCCACTGGACACACAAGTCTTCAGATAAAGAAGACAACTTACATGGACATGTTGTCTTCTATAAATAGGACACACTGATTCAACAAGCATTTATTAAGAACAGGTGCTCAGCTAAGTCCTAGAGACCCAAAGACCAAAAAGAAAAAAATATCTGAAACAGCTCCTACCCTCAAAGAAATTCCAAATTCCATTAGGGAAAAACAACATGAACACAGATGAGAAAACACAAAAATACATGAAAAGTAAATACAAAGCTATTTAATGGGGAGAAGTAGTGTGGTGAGGATAGGTCTTACATAGGAGGTGCCACTTAAGTTGAGTCCTGAAGGAAGATAGTGATACAGAAGCAAGAACTAGTATTTTCCCTATGTTTGGTATCTTTTCACATTTTTAAAATACATATTCCCAGAAAACTGTCAAAATAGCAATGCTAATTCTAATTTATCAAATGCTAACTGTAAGATGAAGTTCTAAAGAAAAAACTTTTATAATTCCATATAATAACCCAGAAATGGCATACATAATGAGTTATATCTGCAATCAGCATTTTAGTACAGCCATCAGTGAACATCTGAGTACACACTACATGTAAACACACTATCCCATAGCAGATAGTGAAAAGAACAAATGAGTGACTGACTAAGCCTGGTCAAATTTACAATAAAATGAAAAAAGAATAAGAAGGAAAACACAAACACACATATGTGAATGTGTAAAATAACAAACCAGCATAAGAAGGCTTTGAATACCAATTTTTTTTAAATTCCATTCAGTGAAATAATGTTTCATGACAGATAACTAAGGTACTGGTTTTAGATCTAATCTTGCTCTTGGAGATTACTTAGTCTACAGAGGGAATAACTTTCCAAGGCCACAGAGGTACTATCAGAACCAGAATTCACCCAAGAACCTTTGACTCCAAGAGGTTCTTTTTACATTATAACAAATTAGCCACTTTCTACTAAAACGAGTAGAGATTATAAGCAAAGAGAGCTTACTGTAGTAACATAGGAGTAGGGGGGACTTCAAACAACTGTCCTATTTAAAAGTATACCTTGCTTTATAACTTGATAGTTATCAGATGAAAACACTTTTACTGACTCAATCAAGCAATTAAAGGCTTTCAACTTTTAAAAGTCCTTAGCAGAAGGAAACTGACACTCAGACAATGTAACTAACATTACCAAGACTGAAGAGCCAAGATTTGAATGAATTTCCTCTAACTTGTGTTCCTTTTACTGAACTGCATTGCTGTAGTAAGAAATGACCACTCTCCCTACTCTAATATGCCATGATTCTAAACATTTTTCCCCAAGACAACAGCATTATCTTCTATCCATGACATTTTAATGATTAAGCCCCACATTTTTTACCTAACATATCACGCCAAAAATCCCATGTACTTTCCACACCTTACAACTTTCTCCTAGCCTCTCTATGACTTTCTGAGAGTAGATGTTTGATTCAATGTAATGTTAAAAAATGCAACAGAAACTCAAAATCTGGCAGAAATTAATGATGTAAATCAGAACTTAATAAAGCATTTGAAAAATGAAAAAAAATGCAACAGAAAAAGTCAAGAAACATCAACAGGGACATGTACATGGATCCCTTCGGTTGCAATTATTGTAAAGCCACAAAAAAAATGTTAGCATTCACTGAACATTCCAATGTCCTGTATCCCTCCCATTTGCTAAACCCTTTTCATAGTTTCAAGTTAAACAGACTAGTTGTAAAGCAGCAGGGTGCCAAATTAAAGCCCACTTTATTTTCAGAGGTCTCTACACTCCTAGGCTGACTTCCTGTCAGGAAGAGTTCCATTTCACTGCATAGCCCAATCAGCAGGGAACTTACAGAATTAAGTGCCAGTTGATATTACTTTGTTTTGCATTTACCACCCATGAGAATATTGTTCAAAGATCTAGTTATAGAGTCAGCATGGTATCATCCTTCTGACTAGACTGCCAAGCCACAGGGTGTGCTCCCCATTCCACCAAATTCCCCTTAAATGGTTGTGTTTTCAAAGTCCTAGTGTGCTGGTGAAGCAACAGGATGCCTTGTATTTCAGAAGAGATATTACATGTGAAGTTAAGTCACAATCATTTTAACCTTAAAATGAGAGAATTCCACTAAATATCATAGAAAGGTTTTTCTCATATGTTTTTATCTAAATTCAGTTAAAGGAGTTTTTTTAAATCATCATCCCAACAAAAATAAGTCTTTTTATTTTATGTGATATACTAAAAAACATTTTTTTTAATTAAGGCGTTTCTTTAAGGAAGAAAGGGCTTAGTATCTTGAGCAGAAATTAACTATGTATAATAGTCGAGTCTCGATCTTCTATATAATTCAAATTTGATGAATTTAAGCATATTCAACAAATATTTTTGCCAAATAATTATAGGGTAAAGAGCTATCAATTGGATGGATTTCAGCTTACTCTTTAAAGTTACAGAGCGATCTAAGATCTCCCATATCCAATTTCCATTCTTCAGTTTTAAACATTATTTTCAAAGCCCTACTCAAGAAGGACATAAAAAAAAAACCAATGCTAGACACCTAACCCATGCTTCAAAAGTCTTTACTTTTATTCTATAAAAGATATTGCTTCTGCTCACACAAAATGGTTTTTTAAGGTCAAAATTAAATTAACAGCACTTTTTTGTAATATGGTACAGAATGATTAAAATGGATGTATCTGTGTTCCAAGCTTTTATCTATTATAACAGTAACATTCACAGAAGCTGTAAGGAAAAAACTAGGTGATTACTCCTACTATAGAACTGGCAGGCAGAAATGAACGGTAATTTTTTTTTAACCCCATATCTACTAGCAGTGAATCAAAGAGCTCAACAATGTATTCTTATTGATTTTTCCCCTAACCAAAAGGTCATGGGCACTGATACTTCCAAAGCACAAGTAAGTCCAATATACGTAAATTAAGATTGTTGCAATGCTCAAAATATAACCTAGCAAGAAACTACAGTATCTAAAATGGAAAAGAGGCATTCTTCCAGAATTAAGAAAGGAAACAATGTAGAAATAATGAAAGTAATGAAACCTTGAGTAGATTTGGTACATGGGATCCAAATCAAAACAAAATAATATGAAGGATAAAGGAAAAATGGTTATCCGAGGGAATGCATGTTTTTCTCACTAAAAGCACTATGGAGTAAAATGACATGACGATACTTTTAACTCTGTAAATTGTCCAGAAAATTGCTCACTGTGGGAGAAACTTTTAAGGCAACAGGAAAAAAGATGAGTACATTATAAGTAGAGCTTTATATAGTTATTATCTAAGCCTACCAGAAGGAAGATGGAGGAAAACACCTTTTGTTAAATATATTATTATTAAAATGAAGAGATTCAAAACGTTAATTTTTTGGGAAGACAGTTATAGTAAAGTGCCACAGTATCCATGTAAACAAAAGTGATGGTGTTTGAAAATCACTTCCTGAAATTTTTAAATTTAGGTAAAGGTAAACAGATATGAATTTAAAGGGGGAAATAGTTTTACCTTCTAATAGTACTGAAGGTGATATATTTCTTAAAACATTTTATTATTTTTGTTTCTACACCATATACTTCTCTCTATACCTCTCTCTCTAACCCTATCCATAAAGTCATCCCTTATAATAGAGAATTTTTTAAGACCTGAAGGGACAAAATCAACAAAACCAATGAACATATTGAAAGAGGTTGGTTTTATGTGCAATGTTACACTCCTATATATTCTAACATACAAAGGAAGTGATAGGTGGCAGCAGTATACCTTCATATTGCTCCAACAGGGCAACCCTTGCTGTTTTCAGCTTTTAACATTCATGTTCAACACTTTGTGGTTGTTGTTCTTCCAAATGTCATCTCATATAGGACAATAATATTAAGTTAAATTCACGTAGCATAAATTGTTTAGCTATCCCCTAATCTGAAAGTTATCAACTATATTTCCATTTCTTTGACACTCCAAAAAGTACTATGAATATTTTAGTATACATGGATCATTGCTTTCTGTATTTGACCTCCTTGGTATAAATACTAGCATGGTAGGGACATTTTAGTCACTGGCAATTATATTATCTACCTTATAGGGCTCTTTGAATTATGTTAATGAGAATAGTATTTCCTTATTTCAATTATATATCAACAGATATTTATTATGTTCGTGAGAGTTGACAAGTAGATGTGGAAAGTGTTCCACTGACAACCATGTAATGTCAAAAAGTATACATTTACTTGGACAGTTTAGAAGAATGTATTTGATGACATAATGCTACCATTCTAATGGGGGAGGAGCAACAGAACCTTAATGTTATCAAAGGTTACTGAGTCGAACAAAAAATATATGATTATTGTATTGAATTATTTCTGTTCTGAGGGTTTCAAGGGAGAAAGAGAAGGGAGGGTAAAGATATACTAGTAAAAAAAAAGATGAAGGATATGGAAAATCCTATTTCTCATATGTGAAGCATATGAGGAGCAAACAAACATGGAGGAAGGAATGGGGGAGATGACATCAGACAGACCTCACTCTTAATGAAAACATATAGTCTGATACAGAAAACAGATAGCCTGATAAAAAAAAAATACACAAGACAGAACTCAACGAATAGAGTCATGAGAACAATTTATACAAGGACTGCATTGGGTGAAAAAAAGAATTTGGCATGACCTAGGAACTCTTATCAAAGTATTCAACAACCATGTAACTAGAGGATCTATGATGAAGGCATGTTACCCATCTTGCTGCCAATTTCTTGAAAGAGAAATAACAAACTCAAGGTACAGGAAGTAGACAGAGCAATTCTGAGAATTCCTTTTGCTTGATTTGTTAAATGTTTGTTTATTTTTCCCCTTTCTCTTGGCTTTCAATTGGCAGGGTGAGTATGTATGTGAACCAAGAATTGCTAGAGGAGCCAGCTGGTTTTCAAAGAGGCAGAAGAACTAGAGACCAAATTGCCAACATTCCATGAATTATATAAAGCAAGAGAGTTCCCAAAAAACATTTACTTCTGCTTCATTGACTACACTAAAGCATTTTACTATATGGATCTCAACAAAATGCAACAAGTCCTCAAAGAGATGAGAGTACCGGATCATCTTGTTTGTCTCCTGAGGAACCTATAAGTGAGCCAACAAGCAACAGTTAGAACTGCACATGGAAAATAACTCATTGGTTTACGACTAGAAAAGGAACACAAGGCTGCTTATTGTCACCTTATTTGTTTAACTTATATGCAGAGTACATTATGCAAAATGTCAGGCTGAATGAATCAAAAACCAGAATTGAGGTTGCTGATAGAAACACAAAGAATCTCAAATAGGTAAATGATACCATTCTGATGGCAGAAAATGAAAAATTAAGAAGCAACTAGTCCCATCAATTCCTGTCAAAGACAGGAAGAAGAAATGGTAGCAGTATCATATTTCATATTTTTGGACTCGAAGATAAATATAGACAGTGATTGCAGACATGAAGTTAAAAGACACTCTTTGGAAGGAAAGATTTGCTATGGCAAATCTGGATAGCATGCTTAAAAAGCAAAAACATTACCTTGCTAACAAAGGTCTGCATAGTCAAAGCTATGGTTTTTCCATTAGCAATGTATGGCAGTGAGAGGGGGCTATAAGGAAAGCTAAGTGCCACAGAACTGATGCTTTAGAATTGCGGTACTGGAGTAGACTTTTTTAGAGTCCCTTGGATAGCAAGGAGAACAAATCAGCCAATACTTAAAGAAACTGATTCAGGCTATTGATTGAAAGATCAAATACTGAAGCTGAAGCTTAGGTGCTCTGGCCACATAATGAAAATTCAGGACTTGCTGGAAAAGACCCTGATGCTGGGAAATAATGAAGGCAAAAGGAAAAGGGGACAGGAAGAAGATGAGGCAGACAGGGTTAAACAAAAAAAAACAAAACATGTTGCTTGGACAGATTTTAGAAGACAGTGGAGGCTAACAAGGCCTGGTTATAGTCCATGGGGTCACTGAACAATAATGGAGGGGTAAACCACAGAGATGATAGGGAGATTAGCACTAGTGTTACAAAAATGGGGATTGGAGTGATGAGGGTAGTACTGTAACTTCTTTTTAAACTGCACAGAAAGTAAGAGAAGTTGAGAAGGAAGCACAGACTAACCTGACAGTTGTGAAGGTAATGTATTGAATTTAGTAAATATTTTTTCATTTTAAAAGTAAGTAAATTAAGCAAAAAAAAATTTCATATAAAATACTCTTTTTCTGTTCTGATATATATATACAGAAATGTTCTTTACAATATTAAAGTTTAGAATAAAAATACAATTTAAACATTTTTTCACATTTGAGAAGACATGAACTCATTCAAAGTAAGTAATAATAGGAGAAAATTTATACAATGACCACGACAATGTAAAGGAAATACAATACTGAAAGATTTCAAAAAAAACCACTCAGTACAGTGACTAATTATAATTATAGAAGATGGACAATAAAGTAAACCTTCCCACCCTGAGCAAGAAGCTAATGGACTGTAAGTGCTCAATAAGGCCTACATAATCAAACAAGTCCAGTGTGTTAATGTCTTTTATTGCTTGTCTTTGTTACAAGGTGGGTTCTATCAAGAAAGTAGGAAGAGCATTATGGAATGACAATGATATCTTTTAAAAAGTGTCAGCAAAATGTCTTTAAGGGATATTCAAGAACACATGATAACAAATCACTGAAGACTAGAGAGAGTCAGGGGCGGCTAGGTGGCCCAGTGAATAGAGCACTGGCCCTGGAGTCAGGAGGACCTGAGATCAAATCCAGCCTCAGACACTTAATACCAATTAACCATGTGACCTTGGGCAAGTCACTTAACCCCAATTGCCCTGCCCTCCCCACTCCAAAAAGAAAAAAAAAAAGACTAGAGAGAATCAAAGACACAGACATTATTGCTATGCACTTGCCTGCTCAAGAAGTGCAATACTGTATACTTTTTACATTCAATTTGATTCAGAAATCAACAAGCATCTGTTAAATGTGTACTGTGTATAAGGCACTAGATGCGTACCGTGTATAAGGCACTATGTTAAGCACTGAGGATACAAAAGTGAAAGAGACCCTACCCTCAGGTAGCTTATAGTCTAATGACAGGGATAATTTCCATACAAGTTTGTACAAAATAAATACAAGGTAGTTTTGGAAAGAGTACAGTAGTAGCTGAAAAGATCAGAAAAGTTGTCTTTTGGAAGGTGGTACTTGAGTCAAGTCTTGAAGGAAACTAGGTACTCCACGAGATTCAGGAAAGGAGGGAGTACATTCCAGACATGAAAGACAGTCAGAGCTAAGTCACTGGATACCGAGGATAGATGAGAAGAGAATATAGAACATATTATTTAATTTATATACCAATTAACAATTCTTACATGTCATGCAACATTGGAAAGGAGATTAAAATCTCAATGATGGGGGCAGCTAGGTAGCGCAGTGAATAGAGAACTGGCCCTGGAGTCACCCGAGTTCAAATCCGGCCTCAGACACAATGCAAAAAACTAGCTGTGTAACCCTGGGCAAATCACTTAACACCGATTGCCCTCCAAAAAGCGGAAAAAAAAAAATAAAACCTCAATGATGCTGAAGTCAACACAAGATAAATTATGAATTTTTGTTGGGAATATATTTATACAGTCAGACTAAACTGCATCTGGGCTGAAACAATAATAGGAAATCAAGGGTTTCACTACAGCCAGCCAAACCTTGCCTGTACATGTGTTTAACTCTAAAAAGGGACTCAGGACCTAGTGATCTAGGTCCTGCTTGTGCCAAAGAAAAGGGCTGGAAGAGCCCTGACTGAATTCAGAAAACAATCTTGTGGCTTACAACAACATAACAAACAGCCTAACCTTTGGTACAATGAAATGCAGATACTCCTGGGTATGGGATTGCCCCATTATAGTAGTGTTGAACAGTATCTGCCACTTGTTCCTTTAAAAAATGAAGTACAAGCTCTAAATTATAAAGAAATAATGTTTATGCTTAGCTATCTTAATTTGAAATTATATTTTCACTTTTGGAAGCATAATTGAATGAAAAATATTTTAATGCCTTGTTCAATTAGTGGTCACTGTAGTACTAATTAAAATAATATATATTGAAGCAATCCTTATAACTATATGCAAAAAAAGACCAACGTGTAAATCATTTCAGTTCATTCATCAACATTAGTCACTAACAATAAATAGTAGAAAAAATTATAAAAAGAACAAGTCAAATTAACATACATTCTTAATGACAAAGGTGGGAATTGATTAAGGTGGATAAGAGATATATAGGAAAATACAGTTCAGGTAAAAGAAATTAGAGAGGCTAACCACTTATGATTTTGTACCATGAACATTTTGTTCAAAAAATCAATTGGCAAGGCCCTGGACATGGTAGCCACTAAGCAATTCAACAAAGAATAAAACAGATTATATATATTTATATTTATATATTCATATATATTTATATTTATTTGTTTGTTTTGCTTTTTGGAGGGCAATTGGGTTTAAGTGACTTGCCTAAGGCCACACAGCTAGTAAGTGTGTCAAGTGTCTGAGGCCAGATTTGAACTCAGGTCCTCCTGACTCCAGGGTCAGTGTTCCATTCACTGCACCACCTAGCTGCCCCAGAAGATTACATTTTAACAGACAAATATATTGTGATTGCAATGATCCCCAAGTCATCTATCTGTATACAGTTAGACCAAAACCTCATCAGTACTAATATAATAATTTGTTTTAAAAAATAAGAGCAATAATAAAAAGATGTGTAGTACAACTGAAATTAATTTAAATTTAAACAAATTAACTAAAAAATTTTAAAAATGGGAAACAGAATAGAGAAATAATGTGAACATAAGTGATAATAATTTTAGCCAGAAGTTAAATCAATGTAAACAGTCACAGCAAAGAAAGAAAAAGAGCCCCCAAAGTGCCCAATCAACAAAAATCTGATTTATATGCCAAATGGCTAGAAAAAGCAACAAGCTAGAATATAAGCTTGTCTCTAAAATTATAAGATGGAAAGTTATCTAATTAATAATCAGAAAACAATGGAAGGTAAGGCCAGTTTAAACAAAGGAGGACAAGATATCCAACTGAGCAAAGTTAACTCAAGGGCAATCGAAAAAAATGTAAATGACTACAAATAGAGGAAAAATGAACAAAATAATTTTACAAAATTGATTTTAACAATCTATTTTTTCCATCAAGAATAAAGGAACCACTGCCCCATCATGGTTCTCAAGGTGTTTACCAAGCAAAATGGAACTAGAGAGAAGGTAGAAAAGGAATCCAAATGACACCAAATATATAAAGTAGAGATCTGTGCTGAAGGTAATACAATGGGGAGAAAGTTTAATACGCAAGGTATCTTAAGGGAGGGGAAGATGCCAAAAGCATGCAAACAATCTCAGATCTCTGTAATAATCCCCAAGAAGTGACCAAGGAAATAACAACAATTGCTAAAATATACTCGGGTTCCAGTGATCAGCAAGCCTGCCTTGGGTAATGGTTATCACTAGGCATAATATACAATTAAGAAAGAAGTATATTTATTAAATATATAGGAAATACTTAATAAATCCTCAATAAATGAGTGAATCAAACAAATGTGGAGAGAGGGTAAAGGAAAACTAAGAAAAAGAAGATTACATGTGAACTTAGTAAACATAATAAAAACAGCTTTGTTTTATGTTACTAAATGTTTAAAAAGACACAGTAGATAACAATAGTTAACAGCTCAGGTTTACATAACTGTAAGAGTTTTAAGTTTTTCCTCACAAATGCACTTGGAAATAGATAGTAAAAATGTTATTTCTGCATCTTCCAGATGAAAAAACAGGAGCAAAATATTTAAGAAACTTACCAATGTTCACATACCTAGTAAATAATAAGAATGGTGATTCAAATATAGGTCCTCTCCTCAATTCAATTTCAATGTTCACTCTGCTACAAATAGTCAATTAAAACTTACATGAAGTCCTAAATATAGTGCTGCCTTTAAAAAAAAAATAATAGTTCTGGCCTAACAAACAAGTTGAATTACAATGTTTACTACTTTGAGCATTAACTGCTGAACAATTTTATTTCCAGTTTCCAAGTTTTTATCTTATTCTCTCTAAAATGACATAATAATGGGATTCCATTTCTTGGCATTTTTCTGATGTATAAGTTCTCAAACTTTCTGGTCTCAATATCCCTGATAAAAAGAATCTTGGGGATTCCCAGGGTACACAGACAACACTTTGAGAACCATTACTCTATGGCAATCCGGTTATAACACCTATGCAAAAAATTACTGAAAAGTTCAACATACACGATTACACCAGAAAGATGGCTACATCTTTACTAATTATCATTAAAATAATTTCAAAGAATATCATTAAAGATTGTTTTACAGAAGTTCCTCTAGTGTAGAACTTGAACAATCTCAGAAATTAAGCTGCCACAAAAGCTTAATGTCATCCTATAATAAACTATTTTAAATACAGCAGATTCCTGATGGAACTCCATTCCTATACAATGTGACATGAAAGCACAACATAACATATAGCCAGCACTTTGTATCCCTAAAGTGTTATATAAAAGTTAGTCTGTTGTTGTTGTTCTTAAATAATTAAACATATAGTATTACAAGCAAAAGGCAACAGTCAATATTACTGTCTACTCAGAGAATGACAAACAATGGAGGTCTAACTTTCATTTTGTAGTTGAGGAAAATGAAATGGCATTAATGGTATCTATTGATCCTCAAAGGGTCAAAAAAGTAAAGTTCAAAAAGTAAAAGAATAAAAAGCAGGCGCTAAATGTCATGTATTCAGAAACAATAAGCGGAGAGAATCAGAGAATTGTACATTTACAAATGGAAGGGATCACTGAGGTCATTCACTGAACCTTCTACTTTTATGGTTAAGGAAGTTAATGCCCAGAGAAATGGAGTAACTGGCCCAAGTACACACAAATAAGTAAAGGGGGAAGAATTTGAAACCTAATCCTAAGATTTCAAATACAGGGGCGGCCAGGTAGCACAGCAAGTAAAAACACCGGCTCCAGTGTTGAGAAGACCTGGAGATCGAATCCCGGGCTCAGACACTTAGCACCCACCCAGAAACATCTGGCCGTGTAACCTTGAGCAAGTTACTTAACCCCAATTGCTTAGGGGTGTGGCCAGGTGGCTCAGCGAGTAAGAGCACTGGCTCCAGTGTCGGGATGACCTGGATCAAATCTGGGCTCAGATACTCAGCACCACACCTGAAATAACTGGCCGTGTAACCTTGAGCAAGTTACTTAACCCTGATTGCTTTAAAAAAAAAATTTTTTTTTTAAAAGATTTCAAATACAGTGACATCTTCATGGTGACACATTACTTCTGAGAAAAGAAGAGGAGCATGAGAAGATAAGAAAAGGTATAAAATAAGAAAAAAACCATTGAATTACAAAGATAAAATATGAGTTCAGGTGCAAAAGATTCAAGTACAAAAGAGGAATCAAGCTAAACAAGACTTGTTGCTATTTGCTTATATTTTAAATGAACAGAACTTTTAAAATATTTAGAAACTTCATATTTAAAGAGTAGGAAAATGTATATATGTATGTATATAAGATTATAAAGGAAACACATTTAAAAATTGCAAACCTAATATATTTTGATAAGACAATTTAAAAACATCAAAGTAAAATAATACTTTATTATAACTTTTACTGGTTTAATAGACAAGACACCAGACAAGACACTATACAGTGCTTCTAGTTTTTCTATATACTGTATGCATTTCTGATAAATGGGAAAAGAATAGATGACCTGGCAGAAGGCTCAGACAATAACATGTGATTTACAGGACATGAATGCAGCTACTATAAGATTTATCTGACAGCCCTCTCCGATAGTGGACTGTTGAGTATCCGATGGAATGATTTCTAGTCTGGAAAGTCTACTACTGAGTAGCCATACACATTATTTATTTATTAGATGTTTTGGGTTGAAACCATTTTTAAATGATGCACTTCACAATGCACAGCCATAAATTTGGCTTTAAACCCAAGAAGGGAGGTAGTGTTATTGGAATGTATGTCAGACTGAATTAGGATGAGCAATGCAACGCTTTTATAAAGTGGCCTTGAATGTAACGTCAATTCTTTCAAAAATGATATTAATGTCAAATAAGCAGGATACAAACATTTTGTACAAGAAGGCTGAAGTAATTTTAAGTGAAACATTTCTTTAAATGTAGATGGTTTTTCACAAATGATGGTATTTTCACAAATGTATGAATACTTAGAACCTATAAGTTTTGTGCAAAACAATACTGGACATGTGACAACTTATTCCACTTTCATACATCAAAAAAAAGTTTCCTAAATATCAAATGTCACCTAATTTTTAAATAACAAAACATTTTAAATCAAGGCTATGAAACTTAACTTTTGAGTTATTTTGCACAAACTATTTTCTAAATATATCTATGGACAGACTAAACTGCAGTAAGGACTCCTTTATACTAGTGATAAATATTACTATTTCTAGGTGTAACTTTTTTTACATAGTAACAGCAATATTGCAATGATGATCAACTGAAAATGACATAATTATTCTCAGCAATAAAATGATTCAAGACAATTCCAGGGGACTTAGAATGAAAAATGCTATCTGGTAACTTTAAAAAAAAAATTGTGAGTAAATAGTTGTTTGTTCCACAAAATGTCTTTCTTTAAAAATAAAAGAGGGAAAATTATTAATTCTGTGGCTCAATGAATCATCATTGTACATTTATGAATGAATGTTTGAAAGTATAATGATAATAAAACATTTTCTAGTTTCTCTTCCCTGACACTGATGGTATTCCAAATAAGATCTTCTTGCATATTTTTCAAGTTTGAGTTTTAATATCTTTCATTACAAAAGGTGGTTTGTTTAAATATTATATGAAACAATTTAACAAGAAAATTACTTATAAATGAAAACAGGAGAAGTAATCAAAATGTGCTTGAATTTCACAAAATTAAACATCCGTAATTTGTAAAGTTTAAAATCACATTTGCAGATGTTAAGTTCTGAGGTATATCTGATTATTTATGAGATTAAAAACTAGTTTTTGACCTGATCTTTTGATCTTTGGCACGCAATCCCCTCCATCTCCTCTTAAAAAATTAATTAGAATTTTAGCAAGATGCTATCTGTTCACTTACAGCTGTAACTTGGACCAAAAAAATATATCAATCAACCTCAACCCATCCCCTCCCAATATCTGCAAAATGTCATCTTGAAAATGAAATTCATATCTCTTTAGCTTTCATGTACGAAAAGACAGTTCACTTCTTACCAAAATAAATCACTTTTGTGATTGCCACACTGACCTCTTTGAATTAGGAAAATTCAAAGTGAAAAATGTAATTATCACTGCTGGACAATCTGTATACATCTGGAGCTAATTTTTGCCTTATTTCTCACATCATTTTTCATAGTGAGCATGTATAACTGATGCAGTGAATTTTTAAGCTCAAAATATTTAGCAATTTAACAGCAAAAAATATATTTCTTTTTAACACTGAGGTTTCTTGTCTTTTGTTATTTACTTGGCTAAGTGATCATCATATCCCATTTGATTAGATTAGCATTAAACAGCAGTTGTGACATGTATGACAAATAGGTGCATTAGAGCATGTCATTTATTCCCTATCTTTTTGGCCTCTAATATACAACTATGTGATATACTAAACAGAAGCCTCACTATGCAGATATATATTTACATATACACACTAACAAATATATATGACATTTTTCTCCTATTAAAATCTCATCTTCATTTCTATAAAAGGTAAAACCTTATTTACAAAAACAAACACATAATAAAGCAATTATATCAATACAAACAGTAATTTTTGTCAATCTTTTAAAGAAAGATAACTGAAATTACACGTAACTTTCTTAATAAAAGAAAGACAAATTCTACACAGGTCTGAAAGTAGTAATTGGTAATTTTCTTCCAAGAAATATGCAAGCAATTATTTCAATACAGAAAATTGTGGAGGAGACTGAAATTTGTTAACTGCCAGACTTTGTTTTCTGAAGGAGATGATTAAGTTATGCAAACATGATTCTCACTACAGCTAGAATAATAAACCTACTAGAAACACAACTACTCGTTGGCTAGTTCATTGTAAAATCCATTAGGTGTAATCTCTACAAGTAATTGTTCTTATTGCACTTTATTGACACTGCACAGTATTGATTTTTCACACCTTCTATGATTCTTTCATTTGTATTCATGAAATGTCCATCAGCACAGTCTAAATAAATTTGGCAATATAGGCACTAAAATGAATAAATCAATGCAAAGAAACATTAATTTTGCATTATCCTTATTCGTCAGGCAAGTAAACCGTAAGGGCTATAAATGAAGGTCAAAGGTTTTGAAATGGGTCAGAACCCTTGACCTTTAGACCAATACCCTTGCCATTAAAAAAGGCTATTTTAAAGTTTTAAGTAGGGGAATTTACTACCAATAAGATATTGTTTATAAAAGACTACAAAGAAAAAGTTCAATAAAAACACTCCTCTATTTAATTACAAAAGAGAATGAAAAAAATAAGCCAATAGCTTGCTAACATGGTACATGGTTTTTCACTACATTAACATACACGTATGTATAAATATAACCTCACACAAACATGTATACAGAAGAAATACAGAATGAATATATTCTAAATCTTTAAGACTCAATATAAGATAAGAGTAATAGGAAGAATATTACAAAGTTTTTAAACATGTGATTAATCCTGCTTTTAGGAATTTAGTACGTAATGGTTCTGCTGCTATTCCCCTAAATCAACTGTACATGTCAAAAATAATTAGCAATGACAAGGGTTCAAAAGTATTTATCACTCATTTTATAACCCCTACACACAAAAAAAGAAGAAAACCCATTATTCCCAGAGGAGACAGAATGCCACTCTCAAGCTGTAGAAATAAATCTGTTTCTATAACCTTAATATTGTATTGATTTTTATCTCCTCTTATAAAAGATGACAGCAGAGAATTAGTCACCTCAAGATGGAGGTTACATATAACCTAGACATTTTTAATGGGACTCCAGAAACCTCTGTTTTCACTCACCTACTCAGATCACTAAGCACATAAACCAATATGATACATTAAGGATCTAAGTTTGGAAGTAGTTTTTTCCAAAAAAGAAATAGAATTACTAAAAGGCTATAACCTGGAAACAGTAATTAATCAAACCCAAAGGATGCAGTTGTTTCCACCTCTGATACACTTTGTAAAATAAAATATGCCAGGGAATTCATAAAAAATAAAAATTTTGCAATTGCTTTGACTCACCTGAGAACAGAGGAGCATGACCAATTCCACAACTGAGCTACTAGACTTCATGCAAACCAGACCTATTTTTAAAAAGGATAAAAAAAATTATATAACCAAGTGCATATGAGACTTTAAATGCATAAGAAGAAAACTTTGTCAAATGTGACCTTTTAAAGGTGTTAAACATTTACACCTCAATATAGCACAAAATACATTTTGCAATTTTGTAAGAAACACTATGATTCCTAAAAGTCTGAAGAGGAGAATATTATTTTTATTGTACAGCTTTTTCATTATAATTTTGGATGGATCATTGAAATGCTTATGCAAATTCATACACACACATATATTCACAATTTATCATTACTTGTAGAAATGTGCATAGCATATGCTATATTGATTGATATCATCTACATTTTGTGTTTTGGAGAGAGTTGGTCATTACACATGCAGAGAAAGGAAATGGCTCCATGACCTTTGGTTCCTCCACTCCTCTCTTTCCCTTCAAACCTCTAGCTATCAATCAAGTTTCCATTTTGTTTCCTGGCAGTAGACATCCCAAACACTCTTATTAGTACTTTGACCCATGACCTCACACTAAACCTTAACAGAAGTGCAAGTAGTTACCCATTAAGTATTCCTAGGTTTCTTATAAATTGTTTATTTATATTTTTTTCTCTTTAATGCATCATTTTGGTTCATATTGATGTGATCCAAAAGAAATATATAACATAAAGAGAAAATTGTCTTTAGAATTTTGTATCCAGAGAAGTTAATGCAAAGAGATTGTTATCTGCACTAATATATAAAGAAAATAGAAAAAAAAAATGGCCTAAACTAATCCATTGTTAACAGCTTTTTTTCAGTTTCTAAGGTGGCAAAAATCATTCCAAAGAATAAAATCACTACAGTTAAACGACGACTTGCAATTTTTAAAACTTCTTTTTATCCTTCATCAGAATGGGCAAACAATAGCATGGGTTTCAATCAGTATTACCTGAATACCCCATGGGAGTTTTTAGTGATTTTCTGCAACGTCCCCATGTGGAGCATTCTTTTTTCTTTTTCCTTTTTTATTCTCCCTCTCTACCTTTTCATCTCTACCCTCACCACTTCCAAATGAAAAACAGCCTACTCTCTTCTTTTCCATTTCTTCTCCAGCCTATTCTTCAGAACAACAAAATAGTTGTGCTAATGAGACTATTTAGCCTTTATTTCAGAAATTTAAAAAATTAAGACAAGTTACTTTAAAGACTTGTGAAAATGCAGAAAAATGTATTTAGCACAGTGAAACATGTTATGCTACCTTTGGAAGAGCTCAGGCATAAACATGTGGAAAGAAAGGAAAGAGTAGAAACTACATTTTTTTATGGCGAAAACGAATAGGGAGGAAAAAAAAGATGACAGGAAAAAAGGACATAAAGAGAAGGGAAAAAATTCCATGTGGTTTGGCAGTTGGGGAGATTATGAAGAATAGCTTAAAATACAACTAAACTGGAATCAATGGTGTTAACTGCCCAATCTAGTGATTAAAAAAGTAATTTCTAAAATACTTAGTAATGCTACTATTAAAGTGATCTTAAAAGGCAGGGCAGTCATACATTTGAGAGATCTTTTTCAGTATTTTTCTATAGAAACAACTCCCTCTGGACATTCCAAATATAGATCACAAAGTACAGTACATCAAAAACAGAGCTCATTACTTTCCCTGAATCCTATCCCCTACAATGTACTTCCCTATTTCTATCAAAGGGACCACCATGCTTTCAGTAATCAAAATACATATAAAAATAATATTTCAAACTTCACTTGACCTCACTTCATATACACAATCTTGTCAAGCCTTCTTGTCTCCTACCTTTACAACACCCATTTCTGATGCATATCCTCTTCCCTCCACTTGTAACACAACTACTCCACTTTAGGTCTTTAAAATCTATCACCCCTATCACAGGTGTCAAATTCACTGGCCCTCTATGAGTGTGCCAATGAGATTAAAATATAATTAGAAAATTTAAAAAAAAATTTTTTTAAATGCTAATTTGAGGTTTTCTAAGGCAGTAAATTGTAGCATCAATTTTTATTTGAGTTCTATATCAATGACCTATATTATTATAATCCTCTCAAAATTGGCCTCCCTAATTCAAATCCCTCCCATTTTCAATTCACCCATCATAGATGTGCCAAATCAGCATTCATAAAGAAAAGGTCTGTACACATCACTCTCCTTAACAGAAAAAACCAAGGGGGAAAGTAGTTCTAATAGAAATTTCATTCAGATCAATATCTTATACAATATACCACAATATTGCCATATAGGAAGTCTAAATATAAATAATTATCTAAAAATATAATCAGAAAAGAATTCAATGAATGGAAGTGGATAAGTTTCACCACTATATGTGGAAGGAGATTCTCAAATATAGTGCTAATCAGAAAAGATAAAATGAACAATATCTATGACATAAAATTGAAAAAAAAATTAGTACAACATAATGAATGAAACTAAAATTATATCAGAAAAAAACAAATTTGGGAAAATCTTTGCATCAAGAGATTGGCATAAATATATAAGAACAAAGCAGCATGGTGTAATGGATGCAAATTTAGCAGCAAAGTTAGGAAGACCAGCATTCAAATGTCACTGGCTCTGTTCAACTCTAGGGAAGTCACTTACCCTTCTCCATACCCCTATACGGAACACAAGCTGACTTGTATTAAATGGAAAAAATTTCCTCATTCAGGATGTCTCTACACTAAAGTCCAAAAGTATTTATTAAGTACCTCCTATATGCTAGGCACTGTGCTAAGTACTACGGATTCAAGTGAAGACAAAAAATTGTCCCTCATATCAAGGAGTTCACAATCAAATAGGGGAAACATTCAAATAACTGTAAGAAAACAAGATATGTACTAGAAAAACTGGAGGTAATATCAAAGGGAAGGTATAAGGAAAGACATTACTGAGGGTTGGATTTTAGTTGGGACTTGAAGGAAGGCACGGAAGTCAGGAAATAGAGATAGGGAAGGAGAGAATTACAGGTACAGGAGACAGCCAGTAAAAATGCACAATGTACAGAGATGGAAAATCTTGTGTGAGGAAGAAAAGTCAGTGCCATTCAATCATTGAGTATATGGAGGGGAATAAGGTATAAGAAGACTGCAAAGACGAGAAAAGGCCAAGTAATAAAGAGCTTTAAAAATGAAATAGAATTATTCAACAAAAAATGTTGTAAAAACTAGAAAGCAGTTTGGCAGAAAGCAGTCATAGGCCAAAATTTTGATGTTGTATATACCAAGATAAGTGCAAAATGAGTACATGATTTGAACATAAAAAGACATCAAAAGTAAATTAGTATAGCATGGATTAAAATCTATACATCTAAAACTGGGGGCAGGGTGAGCAGAAAACTGGAAAAGAATCTTTGCAGCCTGTTTCTCTGATAAAGGTCTAATATATAGAGGGAACCGAGTCAAATTTACAAGAACAAAGAGTCATTCTCTAAATGACAAATGGTCAAAAAAAATGTTTTCAGAAGAAATCTAAGTTATTAAGTCACATGAAAAAAATGCTCTAAATCACTAAAAATCAAAGAAATGCACATTAAAACAATTTTGAGGAACCACTTCAAATATATCAGAATGGCTAGCATGACAAAGGTTGGATGGGATGGGGGAAAACAGGTACACTAAAGCACTGTTGGGAGGGATGTGAACTAGTCCAACCATTCCGTAATGAAATTTGGAACTACTTTCAAAAAGCTACTGAATTATGCATATATATTGATCCAGGAATACTGATAAACCAATATAAACCAATATAATCTATAAACCAATGAGATTAGAGAGAGAAAGGAACCATATGTACAAAAATATTTAAAGCAGCTCTTTTTAAGTTGTAAAGAAGTGGAAACTGAAGAGATGCACATAAATTGGGGAAAGGCCGAACAAACTATATACTATAGTATATGAATGTGATGAAATATTATTGTGCTGTAAAATATTATGAAGGAGATGGTTTCAGAAAAAAATGGGAAGGTTTGTATGAACTGATTCATACTGAAGTGAAGAGAATCAAAAGAATAATTAAGAGCAATATTATAAAGATAATCAACTCTGAAAGATTTAGTAACTAATCTATACAATGACTAAGATAATTACAAGACTCATGATGAAACATGTTGTCGACCTACACATAGAGATCTGCAGATCTCTATTTAAGTGCAGAACAAAGCATATTTTCTTCTCTTCCTTCCTTATTTCTTGAAGGGGAAGGCCTGATAACTCAGGAAGTTATTTTGAATGACTATACATGCTGTAATGGGTTCTATTATTCTGGATATCTCAGCAGGATAAGGGGCTGGATGGAGAAAATTGGGAGCTGAAAATAAAATAAAATTGAATTTAAAAAATAAAAGCAAAATGGAAGATTTTATATTTAATCTTATAGTTAAAAAGGAGCCACTGGAGTTCACTACCGTGTTTCCCCGATAATAAGACCTATCCCAAAAATAAGCCCTCCCCTTACTGTGTAAGATTCCTCTAAAATAAGCCCTCCCCCCGAAAATAAGCTCTATTGAGATTGCTACTGTAGTGAAGGTGATCCCCTGCGCTATACGCTACATTACGGTACCCTCTGTATGCACCGCCCCCCACCCCGAAACACACGCCGCACTCCGAGCTGCATCCAATCAGAGCTGCAGCAGTGAGCATGTCATCCTGTTCTTCCCCAGTGATTTGCTTATTGAATAAAGGTACATTTTTTTGTTCACATTTACCTGTTTATTAAAATTGCTGTCAATGTTCATTAAAATAAGCCCTCCCCTGAAAATAAGCCCTCTGGTGTTTTTCTGTCTAAGAAAAAAAATAATAAGACAGTGTCTTATTATCAGGGAAACACGGTAAGTTAGGGGGCTGACATGATCAAATCTAAATATAGTTTAGGAAGATTGCTTTGGCACCTGACTGAAGAATGACTGACTAGAGAGAGAACTGAGGCAGGGAGACCAAATTACAGGCAACATCAACAGTATAAGCAAAAGGTAACAAGAGCCTATATCAGGATAAGAGCAGTATCAGAGGATAAAGGACAGCTGGTATGTAAGAGATACTAAGAAAGTAGAATTGAAAGGACCTGACAACCCATTAGATACCAAGGGTGAGAGAGACTGAGGAGGAACAGATAACAATCAGATTACAAACCTAGGTGACTGGGGAGAAGATAGTAATTTCAAGAGTACAAAGGAATTTTGAAGAGGGGAGGACTTAGTAGAAAGAGAACAAGTTCAGTTTGGGGAGTGCTGAGTATGGCATCTATGAGTCCTATATATGATATGTCTAAAAGCTAGCTGGAGATGTGAAAATTGAGGCTGAGAGACTGAGACTGGATAGACCTAAGAGTCATTTGCATAGAGCTGCTAATTGAATCCATGGGAGTTGATGAAATCATCAAAAGAAACTCTATGTAGAAAGAAAAAAGCCATGGACAGTGCTTTGGGTAACACCAACAGTAAGTGGATGAAAACTGAGGGAAGTTCCAGTAAAAGAGAACGAAAAAGAACAGTGAGACACGTAAGAAAAAAAAGCAAGAGAATGAAGTGTCAACCTAGAAAGAAGACAGTATCAAAAAGAGAAAGATTAACAGTATCAAAAGCAGGAGAGTAGAAGAAGAATGAAGATTAACAAATTAAATCACTGACCCTCTCTTATATTCTGAGTCTCTTTAAAAATAGAAATCTTTACTCTCCCCCCCTAGACAAGTGGTCACAGAATATCAAAAGAAAAAATGAAATCTAGGCACAATCATGTGAAAGAAAAGATATTCCAAAGGACTTCTAACCCACTTAATTGGCACAAACTTACTTAAAAATATCTGAAAGATGCAAGACATTGAATAATAAGACATCCAGTGAAGGCGAGTCTGGGAGCAGCAGTCTCACTTTTAAATCAGAATTTTCACAGCCTGACCAGCAACCTTGATATCCCCCAAAATGACATCTATTGTTAAGGATCAGCTGATTTTGAATCTCCTAAAGGAAGAACAGGTTCCCCAGAACAAGATCACTGTTGTTGGGGTTGGTGCAGTTGTCATGGCATGTATCTTCAGTATCTTAACAAATAATATGGCTGATGAACTTGTCTTAGTTGATATAATAGAAGAAAAACTAAAGGGAGAAATGATGGATCTCCAACATGGCAGCCTTCTCCTCAAAATGCCAAAGATTATTTTTGGCAAAGGCTACAGTACAACTGCAAACTCAAAACTGGTCACTGTTATGGCAGGGGCATGACAATGACAACAGGAGGGAGAAAGTCATCTTAATTTGGTCCAATGTAATGTGAATATCTTTAAATTCATCATTACCAATATTGTTAAATACAGCCCTAATTGCAAGCTGCTTATTGTTTCTAACCCAGTGGATATTTTGATATAGGTGGCGTAAAAGCTAAGTGGCTTTCCTAAAAGTCTTTGCAATCTGGATTCTACCCACTTCCATTACCAAATGGGGAAGAGACTTGGTGTTCATTTTCAAGTAATTATGGATGGTTCCTTGGAGAACATGGAGAATGCAGTGTTCCTGTGTGGAGTGGTATGAATCTTGCCAGTGTGTTTCTGAAGAATGGTAATCCTCAAACAGATACTGATTCAAAGAACTGGAAAGATGTTCATAAACAGATTGTTGAAAGTGTTTATGAGGTAATCAAAGCTAAAGGCTATATTTTCTAGGCCATTGGCTTGTCTGTGGCAGATCTGACAGAAAGCATTATGAAGACTTAGGAAGGAACATCCAATTTGCACCATAATAAAGGGCCTCTATGGCATTAACGAGGATGTCTTCCTTAATGTCCCACATATCTTGGGGCAGAATGACATTTCAGATGTGGTGAATGTAAACCTGAATCCAGAGGAGAAGAGCCATTTAAAGAAGAGTGCAGATGCTTTTTGGGAAATCCAGAAGGAGCTGCAATTTTAAAACCTTTTAATGTGCTGCCATCAAGAGAATATGACAATGATTAAGGGGTTATGTATGATGAGCTTTTCAAATAGGTCAAATCAGGCGTGGAGCAAAGATGGTGGCATAGAAACAGGAAAACTCATATGCCCCCTCCATAAACACCTCAAATGCCTACAAAAAATGACTCCAAACAAACTTTAGGGCTACAGAAACCACAAAGTGACAGAGAGAAACAAATGTCCCTCTGAAGATAGCCTGGCAGGCCAACAGGAAGGGTCCATCACAGAATGCTGGGAGCCTAGCCCGGCAACACATGAGTCCGCAGTTTATGCTCAGGGTAGCCCCTGACCAGCCAGGGCTGGAGGAACTTTGTGAAAGTGGATCACCAGCAGCTGTGGCAGTTTCCAGAATTATCAAGCCATAAATGCCAAAGACAAAGCGAGAGTTCAGTGTGGACTCTGTGGGAACAGGGGGTCCAGGAGTGCGGTCCGGCCTCTGCCCCCTGGAGGAAGAAGCAGCTGAGGCACAGCCGCCACCACCACATGGCTGCTTCAGAGTTCCTGGCCTACAGATTGTAGGGGAAACAAGAGACCAGTCTGAGGGGTAATCACTCTTGGTTTAACCTGCTTGGATCTGGATCACTGTCTAGGGTGGAGCTCCTGGGGTGCGGGACCAGTGTGCCAGAGCCAGTGGAGGCTTCTGAGAGGACACCCAACTAATAGCTCCAGCAGCTTAGAAAAACCCAGAAATTTTGGACAAAGCTCCCCTCTCTGGAAGCAGAATTCTACTGTGGCAAAAAACTCAAAAGTCAAATAATTGAGTGGCAACATGAGTAAGAAAGCAATCATAGCAATTTGACTTTGGATTCCTTTTTGGGGGACAAAAATAATAAAAGAATGGAAGAGGAGGAAGAAAAAGAAGTCAGAATTCCTGCACCAAAAACTTCCAAGAAAAATATTAACTGATTACAAGCCATAGAGGAGCTTTAAAAAGGATTCTGAAAATCAAATAAGAGAAGTAGAGGAAAAACTAGGAAGAGAAATGAGAATGATGCAAGAAAATCATGAAAAGAGAGTCAACAACCTGAATGAAGAAAATAGGGTAGATTAATTAATTAAATTCCTTTAAAAAATAGACTAACTCAAATGGCAAAAGAGGCTCAAAAAGCCAATGAGGAGAAGAATGCCTTAAAAAGCCAAATTTGCCAGATGGAAAAAAGAATCTCAAAAGCTCACTGAAGAAAATCATTCTTTCAGAGTTAGATTCGAGCAAATGGAAGCTAGTCACTTTATGAGAAATCAAGATACTATTAAACAGATCCAAACAAATGAAAAAATAGAAGGCAAGGTTAAATATCTGACTGGAAAAACCACTAACCTGGAAAATAGATCCAGGAGAGATAATTTAAAAATTACTGGACTATCTGAAAGGCATGATCAAAAAAAAAGAACCTAGAAATCATCCTTCAAGAAATTCTCAAGGAAAATTGCCCTGATGTTTTAGAACCAGAGGGCAAAAGAGAGGTTGAAAGAATCCACCAATCACCTCCTAAAAAAGATCCCAAAAAGAAAACTCCTAGGAATATTATAGCCAGGTTCCAGAATTCCCAGACCAAGGAGAAAATATTACAAGCAGTCAAGAAGAAACAATTTGAATATTGTGGAAACACAATCAGGATAACCTAGGATCTGGCAGCTTCTACACTGAGGGATTGAAGGGCTTGGAAAATGATATTCAGGGGGTCAAAGGAGCTGGGATTAAAACCAAGAATCACCTACCCAGCAAAACTAAGTATCATGTTTCAGGGGAAAATATGGTCATTCAGTTGAATTTGGCTTAGGGAGGGAATGACAAACACACTAAATAGAGTATTTCACCCTACAGGAGAGCAGGGGGGATGTGGTTGAGAGGGAGGATGATGGAGGGGAGGGCAGGTTGGGGGGTAGGGATGTTGGAAGCACATACTTTTGAAAAAGGAGACAGTCAAAGTAGACAACAGAACAAATGAGGGTAGGGATAGGACAAAGGAAAATATAGTCAAGTATTTCACAATATATCCACTACAGAAATGTTTTGCATAGCTACGCATGTAAAACCTATATTGAATTGCTTATGTTCCCAGTAAGGGTGAATGATGACGGAGGAAGGAAAAGACTCTGGAATTCAAAGTTTTAAAATGAAATGTTTAAAAAAAATTTTTTTAACATGCAACTAGGAAATAAGATATATAGGCACTGGGGTATAGAGATCCATCTTGCCCTACTGGAAAGTTGGAGGGGGGGGATATAGGAGGGAGGAGATTGGAGGAGGGGGTATACAGTGGGATCACTGTTTTGGGGTGGTAGTAAAGACAGGGAGAAAATGTGTAACTCAAAATCTTGTGGAAATGAATGATGTAAACTAAAAATAAACATAAAATTTAATTTAAAAAAATAAAATAGGTCAAATCCTTTCTGTGATTAGTGATTGAACACAAGAAATGTAAAACCTGTGAACACACTCTAATCTCTCCCTAAAGTTAGAAATGGGGAATAGTACAGTGTGACTAACTGTTTAAATCCTGTTGCTGTTTGCATATGGTGCTGGATATGACTTACATAGGGTTAGTAGTTGGTGTCAAGCCCAGCCAATGCCCCACAGGTATATAAACTACCTGCCCTGTATGCAGGTACGACAGGTTCCTATAGGTCCAAAAGACAACACTTCTGGCTACAAAACACCATACAGTAGAAATTCTTTATTGATGCATTGATTACCTTTGTGCTCCCCTCCATTAGAGCTCTACAGCATGGCCCCATCAATCACATTTCCAGAGGACCTGATTTTTGTCTACACACATGCATACACGCATACACACACACACACACACACACACACACACACATAAACAGCAATAGCTGTAAATTTCCATATTATATAAAAAGATCTGTATATGTACAACAATGCAACCAATTCCTCAAGTGTCATACTAATCCTAAATACTGAATAAACATCAAATAATTGATTAAAAAAATTATATCCAATGAGAAATTACAGCAAATTACATCCTCCACCAGAGCAATGCACAAAAATTGATCTGGAAGTTTAAAGGCTATAGGAAAGGAGACAGCCAGCAAAGACAGGTCTAGAGCAGGCCAAAAATAAAACAAACAAAAACAAATAGAAAAAAAAAAGTATCTCACCATAACAAGAAAAAGGTCAGGGAGACAAGTAGCTTTCTAGATTGTTGTTTGGCAGTAAAAAGAAGGAAAGCCTTTCGCCTATCCATAAGCCACAAACAAACCACCACAGAGAAAGCCCAAGGATGGTTAAGAATCCCAAGAGTTATCACAAATCCAGAGTGGTGATCTTGAAACCACCAAGAAGAAGCAGGGCAGGGCAGGGAAGCGACTCTCAGTTCTGGACAGCACAGGCAATCAGAGGCTTCAAGAACAATAGTACTATGTCCTGAGACACCAGAGAGATCCCAGAATACTCAAGAGCTCTGAAACTCAAGGATCCAAGTACATCTAACCAAAGAAAGTGAAAGTCAGCATAGAAACGCAGAATGAGATGAATACAGGACTGACAAGCCCACATAACAATACATCAGAAAGAAGAGCCTAGTCCGGGTACAAAACCACAATTCAGGGCGGGGAAAATGAAGAAGTGAGTAAATCAAAGAAGACATGAGTTGAAACCATACCTCTTCCTGTCCCTCCAAAAATGTGGAGCTAAACATCCTCTGAATAGAAAAGAGTGGGTGGAGACAAGATGATGAAGTAAAAGTGGGGACTTGCTTGAGTCCTCTCCTAAACCTCTCCAAATACTGGTTAAAAAATGACTCTTTAAAAAATTCTAGAACAGAAAAATCCACAAAATGACACAGTGAAACAAATTTCCAGGAAAAGACAAACAGGAAGGTTGATAGGAAAGGTTTATTGCACCAGTCTGAGAAAGCAGTGCAGTCAAGCACAAAATGTGCCGGCAGGCACAGACAACCTGGAGGAGACCTGTGGCAATTTCCAGATGTCTCAACCAACAAATGCCAAGGACAAGTTAGAAGGTCATTAGGAAAGGTCTGTTAAACCTGGGTGAGAGAGGAGAGGGGTCTGGCCTCAGTCCCAGGGAGGTGGTGGTAATGGCCACTTCCACAGCACTTAGCCCACAGATGGTAGGAGGATCAAGCAACTGATAAAAGTGGACTGCAGGAATCTTTTTTTTTTTAAAGCAATCAGAGTTAAGTAACTTGCTCAAGGTTACATGGCCAGTTATTTCTGGGTGTGGTGCTGAGTATCAGAGCCCAGATTTGATCCCCAGGTCATCCCGACACTGGAGCCAGTGCTCCCACTCGCTGAGCCACCTGGCCACCCCTAAGCAATTGGGGTTAAGTAACTTGCTCAAGGTTACACGGCCAGGTGTTTCTCGGTGGGTGCTAAGTGTCTGACCTCCAGGATTCGATCTCTAGGTCATCTTGACACTGGAGCCAGTGCTCTTCCTCACTGTGCTACCTGGCCTCCCCAGAATCTCTTTGCTGGTGGTGAGGCAGTATTACCTGGCTTTGCCTGTGCATGGGACTGAGTCACATTCCTGGGTGGTGGTCTAAAGTGAGGAAGAGAACTGCTTGGGTGGAACTTCTGACAGTAGTGAAGAGGGAATCCTCATAGCTCCAAGGCAGAAAAGAGTGCTTGTGGTCACTCATAGACCAAAGCACAAAACAGGAGAAGAGTAAAGGCCTCTCCTTTGATCATACAACCTTGGAAGAACTGAAAATTTGCAAGTACTTAGAAATATCTCTGGAAACAGCTTAACAAAACTCCTGAAGCTTTGGACAGAATACCCTCCACACCAGAAGCAGAGTTTTGCCGTAAAAAAAGAGTTAAGAAGTGTAGTAACTGGCTGGGGAAATGAGCAAATAGGAAAAAAAAAAGTCAGACTATAGAATCTTACTTTGGTAACAAAGAAGATCAAAACATAGAATCAGAAGACAAAAAAGTCAAAGCTCTTAAATCAAAAGCCTCAAAAAAAATATGAATTCGTTGCAGGCCATGGAAGACCTCAAAAAATATTTTGAAAATCAAGTAAGAAAAGTAGAGGAAAAATTGAAAAGAGAAATGAGAGTGATGCAAGAAAATCATAAAAACAAACAAGTCAACAGCTTGCTAGGGGAGACCCCAAAAATGCTGAAGAAAATAACACCTTAAAAAATAGACTAACCCAAATGGCAAAAGAAATTCAAGAAAAATCAATGAGGAGAAAAATGCCTTAAAAAATTGGATTGGCCAAATCAAAAAGGAGGTCCAAAAGCTCACAGAAGAAAATGATTCCTACAAAATTAGAATGGAGCAAATGGAAGCTAAGGACCTTATGAGAAATCAAGAAATTAAAAAAAAAAGCCAAAAGAATAAAAAAAATAGAAGTCATTGTGGAATATCTCATTTGGAAAAACAACTGAACAGAAAAAATGGACTCAGGAGAGATAATTTAAAAATTATTGGAATACCTGAAAGCCATGATAAAAAAAAAAAAAGCCTAGATATCATCTTTCAAGAAATTATCAAGGAAAACTACCCTGATATTCTAGAGCCAGGGGGTAAAACAGAAGTTGAAAAAATCCACCAATCACCTCCTGAAAGAGATCCCAAAATGAAAACACCTAGGAATATTATAGCGAAATTCCAGAGTTCCCAGGTGAAGGAGAAAATATTACAAGCAATCAGAAAGAAACAATTCAAGTACTGTGGAAACACAATCAGGATAACACAAGATTTAGCAGCTTCTACATTAAGGGATTGAAGGGCTTGGAATATGATGTTCAGGAGGTCAAAGCAGCTAGGATTAAAACTAAGAATCACCTGCCCAGAAAAACTGAATATAATACTTCAGGGAGAAAAAAATTAACATTCAATGAAAGGGAGTATTTTCAAGCATTCTTAATAGAAAGACTACAGCTGGCGGTGGCCCGGAGGATGCAGGCTGGGAAGGCACGGCGTGGCTGGCAGACGCAGGCTTGGAAGGGGCCTGATCAACTCAGAGAGCAAGTCTTCCCACCAACCACAAGGTCCACTACCAGGCCTATCAACAAAGGGCTGGGACTGGAAAGAGCAAGGTAAGAAGAAAATACAGGGGCCCCTGTGCTGGACAGCAAACACTCCTGGGGCTACCACTGCATAGCCCAGAAATCTTTTTTTTTAAAAAAAGCCCCTTTCAGGACCTCCAAAGACGAGGATGACAGAGTGAACCCCACTTGCTCCAAACCCCCCCTCTGACCCTGAAAATATAGTAACTATTGTCCAGGGCAAAACCCTCTACAATAAAGGCTTGGGATCCTAGAGGAAGGGCGTGGTTAGGACCCTACCTCAAAATGGGTAGAAAGCAGACTACAAAGACAAAGACTCTGGAGTCCTACTATCCTCAGAGGGAGGAACCAACCTCAGAGGGAGACAATGTGGACTCCATACCCACAGCTGAAACTTCAACAGGGAATGGATCCCAAGCACAGAAGGCTCTCCTAGATGAGATCAAAAGGAACTTTGAAAGCAAAATGAGAGAGATACATGACAAAATGAATAATTCTCTCAAAACGAAAATAGCAGAATTCGAAAAAAATCATAATGAGGAAAACATCTCTCTAAAAAGAAAAGTGTATGATATGGAAAAGGAGCTTCAAAAATTAACCAAGGAAAATGATTTGCTAAAAACCAGAATTAAACAAATGGAAACAAATAACTCTATGAGGAACCAAGAATTAGCCAAGCAAAACAACAAAAATGAAAAATTAGAAAAAGAGGTAAAATACCTCAAAGAAAAAATAACTGACCTGGAAAACAGATCCAGGAGAGATAATCTGAGAATCATAGGCCTACCAGAAAATCATGATGAAAAAATGAGCCTGGACAACATTCTCCAAGAGCTTGTTAAGGAAAACTGCCCTGAGATACTAGAACCTGAGGGGAAAATAGAAATCGACAGAATCCACCTGACACCTGCTGTAAGAGATCCCAAACTGAAAAATCCTCGAAATGTTGTGGCCAAACTCCAGAACTACCAGATAAAAGAGAAAATACTTCAAGCGGCCAGAAAGAAACAACTCAAATATCGAGGGTCCAAAGTGAGGATTGCACAAGATTTGTCAGCCTCTACACTGAAAGATCGGAGGCAGTGGAATACAATTTTCAGGAAGGCAAAACAGCTCGGATTACAACCAAGGATCACATACCCAGCGAGACTGAGCATATTCTTCCAGGCAAAGAGATGGTCATTCAATGATATAACAGAGTTCCAGACCTTCATGATAAAAAAGCCAGAACTCAAAATTCAATCTCCAATTACGAGAAGCAACAGTGACTTAGAAAGGTAAACAAGGAGAACACACATCATTTTAGAGGGAAAGAGGGGAGGGAGAGGAGCATCACATGAGATCTGTTCCTGTCACTCTTGATGCGAAGAAAAAATAGCATACCTCATTAAGTATAACAATATCCCACAGGCAGTAGGAGGGGGAAAGGGTTACAAAAGGGGGGTGGGAGTGATTTGTAGGGAGGAAAGTAGTAAGGGGAAAAGGGGAGGAAAAGGGAGGGGGGCCGAAAAGGTAACACTGAGGGAGGCGGTGGTCAAAAGGAAAACTATTAAGGGGGGGAAGGGAGAAGGGAGGGAAAATATGAACATTAACAGGAGCAGGAATAGGATGAGGGGAAAGAAACAGGAAACAATCATAACTGTAAATGTGAATGGAATGAACTCTCCTATAAAACGGAGACGGATAGCAGAATGGATTAGAAATTATAATCCTACAATATGCTGTTTACAAGAAACACATCTGAAACAGAGGGATACACACAAGGTAAAGGTAAAAGGTTGGAGTAAAATATATCATGCCTCAGCTAAAGTAAAAAAAGCAGGGGTAGCAATCGTTACCTCAGATAAAGCAAATGCAAAAATTGACCTAATTAAAAGAGATAAGGAAGGAAACTATATCCTGTTAAAAGGCACCATCGAGAATGAAGCAATATCACTACTTAACATATATGCACCAAGTGGTGTAGCATCCAAATTCCTAGAGGTGGAGGTAAAGGAATTAGAGGAAGAAATAGATAGCAAAACTATACTAGTGGGAGACCTTAATCTTCCCCTATCTGAACTTGATAAATCCAACCTCAAAATAAACAAGAAAGAAGTTAAGGAGGTGAACAGGATTTTAGAGAGGATAGGTATGATAGATCTCTGGAGAAAACTGAATGGGGATAAAAAGGAATATACTTTCTTCTCAGCGGTTCATGGCACATACTCAAAAACTGACCATGTTCTAGGGCATAAAAACCTCACAATTCTATGCAGTAAGGCATAAATATTAAATGCATCATTCTCAGATCATGATGCAATAAAAATTATATGCAATAAAGAGCCAGGGAAAGACAGACTAAAAACTAACTGGAATTTAAACAATTTAATCCTAAAGAATGAGTGGGTCAAACAAGAAATTATAGAAACAATCAGTGATTTCATTCAAGAGAATGGTAATAATGAGACAACATACCAAAATCTGTGGGATGCATTAAAGGCAGTTCTTAGGGGAAGTTTTATATCCAAGTGCATGCGTGATTAAATTAGAGAAAAGGGAGCTCAACGAATTGGGCATGCAATTAAAAACCCTAGAAAAAGAACAAATTCAAAATCCCCAATTAAATACTAAACTAGAAATATTGAAGACTAAAGGAGAGATTAATAAAATCGAAATTAAGAAAACTATTGAACTAATAAATAAAACCAAGAGCTGGTTTTATGAAAAAACCAACAAAATTGATAGACCCTTAGTCAATATGATAAAAAAAAGAAAGAAGAAAACCAAATTACGAGTATCAAAAATGAAAAGGGTGAATCTACCTCCAATGAAGAGGAAATCAAAACAATAATTAGGAATTATTTTTCCCAAGTGTATGCACATAAATTTGACAATCTTAGGGAAATGGATGAATATTTAGAAACATACAAGTTGCCCAGATTAACTGAAGAGGAAGTAAATTACTTAAATAATCCCATGTCAGAAAAAGAAATTGAATAAGCCATCAGTCACCTCTCTAGGAAAAAATCTCCAGGGCCAGATGGATTCACTAGTGAATTCTATCAAACATTTAAAGAACAATTGATTCCAATACTCTACAAACTATTTGGGAAAATTAGTGAAGAAGTTGTCCTACCAAATTCTTTTTATGACACAAATATGGTACTGATACCTAAATCAGGAAGAGATAAAACAGAGAAAGAAAATTATAGACCAATCTCCCTCATGAATATAGATGCAAAAATTCTAAATAAAATACTAGCCAAAAGACTACAGCAACTTATCTCAAGAATAATACACTTTAATCAGGTAGGATTTATTCCCGGAATACAAGGATGGTTTAATATTAGGAAAACCATCAGTATAACTGAGCATATCAACAATAAAACTAGCAGAAACCACATGATCATCTCAATAGATGCAGAAAAGGCTTTTGACAAAATACAACATCCATTCCTGTTAAAAACATTAGAAAGTATAGGAATAAATGGAGCCTTCCTTAAAATAATAGGTAGCATCTATTTAAAGCCATCAGCAAGTATTATATGTAATGGGGAGAAGCTGGAAGCATTTCCCATAAGATCAGGGGTGAAACAAGGGTGTCCACTATCACCCCTCTTATTCAATCTGGTATTAGAAATGTTAGCAGTAGCAATTAGAGAAGAAAAAGAAATCAAAGGAATCAATTTAGGCAAAGAAGAGACCAAGCTATCACTCTTCGCAGATGATATGATGATATACTTAGAGAATCCTAGAGAATCAAGTAAAAAACTGCTTGAGACAATAAATAAATTTGGCAAAGTTGCAGGATATAAAATAAACCCACATAAATCCTCAGCATTCCTATATATTTCCAATGAAATTCAACAGCAAGAAGTAGAAAGAGAAATCCCATTTAAAGTTACTGTAGACATTATAAAATATTTGGGAATCTACCTGCCAAAACAAACCCAGGACCTGTATGATCCTAACTACAAAACACTTTTCACACAAATAAAGTCAGATCTAACTAATTGGAAAAATATCAATTGCTCATGGCTGAGTAGAGCTAATATAATAAAAATGACAATTTTACCTAAATTAAATTATATATTTAGTGCCATACCAACTAATTTACCAAAAAACTACTTTATAGAGTTAGAAAAAAATAGTAACAAAATTCATTTGGAAGAATAAACGGTCCCGAATATCAAGGGAATTAATGAAAAGAAATGCTAGGGAAGGTGGGCTAGCTTTACCAGATTTCAATCTGTACTATAAAGCAGCAGTCATCAAAACTACTTGGTACTGGCTGAGCAATAGAGGAGTGGATCAATGGAATAGATTAGGCGCACGAGATTCAGAAGTCAACGACTACAGTAATGTATTGTTTGATAAACCCCCAGACCCTGGTTTTGGGGATAAGAACTCACTATTTGACAAAAACTGCTGGAAAAACTGGAATATAGTATGGCAGAAACTGGACATAGACCATTATCTAACATCATATACCAAAATCAAGTCTAAATGGGTGCATGATCTAGGTATAAAGGTTGATACTGTAAGCAGTCTGCTAAAACAAGAAATAGTTTACCTATCAGACTTGTGGAGAGGGAATGAATTTAGGACAAAACAGGAACTAGAGAACATTATGAACTGTAAAATGGATAGTTTTGACTACATGAAATTGAAAAGTTTCTGTACAAATAAAGCCAATGTAACCAAGATTAAGAGGGAGGTGGGAAATTGGGAAAGAATCTTTACAACCTATGTCTCTGAAAAGGACTCATCTCTAAAATATACAGAGAATTGAGTCAAATTTATAAGAATACAAGTCATTCCCCAATTGATAAATGGTCAAAGGATATGAACAGGCAGTTTTCAGAGAAAGAAATTAAAGCTATCTATAAGCACATGAAGAAATGCTCTAATTCACTATTGATTAGAGAAATGCAAATCAAAACAACTCTGAGGTACCACATCTCACCAGTCAGATTGGCTAAGATGACAAAACAGGAAAATGACAAATGCTGGAGAGGATGTGGGCAAACTGGAACACTAATGCATTGCTGGTGGAGTTGTGAACTGATCCATCTTTTCTGGAGAGCAATCTGGAATTATGCCCAAAGGGCTATAAATGCTTTCATACCCTTTGATCCAGCAATACCACTCCTAGGGTTATATCCCAAAGAGATCACAGAAATGGGAGAAAGACCCATATGTACAAAAATGTTTACAGCAGCTCTTTTTGTTGTGGCAAAGAATTGGAAATTAAAGGGGTGCCCATCAATTGGGGAATGGCTGAATAAGTTGTGGTATATGCATGTTATGGAATACTACTGCGCTATAAGAAACGGGGAGCAGGCAGTCTTCATATTTACCTGGAGAGGCTTAAAAGAACTGATGCTGAGTGAGAAGAGTAGAACCAGGAGGAATTTGTACACAATTACAGACACAACGTATGTGTGATGACCAACTTGGATAGACTGGACTCTTCTCAACAATGCAGGGATATAAGTCAATCCCAAAAGACGCATGATGGAGAGAAAAACGTGCATCCAGAGAAAGAACTAGAAAGAACTAAATTTATATCCAGGTGGAAGCAAAATACCTGATCTTTTTCGTTCTCTTAATTGATTTTATGTCCTCTTTACCATTTTTCATTCCAGCTGTTACAATCCATCCTTATAACCTGACCATTGTATAATGTGAAAGTATTTACAGATCCTATACTTGATTATAAGCCGCCATGGGGGGGGGGGAGGGAGAGGGGGACAAAATGTGAAATTCAAGGAATTGTGGAATTGAATCCTGTAAACTAAAAGGAAACAAACAAATTAATAAATTAAAGATTTATTAAAAAAAAGAAAATGCTGAAAGAAAATAATTACAATATTTAAATTAAATAAAAACAAGAAAAAATAAAAAAAAAAAAAGAAAGACTACAGCTGAATAGAAAATCTGACTTTCAAATAAAAGACTCAAGAGAAGCATGAAAAGGTAAACAGGAAAGAGAAATCATAAGGGACCTATTAAAGTTGAACTGTTTACATTCCTACATGGAAAGATATTTCTTTCAGAAAAACAGAGACAGCAACAGAGAAAGAGAGACAGAGACAGAGAGCACAGGGTGAGTTGAATATGAAGGGATGGTATCTAAAAAATAAAATTAAGGGGTGAGAGAAGAATATACTGGGACAATGAGAAAGGAAAAGGTAGAATGGGATAAATTACCTAACATAAAAGAGGCAAGAAAAAGCTTTTATAGTAGAGGGGAAGAGGGGTGAAGGGAGAGGGAATGAGTAAACCTTACTCTAATTGGATTTGACTTAAGGAGTGAATACTCAACTGCATATGGAAATCTATCTTACCCTACAGGAGAGTAGGGTAGAAGGGGATGAGGAGAGGGGGAGGAGGAGATGATAGAAGAGAGGGCAAATGGGGGAAAGGGGTAATCAAAATTCATGATGTCTTGCAGTGGGGGGGGGGGGGAATTTAGAACTCAGGGGGAGGCTAGGTGGCACAGTGAGTAAAGCACCGGCCCTGGAGTCGGGAGGACCTGAGTTTGGTTCTGGCCTGAGACACAACACACACACACACACACACACACACACACACACACAATACTAGCCATGTAACCTTTGGCAAGTTACTTAACCCTAATTGCCCTCCAAAAGGCAAAAAAAAAAAAAGAAAAGAAAATTTAGAACTCAAATCTTTCAAAAAAGAAAAAAGAAAAGAACATATCTATAACAATTGCAAACAGTGACTTAAAACAATGATTCCATAAGACAGCCAAAAATATTAGAAAAGATGAAAAAGTTGAAATAACAGAAGGAAATGTAAACTAACTGATATAAAAAAACAACTGACTTGATCAAAAAATAGGTTAGAGAGAAAATTTCAGAATCACTGGAATCCCTGAAGACCATAATGTAAATATCTGGACACATTTCAAGAAATCATAAATTTAAATTGCCAACAGTTATTAGGACTAAAGGAAAAAGTAAAGACAGAATCCATCCAATCACTTCCTGAAAGTCATCTCAAAAGGAAAAATCCCAAGAATGAAATAGCTAAAATTCAGAGGTCCCACATCAAAGAAAAAATACCATGAGTGTCCAGAAAAAAGTTCAGGTACCAAAGCAGGATCACATAGGATCAATCAGCTTCTATTAAGATCTAATGGACAGGGGCAGCTAAGTGGTGCAGAACCAGCCCCAGAGTCAGGAGGACCCAAGTTCGGTTCCGGCCTTAGACACTTAACAACCACACACACACAAAAAAAACTAGCCGTGTAACCTTGGGCAAGTTACTTAACCACAACTTCCCTCCAAAAGGCAAAAAAAAAAAAAAAACATCTCATGGACAACTAGAATATTATATCACAAAAAATAAAGGTTTACAACAAGGAACAACTTGCCATGCAAAGTTGAATATAATCCTACATAGGAAAAAAAAATATTCATTCAATCAAACTGTGGATTTTAAAGCATTTCTGAGGAAACAATTTGGAATTATACTAGAAAAGTTATTCAATTCAACAGTTTTGCTACTAGAGATATAAACCAAGAAGTCAAAGATAGTGGTAAAGGTCCTATATTTAAAGAGTAATTTTTTGTAAGAAAAATTGGCAACAAAACAGGTGCCTAAAATTAGGGAGTGACTCAACAAACTGTGAAATATGAATCTAGTACTATATTATTGCTCTATAATAACCGATGAATATGAGGAATTCAGAAACTTAAGATGACTTCCTATGATGACAACATTTATGTAAAGGAAAAGCAGCAATAAAAGACTACAGGACTCCTACCAATGCAGTAACCAGTCATGTCAAAAGGGTGATAATGAAAAAGGTCTTCCACCTCCTAGAAGTGAGTTAGTGGATTGTACACATATGCTGAATGAGGCATGAATTTTCAGACAAGGATGATATTTTCATTTCTTTTTTTTTTTTGACTACTTATTTGTTACAAAAGAAAAATTTTTGCAAAGGTGAGGAAAGACAAGCAGGAAGTAAAAGTGAAGTTACGAAAAGAAAGGAGAATAAATACAACTTATAGTTTTAAAAAGAAAGTTTTATTTTGTTTTGTTCTGTTTAAAAAGCTCCACTGGTATTAACTTTACAATAAAGCAGGAACTCCTTTATTGGTATTTTAAGTATTTGACAATCTATATCCAACCTCCTTAGCTAGGCTTGCTACAAATTATTCCAATTCTGGCATATTATGTTCCAGTCCAATTAACCTATTAGCTGTTTTTTTATATATGACATTTCATCTTCTACCTCTACCATTTTGCCATGCTGTCTCCTGTACCTTAAATGCATCTCTACCTTTCAGAATTTCTGTACACCAGCTCTCTCCAGCTTGCAGGAACCTCTTGAAATTACAATAATTTTTTACATTAATTTGTATTGAATTATATGTATATGTGTTGCTTTCCCCCAATAAAACATAAGCTCCTTCAGGAAGCTTTTTATTCACAATAAATATCCCTACACCAATCACAGGGCACATAAAGACCAGGAGAAGACCTACTTATTTTATTGGTATAAGGTTAACTCCCTCAACTATTGAAGGCTGACACCTTCTCTATACAGGAGCGTCTTAGAAAGATGCCTAGAGCCCTAAGAGTTTAAGGGATTTGTTCAGGGACACACAGATGGAATGTGGCAGAGATTAGGTCTCCCTAGCTTCAATGCTCTGGATACGAACCTGGGATGCAAACTCTCTACCCATTATGCCAAATAACCTGTTGCTGGCACAGAGGAGGTGTTTAATAAATACCTGTTGCATGATTAATGTGAATGTATATATGTAGAGCCTATGTCAGACTTGCACACTGTCTTGGGGAGGGAGTGTAACGGTAATGGGAATTTGAAGATCGTCCCTGCCCCTTAATAAGCCTAAGGGAATTTGAAGACATTCCCTGCTTTGAAAATATACTCTGCCCCCTAAGAGCCTGAATGTAGCCACATGAAGTCCGTGGTAAGAAGTTTGCGGAAGGGTGGAGCAGAACCTACAGGAAGCTGGGAGTCAGAGTTAGCTAGACTGGAAGGAGGACAGCACACGTCCCAAGAAGTCATTCAGGCTTGTGAGTAAATGGTGTGTGGGAAGGCTAAAGAATGGTGTGACTCTCTGTGCTGTTATAGCTTTTTAACTTCTTTGCTACTATGATGGAATCAGCTTACTAGTTTGGGGATTTGGTTTTCTGGTGTCTGAATAAATGTATTGCTTCTGTCTTCTACATGAAGAGTGCACAAATCACATCTCTATTCAAAACCTCAGCATTTAGTTGAATCAAAAGAAAAATGGCAATGAAAGCAGTAAATCGAAGTTCATAAGCAAAGATTTTGTGGATTTCTAACTGAATCCCAAATATCATCCCAGAGAGTCCTTTATAAAAACTCCTGAGATCATGCTGTACTTTTCTACTTAGGGTTCAATATCCTGATTATAGTAATAGGGCTGTTATTGCCCCAAATCTGGAAGAAGGAATAAAAAAGGCAAGAAGCAATTATAGAACCAAGAGATTCGATTTCAGAAATGAGATTTCAAGAGATTTTTAAAGTACTGGCTGGGACCAGGTAAGCATAATCAAAATGTGGTCCTTTAAATAAATTTTCCTCTTTTTCTAATGTCTAACCCTATTTTAATGTTATAAGAAGGGTTAAATAGAATTTCTTTTTTGTTGTTGGGCTTTTTTTGCTTTTTGAAGGGCAACTGGGATTAAGTGACTTGCCCAAGGTCACATGGCTAGTTGGGGTGTGTGTGTGTGTGTGTGTGTGTGTGTGTGTGTGTGTGTGTTAAGTGTCTGAGGCCGGATTTGAACTCAGGTCCTCCTAACTCCAGGGCGAGTGCTCTATTTACGGTGCCACCTAGCTGCCCCTAAATAGAATTTCAACAAAAAAGAAGATGCAAGATTTTTAGTCTAGCCACAGATGATGTAACAGAGAGGTCCACTGGAGGTTTTTCTCCCAAGGAATATATTCCTGCCTATAGCACCTATTTTCTCAAAGGAAACTAGGGTACAGGTTATACCTCAGTTATACCCAGGTCTATCTCCTGTGCTCTCTTCCCATCTTTCTCTGTACTCTCTCATTTGATCAGCATGTAGGTTCTCATGGGTTTTATTATTATTCCTATGTAGCTATCTCCTATATCTATATATACATTTCCAGTCCCCCTCCTAAACTTCAGTCATTCCTGATATCCATTGCCAACTGAATTTCACATAAATATCATAAATTCAGTATGTCAAAACAGAATTCATTATTATTCCCTTCAAAGCCAACTCTCTTCTGAATTTCTATATTCCTGTCCTTTCAAAAGTAGTAGTCTGAGAATGTCACTATTTACCTACTGAACAAAGCCCAAGGGCTTCCTAATGCCTTTATATCCAAACTCCTTTGTTTAGCTTTTGAAATTCTTCACAACCTCATCTTAGAACTGATTTTTTCCTTCTTTGTTATGCATTACTTCATCCCATACTACAATCCAGCCAAACTGGCCTGGCTGCTATTCCTCACATACAATACTCCAAATTCCATTTCCATACTTTTACAATAGGTGTTTCCCATGCCAAGAGTGCCCCCTTCCATAACCCCCACCCATCCTTTAAAATTTTTACTATCTTTCAAAGCCATTATACAACAACCACAACAAATTTTTATTATTATGCTAACAGGGAGAGAAACATTTTATATAAGAAGTGTACACCGGATGGAAAAATATGGCAATTAGGACTGAGGTTTTAAAATTCAATGCATTATTTTTATTTTCTTATACATACATATATATATATATCTGTACACACATGCATACATATATGTGTATGCACATATATATGTATGTATAGGTGGGCATATGTATATGTATATATGTGTGTGCGCGCGCATGTATACATAAAGAGAGGGCACAGGGTGAGTTGAATATGAAGGTATGATATCTAAAAAAAAATAAGAGGTGAGAGAGGAATATATTGGGAGGAGAAAGGGAGAGACAGAATGGGGTAAATTATCTCACATAAAAGAGGCAAGAGAAAGTTATTACAATGGAGGGGAAGAGCAAGGAAGTGAAAGGGAATGAATGAACCTTACTCTCAATAGCGTTGGCTTAAGGAGAGAATAACATACACACTCAATTGGGTATCTTACTCTATAGGAAAGTAGGGGGGAAGGGGATGAGAGGGGGGATGATAAAAAGGAGGGCAGATTGGGGGAAGGGGTAGTCGAAAGCAAACACTTTAGAAAAGGACAGAATCAAAAGATAAAACAGAATAAGTGGGGGGTGGGATAGGATGGAGGGAAATATAGTCTTTCAAAACATGACTACTATAGAAATGTTTTGCATAACTATACATGTATAACCTATATTGAATTGCTTGTCTTCCCAGTGGGGGTGGTTGAGGAGGGAAGAAGGTAGAGAATTTGGAACTCAAAGTTTTAAAAACTAATGTTAAGAAGTGTTGCTACATGCAGCCAGGAAATAAGGTATATAGGCAATGGGGTATAGAAATCCATCTTGCCCTACAAGAAAGTAGTGGCATGGGAGGGGTGGGGTAGGGATAATATATGAGAGGGTAGACTGGTGAGAGGAGTAATCAGTATGCTTGCCATCTTGGGATAGGGGTAGGGGAAAGATGGGAGAAAATCTGGAACTCAAAATCATGTGGAAATGAATGTTGAAAACTAAAAATTAACTAATTAATTAATTCTCAAAAAAAAAATAAGATTCAATGCATTATACTATCCCTCAGAGAGCCCAAGAGTCAATGCCAAAGGAATAAATTCTTTAAACGAATCAAGTGAAATAGTTACTAAAAAGCTCATCATCTACAATTCTAAATTCTGAGCTACATTTCTCAGATCAAATTCTTAATATCTAATTATATAAAAACTAGATGATTTACCACCAACACCATTAAATATATTAAGGGAAGTTCAATAACTCACATTATTGTACATAATTAGTATATCACCTCATTCGCTACCTCTAAATATGTAGTATTAAGTTTCAACAAGATAAAGTCAATATTGTTTATTTTCCTGAAAAGATATGAATATTTTTAAAGTCATATTAGTGACAGGTCAACCCCAATACTTATGTACAATATAACATAAAATTCCTTTTCTACCTGCAGATAAATATTTATACATATGATATTTATATAAATATAAATTTTTATATATGATATTTAAAGAACAGCAAAAATGCCAACATCTCCAAAAGTTTTTTCTACAACAAAAAGTGTAAAATATTACCCTATCATAAGCATGCATTTTTTGTATTCTTTGTGCTTCAAAAAAGAATATATTTAGCAAGATTCGAGACATTTTTAAGATATTATTTTTCTCTCCCATATTCAGAATAGGTGTATCTCTGAATATAACATGAAGAGGAAACTATATAATTAACAAAGGACTCATGGCTTTATTTTCCTGACATTTCCCAAACTCATGGTTAAGTAACTGTTAATGTAAGAAAAAAAATTATTCATAAACTATTTTATTTGAGAAAGAAGCTTCTATAGCCCAATTTTTCTTCCAAAGTAAAACTACCTTCTAAACTACTGATGACAGACCATCAGTCACTCAGCCTATGCTTGGATGCTCAGGGGAGCTCATGATTTTTAAAAAAGTTTATTTAATTACTGAATGACGTTAATGTTAGAAGGGTCTTCTAATAATGATTCAACATCTACCACTGTGTAACTTCCATCTAATGGTCCTTATTCTCTCCTGACAGAATACTTCTAGTTCTTCTTCCTCTAGACGAAAGGGAAAATTATAATGAAATCTAGGAAGATTCATATGAGCTGATACAGACTGAAATAAGCAGAACAAAGTAAACAAATTACAAAATAACAACACTGAAAAAATGAACTCTGAAAGACAATGAATCTGATCAACACCATGACTATTCATGATTCTAGATGGTTAATTATGAATCATTCTACTTATTTCTTCACAAAGAAGAGATATGCTCAGAATGCAGAATGAGACATTTTTGGGATAGGAACCAGTGATACTGTCTTCCTTGCTTTCCTTGAACAGTACTGTCTGTCTCCCAACTCCAAGCACGTCCACTAACTGTCCGTCATACCTCTTTCTCAACTCTGCTTCCCTTTGAATCCCAACTTAAGTACCATTCTCTACATGAAGTCTTTTCCGACCCTTTAATTACAATGATTATTTCTAATTTATCTTGTATTTAACTAATATTGGTACACAGTTGTTTTCATGTTGATTTTTTTTTTCATCAAACTATGAATTCCTTTGGAGCAAGAACTATCTTTAGGCTTTTTGTGCATCCCCAGATCTTGGCACAGCATCTGGTACATAGTACATGCTCCATAAAAACTGATAGAATGATTTTGAATTTTATAGTCCTCTTTTCAAATCAGTCTTACAAGTCCGTATTTTAAAGAATTTTAAACACTGACCCCCTAATGTGATACATGTCAATATTTTGAGAAATTTCATTGGTGGGAATGTGAACACTACCAAGTCCTACTCTGATGCACTATCATGATATATAGGAAAGGGAACCTAGGTTCTTTAAGGCAAAGCTATTGAACATGCATATTTGCTAAAAGGGGTCTGTTTTTTTCTTGTTCCCCCCCCCCAACAAAAGGAGGTGGGAGGGAGAAAATATCAATTTATATTCACTGAAAAAACACCAGAAATTAATTACAGTTAGACAAATGAATAAAAAATAAATTAAACTTGATTTCTCAAGGTATACATTCTCATACCCAGTTTCCCCAACTCCTTCTCATGTAATAAGAGTCTCAGACAGATTATATTTCTAGTCCCAACTTTTAGGTGTTCTATACCCATAAAATGGCCTACAGACAACACAGGAGTACAATAAGAATTACCTCCCTTGATTTAAATGACATATTTCCATTAATGCAGTAAGGTGATAGATCAGCATTTAAAATTAACTATGTCATACTGTTTGCTTATAATCAGCCCATGATCAATTAAAATCCCTAGCTCTTATTCAGAAGAACTGGAGTAGAGGTATCTCTTTCATCTGGCAAGTAAATGTGGAGATGGTTTCTAATCATGCCAAAAAGATGGCTAGAAAAGAAGAGATTTAATAATTGTTCTGTGTAATTCATTCAACAGTTTTATTAGGTTGATTTTACTCAAGGATTAAAATGCCTTAAATGACTAAATAACATGTATACTGACTCATGTTGTTTATAAAATATTTGACATTTTAAATGCATATTTTAAAAGATAACTTACTTGTTCCTTCTATAAGCAACTCTTGTCCATGGCTACCCAAAAGTGTACGAGAAAGAAAAGGAGCAAAATCCACAAAAATTTCTCGAAGAAGAGGAGCAGCTTTTTCCAGAGCATGTTCAAGTCTCTCTGTAATACTAATTAAAAGCATATTGTTATCAAAATGACTCCAAAGTAGTCAAAATAAAGAAAAAATTGCTACTGTACATCACAATTCAAATCCACAAAGACTCCCTTTTTAGTCCATTCCTGCTGCATTTAGTAGCCCTTCACACCTTTTTGATCTTCTTACCCATTACTCTACCCCCACATACTCTGTGATCAAGTGATACTGGATTCCTTGCTTTCCTTGAACAAGGCAGTCTATCTCCCACCTCCAAGCACTTTCACAGACTGTCCCTCATACCTAGAATATTACTCTTTCTCAACTCTGCTTCCCTTTGAATCACAACTAAAATCCCATTCTCTGCATGAAGTCTTTTCAGACCCCTTTAATTACAATTATTATTTCTCATTTATCATGCATTTAGCTAATATTTACATAGTTGTTTTCATGTTGATTTTTTTTTTATTTTTTCATCAAACTGTGAGCTCCTTCAGAGCAGGAACTATCTTTTTTTTTTTTTTGGGGGGGAAATGGGGGTTAAGTAACTTGCCCAAGGTTACACAGATAGTTTTTTTGTGTGGGTGTTAAGTGTCTGAGGCCAGATCCGAACCCAGGTCCTCCTGACTCCAGGGCCAGCACTTTACTCACTACGCCACCTAGCCGCCCCCAAGCAGGAACTATCTTTTGGTTTCCTGTGCCTCCCCATAGTTTAGCACAGTGCTTGGTACATAGTATACTCATAATAAAAGCTGATAAAATGATTTTGAATTTTACAGCCTTTCTTTCCAAATCAGGCTTAGAAGTTTATATTTTAAGGAATTTAAACACATATCCCTCAATATATGTCAATATTTCAAGGAATTTCATTAGGGTGAGTGTGAACACTACCAAGCCCTACTCTGATGCACTATCATGATATAGAGAGAAGGGAACCTAGGTCCCTTAAGGCAAAACTATTTAAATACAGGCTCTGGCAAGTACCATCAGACAGAAAAGATTATGATCACAGCCTAATAATATATGTGTATTTGCTGAACAAAAATCTATCTAAGTAATTCTGGAAATATTCATCACTTGAATATGGATCACAAGATGATGAAAGTTTTAGGCCACAAGAATTTTTTAAATAAATAAATGAATATATATTTATAAACCTATGTATATATGCATACATATATGCATATGTATATATAGTGCACATGTAAATTTTTGTATATGCATATATATTACCCATGTTATATGTCTATATACATGTGACTATGTGTGCATATATCTCATTATATGACTGGTGGTTGTCCCTTATACTCAAAGAGGATCAATGCCATCACGATGTTGGGGTCAAGGCATAATATGTCCAAATATGGATGATCAGACCAATACAAGCTCAAAAGGCTCTACCACAGGCTGGACACAAAATAGTCCATGTAAATATTTAGAATGCAGATATCTCTAAATTTGTACATCCTACATCTTTTCTGAGCTACTGCAGCTCTGCTTTGCTCAAAGAGCACAGCACTTTTTTTTTCTTTTTTTTTTTTAGCAATTGGGGTTAAATATCTTGCTCAAGGTTACACAGCTAGTTATTTCTGGGTGTGGTGCTAAGTATCAGAGATCGGATTCAATCCCAGGTCATCCCGCCTCTGGGGCCGGTGCTCTTACTCGCTGTGCTACCTGGCAGCCCCGCACAGCACTTTTTTTGATATGGGTATGCCATGGTAAGTGGTCCTGTCCCAGGGTCTCCCATGTCTCATAATCAATACTAAAGTTCTTCAGAGAGACTTGAGAGTAACTTCTTCTGACTTCCGTACAAGCACTTGACTTGGGTTACTTCTCTGTAAAATACCCATTTAGGAAAGCAAACACTTGACATTTGAACAATGAGGCTAGCCCATCAAAGGTGAGAAAGAATTGGTACTTTATCTTGCCAGGTGATCTTCAGAATCTTCTTAAGATAATTCAAATGGAAGTGATTCAGTTTCTTTGCATGGCACTGGTATACTGTTCAGGTTTCACAAGCACACAATGATGAGGATACTGCAATGGCTCTGTAGACCTTCAGTATAATAGGCAGTCTAATACCTCACTTCTCTCCCACACTTTCCTTTAGAGACTCTGAAACACTGAGCTAGTTTTGGTAATGCATGCATCAACTTTATCATCTATATGTACATCCCTGGAAAGTATATTGCCAAGGCAAATGAACTTATCCACAGCATTCAAAGTTTCTCCATTTGTTGTAACCAATAATTCCACATATGGAGAGTGTGGTGCTGGCTAGTGTGGAACCTCTGTTATTTATTTGTGTGTGTGTGTGTGTGTGTGTGTGTGTGTGTGTGCGCGTGTGTGTGTGTTGTCAGGACAAAATTAGCACAAATGGCAAAGAATCAATCCTTACTCTGCTTCCCCTCAGCCTCAGAAGCCCCACCGAGTGCACAATCATAAGCAAACAAAAAGTTGTGCACTAACTCTCCTTCTATTTTAGTCTTGGCCTTTTCAAGTTAAATAATTGACCATCAGTGTGGTAGCTGACCTTGATGTCATTTTTATCCTCGTTGAAGGCACCTGATAACATTGCTAAACAGATCAAGCTAAAAAGCATGGGAGCAATATATAGTGTGCATGTTCACGTATAGCCCAGCTTCACTGCATTTCTCAATGGGAAAGCACAAGAGCATAATCCATTATCCATAACCCAGACAAGCAAGCCATCATGGCATTGGTATACAATCCTGATGAACTTCTCTGGGCAACCAAATTTTGCCATGATCTTCCACAAGTCCTCAGGATTGACAGTATCAAAGGCCTTAGTTGTATCGAAGAACTTTGTGTACAGGCCTCCATTCTATTCCCGCCATTTCTCCTGGAATTGTCAGCAAACTTCATAACAGCCTTTCCTCAGCCCTTTCTTAAGCCACACTGGTTCTCAAGTAATTGATCCTTTTCCAACTGAAAAATCAACCTATTAAGGAGGACTCTGGCAAAAATCTTGCCAGCAGTGATTAAGAGGGAAGCCCACCACCACTAAATGTGACAAGACAACCTATTTCCCTTTCCTTTAGAGAGATGGATAATGAAGAAGCATGCTTAAACTTCTGAGGGGAAAATCTACTCTTGCCATATAACCCAAAAAATATTAATCAGCTTTTGTGTAAGCAGTGGACTCCCCTGCCTTATAACTCTCAGCTGGAACAGATTGAGCACCAGGTGTTTTGCCATATGAGAAGAGAATAATGGCATTCAAAACCTCTTCTTCGGCTAGAAGTCAGCTAGAGAGGGACTGACTTCAAACTGACATATATGGTCAATAGTGTCAGCATCGTTTGAAGATTGTCTGAAGTGTTCAGCCCATCTCTCCAAAATCACGTGCTTATCACTAACCAATGTGGCTCCATCAGCAGTAAGTAGTTGAGATGCACCATAGGTCTTTGGCCCATAAACAGCCTTCAGGGCATCAGAAAAAAAGTACTTTGGATTGTTGCTATCAGCATAAAACTGAATTTCATCTGAAATGCATCAAGAATCCTGTGTCTCTCTAAATTTCACTTGAATTTTATCTTTGATGGAATTAAACACTGCCTTCTTAGAGATGAGCAAACTATCCTGCTGCTAAGTCCTGTTGAGTTCTCATTTTTCATTTAGCAACTTCTAAATTTCCCTTTCATTTTAATCAAACCCATACTGATATTTGTAAGTGTTCTGACCCAGATGAATAAATGCAGTGCTGGATACCAAATCTCTGAAAGCTGTCGACTCATTTTCTGTTCCATTGTTACAGTGTGTTGGCTCAGCTTTTCCTCCAAGTCTGTAACAAACTGTTCCTACCCAGCAAAGCTCTCTAGTCTGTTGACACTAAGTCTTCTGATAGTAGTCTTGCCTTGGGGCCACTACTTTTGTTTAATGAGAACATTTAGCTTAGAGAGGATAAGTCTATGACTGCTCCAAAACTGGGCACCATATATTATCTTTGTCACTCTCACATCCTATCTATTTTCCTTACAACGACATTATCTATTAAATGCCAGTGATTGCTGCAAGGGTGCATCCACAAAGTTTTACTGCATTTAGGCAAACAGAAGACAGTGTTGGTGATGACAAGGCCACAAGATGCACAAGTCTTCAGTAATAAGTGACAACATTGCTGTTGCTGTTTCCTATGCCATTCCTTCTAAGCACTCCCTGCCACGTCTGGCAATCTGTGCCTACTCTAACATTAAAGTCACCCAGAACTACAAGCTTGTCCTCTTTTAGCACATTGTTGAGTCCAGTTCTTAACTGACCTCATCAGGGTGCATCATGGTGGGAGCATACACAATGATGATGGTGATAAGGCACTTTCCTACAAGTAGCAGTCTCATTGTTATGGGCCTATTGTTCACTACTTTTGAGAGAAATACAGCCTTGTTGACTAAATTAGGGATGATAGCTATTTTATCATGGTTCCTCATCACATTTTTTCTTGCTTCAACCACAGGGTAAGATCCTTTACTGTGGGAAGCAGGTCAGGGTTAGGTTAGGTGAAGCAGACAGTTTTTAGGGCACCTTTTCTAGCCCCTTCCTCAATCCCAGAGGTGAGCAGTGTGGTGCTTCAAAATGGCTGCTCAGATACTCAGGATACTGCTGAATCCCACTGCTGCTCCAGTCCAGTGAAAAGAAAACTTTATGGCCTGGGCCACCTGTGTGCAGGTCTGTGATTGCAACTGTCAGTGTATCCACACCTGCTGCTTCATCACTTGTCCATAGGTTAAAAAAAAAAAAAAAAAAGGCCAAATAGTATGGGCGCTGTCTCTTAACACACACATAAATTGGATTTAAGTGAAGCACAGTTGTACAAAGATATAACCCTCATTCTCTCTTCCATAATCAGTAGAGTACAGTGATGATCTTGGCATTTCTGATGCTAAACCAAGCACCTGCTCCATAGAGCCTGCTTCCAGTTGATTTCATGGCCTACTGGAATTGATATCCATCTATTCTGTAAGGAAAAGTTTTCACATGTCTGAGGCAGATACCCCCCTAATTCATCAAAAGGTTTGCGGCCCATCAGTCACCCCTCAACCTAATGAAAATAAAACAAGTTATTTCTAATTGTGGACATTTATAGGCATTAATGTAGAAATTTCATAACTCTCCCACTAAGAACCATATCTACAAGTTCTGGTAAACTGAGAAAGGAATGTCCAGTGCTGGGAAGAGATAGAATTCTGACAGTAACATTTCATATAGTGACAAAATTGATATGCTAGGAAAAGGCAAAGACCTCAGAATGAAGGTGTGGCATGGAAGCTTCTGGAATGGCCACTCCTACAATAGTATACACACATGCAAATGTACATACATATGAATATCTAGTGTATATATATTAAAAAGCAGACCTAAAAACAAGTCATTTGTATTTGAGGAGATTCATAGATGTTAATGTTATAGTGTAACCTGTGAACTACCTTTACATATGACTCTCTACTGCTGCAGGAATGGCCACCTCTGAGTCCTCCATGCCTCACTATGACTCTCATGTCTCTGTCTTTTCCGTATCAGTCATTCTGGAAACACAAGAAACCCTACTCTCAGAGTTCTGTACTCTTCCCACAAATAAATCAACCACCACCATAATATCAGAGCTTTAGACTACTGAAGTCACAAAGCATGAACCATTAGAATGAATTGTTAAAAAAAAAAAAAAAACTCAAGCCATATATCAGAGGTACAACTAAAAAAAAAGTTGCAAATCAAAAAACTAGGATTCAATACCTCATATTTGAAACAGAGTCTTCTGGAACTGAAGAAACTACTGGGACAGCAGGTAATTTTGCATTAGATGATCCACTACCTATAAAGGAATTATACAGTGATCATTAGATTTTTGTTTTTTGAGAAACAATTACCTAGTTCAAAGATTCACTTCATACCAATTTATAGAGACACAGCAATGCATTTCAAGTATTTAATCATGTGGATAATAGTAACTCCCAACCACTCTTCTGAATTATCCAAGAAACTAATCCACCAATTTTATTTTCTTTTCAATTATAAATCATAAGGTCTGTTAATCCACCAACCCCTCTACCTTCCTTGACTGACAAGATGAAAATATAGATAATGGGCTAGACCTGAAATCAGGAAGATCAGGGTTCCAATACGCTCTATGACATTTACTAGTTGTGTAACCATGGGAAAATTTAACCAATTGCACAATTACAAAGTGTATATAAATATCAGCACATTTAACAAGTAAAACTGTTGGTAAGATAAAATGATTTTATGCGTGCAAGTATCTTACAAATGTTAATATGCAGTTTGATGGATCAATGATATTTTCAGTATCTTCTCTGCTTTTGTATGATTCTTCTTCATAGCTTCCTAAAAATCTTCCACATAGATGCCCACTTAAATGATATCTCTCTTTCCCTAGATTTCTAGAGACTATATAAATATCAATTGAGCACACGAGCAATCTATCCATTATTCTTCAACTGAAGCTATGTGACTGGTTCATCTCTCTCTCTCTCTCTCTCTCTCTCTCTCTCTCTCTCTCTCTCTCT
>NW_027186473.1:55229299-55258864 GCF_028583685.1 Petaurus breviceps papuanus
CTCTCTCTCTCTCTCTCTCTCTCTCTCTCTCTCTCTCTCTCTCTCTCCCCCAATCTGCTTTTCCCAAAATGGTGCAGTCTACTTATGAACTGCTATATTTTCTTCTGTTTTGCACTCTACTTTATTTCTGGGGACACAGGGTTATTCATAACTCAAAGACAGAATCACTGAGAGAATTATATACAATGGACAAGGATAAAGAGAAAGGAGAGAGGAGGGAGAAGGGAGGAAGGAGGAAGATGGAAGAGGAAGGTGAGAGGAGGGAAAAAGGAAGACAGGAAGGAAGAGGGAAGAGGAGGAAAGAGAAAGAGGGAAGAGAAGAACAGAGGAGAATAGAGGAGAATGGAGGAGAAAAAAGGAGAAAGACAGAGAGGACTTAAGCTTATAATGAATAAATAAATCACAAAAATGTGACTAAAACCAAATGTAAATTGTGACATGAAATACAAACTGCATAAGAATTCAAGAAAAATAGTTATGCATCCTACATATTTCTCCATAAAATAGTCAATAATCATATATTAAGTGCCTACTATAAAAGGATTCAAAGAAAGGCAAAAGACAGACCTTAACCACAGTCTAATGGGGGATGTGAAACCACCCTATACCAACAAGCTATACGCAAGATAAACTGAAGATAATCAATAGAGCGAAGACATTAGGATTAAGGGGGTTTGGGAAAAGCTTCATGTAGAGGATCAGATCTTAGCTAGAAATTGAAGGAAGTCATAGAAGCCAGTAGGCAAAGATGAAGAGGGAAAGAATTCCAAGTATAGAGGACCATCAATGAAAATGTCTTGTGATGGAATTACATCTCCTCTTTTCTATAAATAGAAAAGTTCTGGAGAAAAGACATGTATGTAAAGGCATGATTTATAAATAAAAATATATATTAATATATTTATAAAAGTTTATAAATATATTAAAAGAGTTGAGAATAAAAATTGCAAGGAGATACAATCACATAATTACAACAATTAAACAATTACTACATAATAGCTGAAGAAGCAACAAATCCTAAGGGAAAGATAGGCAGTAGTAGTATGTTTCAGGCAAGTCAAATTATCACCCACATCTGAACCACAACCTCTCCTCATACCCAGAGACAGCCCTGAATATAAGAGCCTTGAGGACAGCAGAGTCCATTACATCACCCCAAAACCACTGATCCTGATTCCAGATATCATATGATATCATCATATTGAGGAAGGCACTCACATTCCTAAATACAATAAACTGCTGACCAATTGCCAACAAGTGATATGTAAGAGCCCTGAAAGTAGCAATATCCTACAGACTATCCATCCTGCTTCTAGCCAAGGCATTAGCTATTATCCTGGGAACCAACTCTGGTGGAAGAGAGGTCTGGCAATTACATCTGCTCCAGCCAAATCTACCGTAGAGAGGATCTCATCATCAAAGCCCTTGATATGATTCCATTAAATGGTTCAACACTGAATTCATCAGTGGAAATAACATTTAAGAAGATACATTACCATCTGCTGTGCTGCTGGACATTAAGGACCATGGGATCTTTCTGTTTACTCATAGTTTAAACCTTCTATATGTGTTATCTCCCCTATTAGAAAGTGATTTCCTTGTAAGGAGAGACTGTCTTTTACTTTTCTATTTGCATTCACAGTGTTTTGCACATAGTAAGCACATTAATAAATGCTTTTTCTTTTATTTATTCATAAAAATGGGATTTAATTATGTTTATAAATAAGCTGATACAAAAATAATTAAATGCCTTTGAAAATTTTTGTTTTTTTGGTTTAATGAGAGGAAAACATTTATGTAGAGTTCTTCGCTTTGAGGATCATATTTAAGGGATGTGGAAAAGCTGCAAAGGGAGCAGAAGACTGTCAGCTGAATACCTAGAAGCACATCAGATGAGGAATGGTTGAAGAAATTTTAAAAATCATTCACACCATAAAATTTCAAAAGTATAAACAGCATAGCACTTGGGGTCATGAAGAGTCAGACACAACTGAAAGGACAGAACAACATATAACAATTGAATATTCTACTTCAATTTATACCACTACAATATTCATGGTTCTTTTCTGAGCCTATCTCCCTTACATCTTTACATTCTTTAAACTTCTGATCACATCATTTTACAAGGGAATTCAATTATTTCTATGTAGACAGGACTTACTACATGCATGAACAGGTAATTCACTCAACCTACTTAGGACTCAGCTCATCATCTGTAAAAAGAGAAGGTATAGAATGCATCCCCTTTTCATCTCTGTCTTACAAAATCTCTCACCAAAAAGGAATAGAAAAGATTACAAGAGATAAAACGAATAATTTTAGTTACATAGAATTTTAAAGGTTTTATACAAACAAAAGCAATCTGCAGGCAAAGGGGGGGCGGTGAATCTTTGAAGTGAATTTCTGTGATACAAGCTTTATTTCCAAGATATATAAGGAACTTAGTCTAAGTTTGCAATTAACAAATGAACAAAACATATAAACAGATGGTTTTCATAGGAAGTCAACCAGTCAGTCAATAAACACTTATTAGTCAATAAACACTTTCTATAATGCCAGGGACTGTGTAAGAGGTGGGGATGTGGGAAAAAAGTCAAAAGACAAGCCCTGTTTTAAAGGAGTTCATGGAGGGAGGGGTCTGACAGGGAGAGACAACATGCAATCAATTATTCATGAAAAATTTATGTGTAGGATAAACTGCAGATAATCAACAGATGAAAAATTCAAAGTTAAAGTCATACATAACTGTACCCATATGAAAAAATGCTCCAAAACTTTTATAGAGAACTGACAATGACATGTGTTCCCTACCTTCTGACAGAAAGGTGAGGAACTCAAGATTCAGAATAAAATTTATCACATTTGTAAAAATGGCACATGTGGGAATTTATTTTGCCTATCTACTAGAAAGGATTTTTTTTCTCCCATAGGGATAGGGAGAAGAGGGAAAAAATTGCTTACTAATTTAATTTTTCAACTTAATATTTTCTTAATTACAATACATTACAGTGTATATATTTTGTGCTTATCTATTTACATGTTGTCACCCAACCATTAAATGGCAATTTCAATGAAGACAAGAACTGTTTCATTTCAGCACCTTGCATGTTGTAGTCATTTAATCAATGGTAAATTACTGAATTAAATATGTGTGTATGTATGTACAGTTTACAACTGCACTGTCTTTGGGACACGCTGTATACACATACCACACACACATAAAATCACCAATTATGCATGTGTAGTATGTGTATAATTATGTAGGTATATACCATATCATATATATGAATGGGACAGATAGATAGACAGACAGACAGACAGATAGATAGATAGACAGACAGACTGTTGTTCATCCTTTTTTTTGAAGAGGACCAGTGACATCATAGGGTGATGGCTTGACTTCTACATGAATTGGATTTAAGTGAGACAGTAGGGCTAAGTCATCCACCTTGTTCTCTCTATTACAGAGTCATCAAAGTCCAGTGGCAGTCAAAAGTCAGGACAACTGGTGATATCCCAGGATGCAGTGGATGACTTTGGTTTTTTTGATGACCAAGCTCTAAGTGTTCCACAGTGCCTGCTTCAGCCACCATCATGGCCTTTGGAACAAACTCCTCTCATCTGCTCATTCTCCTGGAGGAAGTCTTCACATGATGGGGATAGACATCCCCCCAACTTGCTGACAAGTTTGAGATCTGTAGGTTCCTCTAGAGCTAGTTTAGCCTTGCTGTTGAGACAACTTTACCAGGGTGTAGCCACTGTACATGTTAGAGTTTCTTGGAGTCACAAGTGAGATATACAAAAGCTAAAAGATATAAAAGGTGTCCCAAAACTCACAGTGCAGTTTTAAGCTTTAATAGCTTATGGTTCAGAAGATTGTGGCCTGAGGTGATGCTTGGCATAGACTGGAAAGTGACAGAATATGGTGGCAGGAGATCTGAGAATGGAGGAAAGAATTGTTGTTCATCCTCCATCTTCAAAAGCTAATGATACCATGATTTTAGGGGGAAGGTACGATGTGTTTGGCTATAACTGATCACTCCAATACGAGTTCAAAGGCACCACCATGTCAGAACATTTGGGATAGAGATGTCTCTGGGCTTTTACAGCTCACATTTCCTTTGTGCTTCTGCAATTATGCTTTGCTCATAGAGCACAGAATGTTTTTTGATTCAGGAATGCCATGCTGGGCAGTCCTTTGCCAGTATCTCCCATATCTCACAACTTATATTAAAGTTCTTCAAAGAGACCTTGAAAGTGTCTTTGTACCACTTCTTCTGACCACCATGTGAGTGATTACCTTGCATACAAATTCTCTGTAAAACATTTTAGGTAAGTATACATTTGGCATTTGGGCTATGTTTCCAGTTCATTGGAACTGTGCTCTCTGTAACAGAGTTTGAAAGTTTGGAAGTTCATCTTGAGAAAGGATCTCAGTGTCCTGTACCTTACCTTGGCAGGTAATCTTCAGAATCTTCCTAAGACAATTCAAATGGAAGTGGCTCAGTTTTTTGGCACAGCACTGATAGATTGTCCAGGACATGAGGGCAAGAGATCCCAGAGCGAAGGAAAGAGTATATTAAGCTTAAATAGCTTAAAACTGCACTAAGAGTTTTATTAACACCTTGTATAAGAACATCCTTTATAATTCTGAAAATCACAAGGACATAATAAAATAAAGAACATAAAAATAACTTTACCTTTATAAAATACTATAAAAAATAATTTTAGGGACGGCCAGGTAGCACAGCGAATAAGAGCACCGGCCCCAGTGTCAGGATGACCTGGGGATCGAATTCGGGCTCAGACACTTAGCACCCACACAGAAACACCTGGCCATGTAACCTTGAGCAAGTTACTTAACCCCAATTACTTTAAAAAATAATAATAATAATTTTAGTCATCAAGCAATATTTATTTATAATCTATTAGTTGTTTTTAACTATAGATCCAAAAACAAAATTTATACTTTCTCTGTCCCTCAGAGCAATTCTAGCCTAATGAAGAATAATCAAAAAGTAGAATATACAAATAACTGAGGAGGGAGGGAAGGTTTCACAGAGAAGGTGTCATAACTGAAAATAACAAATAATCCCTATTCTGGGAAAACATTCCCTCCTCATTTCCAGAAGATCAGTCCACATGCTACTTCTTCCAGGGAGTCTTCTCTAATTCCTAGAGTTTTACTGCTTCCTCTTCCCCTCCCCAATTCAATTTTTAAACTATATTTATTTGTGAACATGTTGTATTACCTCACTACAGAAGTAGGTTATTTGATGGTAAGGACTTTGTATCTCCAGAGTCTAGGCTGGAGCACTGTTAAGAGACAGCAATAAGAAAAGAGCCCTTCCTGGTGATGGAGGCCAGTCTGCTTGTAGGAACAGAGGAATATTAATTTCTAGATTAGTCAGAAAACAGGCTTAGTGTCTCAGAATATAGAACAGGTTTAGTCTTCTAAACAAGACTAAAAGGGATGGTCAAAATAACTACTTCGAGCAGAAGAAAAACACATTTATATCTGTGTCTTTTCTCAGTAAAGTATAAGATGAAGTTCTCTAAGAGAGAGCGCAAAGTAGAGGAGGGCTGAAGATAAAGGAGTAATTTTGAAGGAAAGCAAAGTAAAACAAAGGAGACTAAAAGGATTGCAGGGCTACAGTGATGGTATGGGCAATATTGGATAACATGAATTTGTAGTACATACATATATAAAATTGCATGACATAAACAGAAGTAGGGAGAGAATTTGAAACTGAAAATAAAACAAAACTGAAAACCTAAAAAAAATTAAAAGATTCAAAGAGAATAAATGGTTGAACTTGTCATCTCTGAGATCAAAACTTCAAAACTGATGAGAAAGAAAGAATAGATTTGGAAAGGATTTAAAAGGGGAGCAATTAAAAGTCAGAGTGATGATAAAGAATCTAAGAGGAATGAGATAAATGGCAAAACTACAGAGCAGGGCATTCATATCAGATGAAGTAGTTTCAGATTTCAAGACTACAGAAGTGGACTAGTTACTAGGATTACAGATCTAGAAATGGATAGGACCTTGGAGAGTCAACCTCCACATTTTATGAAAGAAAAAACAGAACCAGAAAGGTTGTAACTTTCCCAAGATCACACAGGTGGTAACTGGCTGGTCTTGCCAGATCCTCAGCTTCCAAATCTCCATCACATGACAAAGGAAAATGAGAGACTGTCCTGACTCAAGACAATCCAAAGTCACAAAAATGGCCAAGTGATAGATCTGAGATTCTAACCTAGCCCCTTGCCTCAACATACAACACGACAATGTCTTGAGATTGGAGGAAGCTGATGAGCTGAGCAGGAGTGTGGATATGGGAGTTGGTTAGGAAATAAGAATTGGGTATATATATTATTTTTAGATGTAATAGTAATATAAAAAAGAAAAAGTATGTATTTAATAGCAAGTTCAAGCTGGATTAAGACCTGAGTTTGGGGGGTGGCTAGGTGGCTCAGTGAGTAAAAGCGCTGGCCCCAAAGTCAGGAGGACCCCAGTTCAGTTCGGGACTTAGACACTTAACACCCACACACACGCACACACACACACACACACACACACACAAAAACTAGCCATGTAACCTTGGGCAAATTACTTAACCCCAACTGCCCTCCAAAAAGGCAAAAAAAAAAAAAGAGCTGAGTTTGAATCCTGCTTCAGACACAAGACAAGCCATTTGATCATGAGCAAATTATGCGATCACTTTGAGCCTCAGTTTTCTCATCTTTAAAAAGAGGAGAGCTACACTTGCATTACATACCACATAGAACTGTTGAAGTAAAACATGTGCATATTCTTAAAAACTACATGACAAAAAAACAACTATCATCATTATCCTCATCTCCATGCACTCCCATTCTTCAATGGCAGATTTACTACCATCACCAAATGAGATCAAGAACAATGATACATGATCTGTGATAAACATTTATCTGAATGAGTAGAAACAACTACCCATTTTCATAATGAAAGACTGACATTTTAGTTAGCATTCTACATAAATATTAAGCCTAAGTATCTGAAAGCAATAATGAATCAGAAAACAACAGATGAATATAAAAAAATAAATGGATTTCTCAATATATTCCATCTAAAATTGTATCCTGTTTTAGATATGACAATAAATTTATAAGAAAATGCTCTAAAATTAAGGAAGGTCTAATTGAAATTTTTCTTGAAAAGAACACAAGAATAACACACATAAACAACTTGAATGTATACTTACTTGGCTATGTACAACTTAAAATACTGAAGCATGCATGGAGTTTTTAATTAGTTATACATTTTTACAATTTAGATTTTTTAAAATCTGCATAAATTCATTACAAAAATAATTTTTAAATAATTTAAAATTTTCTAAAGAAAAATGTTAACTGATCTTTATGCAACTAAAAAGGCTAGTTCAAACACGTGGAACCAGAAAAATTAATCTTGTCCTTATCCTTTCGCTGATAAAATGGCTCCTTCAAACCAACAGTTTTATAGGTATTCACAAGAACATAAAAGAAAATGCAAATAGATCATATGTCTAGCACCCTTTCACAGAAACATTGTTTATTCAAGGTCTCCAAGTACCCAAATGCACGACCTAAACAAAAAATATCATTAAAATTAATTCTAATTTCTAATTCCCAAATAATGTATCTTCATATATTAACATTCTTTTTCAACTACCACTCAGAAACCATGGAGCAAAAGATGAAGGAAGGAAAAGTTAATCATTTACATTGGCAATAGATCAAATACAGGCAGAAAAACAAATAAAAATGTATTTCTAAATTTTTAATGTTATTACATGCAAAACAAGTAAATTTGTAACCATTAATGCATAATAAGTTGGACATAAAACCAAAAGTAATTATTTTCAAAAATAAAATAAAAACATCTTTTTGCTTAACAATGATATAACAAGAAATAAAGTAGAACTTGGTCAATTCCCCCTTGTAACCAAACATTCATTTTGGAATACTAAATTTTGAAAATAAGCAGACAGCAAGATTTATGATTTATGAATGGATAAAATGCCAACCACATGATATAACTGAAGAACAATGTAATTAGAAGCAACTCCACACAAGAGACCCAATTTCAAATCCCTCTTGAGGCCCTTAACAGGATTGTAATCACAGCCAAATTAAGTAACTAAGTGCTAACTATTTGATAGTAGTTGTGCTAGGAACTGAGGATATAAATACAAAAATGAAAAAGCCCTAACCTTCAAGGAGTGAAAATTTCATCATGGGAGAAAAGATATGTATTATGTAAGTATATTTATACATATACAAATGCACACACATAACATTCACACAGACACACACAAACTAAATACAAGATAATTTAGGAAGACAAGTTGCCAGCAAGTGGCGGTATCAGGAAAGGCTTCATGTAGAAAGTGGTACTTGAACCAAGTTTTAAAGAAAAAAAGCGATTCTGTGAGGTAAAGTTAAAGATGGAGTACATTCAGGTATGGGCTTAAGTAATCTAAAATCTGAGTCTTAGTTTCCTCATCTGTAACATGGCAATAAAAAATTGACACTAGCTCTCCTACAACATAGTATTAAGGAAAACTACACTGCAAATAAAAAATAGTAATAGTAATGATGACAATGATGATAATAATAAAAATGACAATAATAATAACAGAAGAGGCAACATGGTAAGTAAAGAACCTGTCTCTAATTCAGGAAGACCTATGTTCAAGGCATACACAAATCTTGCCAATCACTCAACTTCTCAGAGTTCTAGGGAAACTTCTAACACCATAAACTTGAAAGAAGCTGCCAACTTTCAACAGAAGTAGAAATTTCCACAACCAAGGGTCCAGTCTTTATCCCTAGTAATCCCTACTATCCCTAGTAATAATAATGGCTACCATTTATATAGCACTTTTGACATTTACAAAGCATATTACATATAGTATTTTGTTTGGTCATAACAACAACTTTATGATGTAAGTGCTATAATTATCCCCACTTTACAGATGAGAAAGCTGAAATTAAGAGAAATTAAGTTGGCTTGTCCAGGGTTACACAGATAGGAAGTATAAGAGGGGAAAATCTGAATTCAAGTCTTCCTAACAATAAGTCCAGCATTCCATATACTATAACTTCACTTGGATAGTTCCAACTATATTACAGTAGTTGTTTGAAAAGAGTAACCAAATCTTAATATGAAGAAAATTCATTACACTTGCTATTAAAAACCAGTCGCCAACTTGAAACATTTCCTTTCTCATAACTTCTACAATATTTTCTTTGTAACACTTGCCACATTTTGCTTACTTCCACTACTAGATTATAAGCTCCTAAAAGGAAGAGAATCTTTTTTATTTATTTCTGAATCAATATATTAATGTCAAATAAAGTGGCAAGGACACTTTGAAGAAGTTTAAAAGTAATTTTAACTCAGTTCAACAAATGTTTAATATGCACTTACAGCTGAGGATCCTAGTTTAGTAGAAAGTAATAAGATTCTCCTTGATAAGAATTTGTTTTTAATTCCCAGATACTAATGAAACAGACAGACGGATGGACAGACAGAGACAAAGAGAGACTGGAGGAAAATAGGACACAGCAGTGGACTGGCTCAAAATGGAGATAAAAAATTATTCAAACATTAACTCAATATTTTGTGCCTGGATGGTGATAGGAAAATGGTGGTGCCATCAGCACAAACACAGAAGTTAAGAGGAGAAGTACATTCTTGGAGGGAAGGTTGAGATCAACTTTGGAAAGGGAAAGAAAGATAAGTGTGGTGGAAAGCTGAAATTAAAGAGGTTCAATATACATTTGGAAATTTGAGACTGGACTTCATATACAGAGTTATACAGGAGAAATTATACTTCAAATAATAAGAGTGAATGAAATGTGAAAGAAGAAAAGTCTGTAAGATAGAAGGTACAAAGTCTTAAGAGGACAAACATGACATAAAGGGGAAAAAAAACCTCAGGTTATCAAAATGGAATAATCAGAGAAAGGAAAAACATTATTGAAGACAAAGATGAATTGTTCAAATGCTGTAGAAATTCCAGAAAGCTGAAAACTAAGAAGTAACCATTGAATCTATGAATTTAGTCATCACTTTCAGGTGATCTTATATAGAATAGCTTATTAATACAATAGAAAGTAAATTGCAACGAATATACAGAATAAGAGGGTATTAAAGAAAGAAAAAGAATGTGGATAACTTCATCTAGAATTTTGATGGGGAAAAGGCCATTTTAATTAAATTAGGCCAATTTAATTAAAAAATATTAAGTAATCACTTACTTTGTGCAAGGCTCTATGCTATGTATTGAAGAGTAACATGATCAAACCTTTTTATCCTAGCAATACTATTTTGACAGGTATCAAAAAGATCATTGAACGGGGAAGGAAATAGGGGCAGAGCTAAGATGGTAGAGTAAAAGCAGAGACTTGCTGGAGCTCATCCCCAAACCCCTCCAAATACCTGTAAAAATGAATCTAAAATTCTAGAGCTGCAGAACCCACAAAATGAAAACACATCTCCAATCTAACACAGCCTAGAAAGTCGACAGGAAGGGCATATTATGCCAGGCTGGGAAAGGAACACAGTCTGGCATGGGGTGTGCCAGGTGCAAATGAGGTTGAAGCAGGTCTCAGGGGACTGAATCACTGGCAGCTGGGGCAATTTCCACACTTCTCAACACAAAACCACGGAGAAGAGCATGGAAGTTAGTGGGGAAACTCTGTGGGATCTGGGTGAAAAAGGAGTACATGGTCCAGCCCAGTCCTGAGGTGGCAGTGGCAGCAGTGGTTGCTTCCGGAGCTCTGGGCCCACAGACAGTGGGGGATCCAGCAGCTTATACAAAACCCCAGAAGCCTAGGACAATACCCCCACCCCCTACCCTCGGCTCCACTGGAAACAGAGTGTTGCCTTGATAGGAACTTTGAAAGTCAAGTATTTGGTGGGGAAGATGAGTAAACAGCATAGATAAAGCAGACTGTAGAATCTTACTTTGGTGACTAAGAAGATCAAAGCATACAACCAGAAGAACACAACAAAGTCAAAGCTCCTAAATCAAAAATCTCCAATACAAATTGGTCACAGGCCATGGAGGAGCTCAAAAAGAATTCTGAAAATCAAGTAAAAGAAGCAGAGGAAAAATTGGGAAGAGAAATGAGAGTGATGCAAGAAAATCATGAAAAAGGAGTCAATAAGCTTGCTAAAAGGAGACCTCCCCCCCAAAAAATACTGAAAAATATAACACCTTAAAAACTAGACTTCGGGGCACTAGGTGGGGCAGTGAATACAGCACCAGCCAGGGAGTCAGGAGAACTTAAGTTCAAATCCACCCTCAGACACTTAACATTTAACTAGTTGTGTGACCTCAGGCAAGTCACTTAACCCCAACTGCCCTTCCCCCCCTTCAAAAAAAAGAACCCCCCCCCCAAATGAAAAGCCAGACTAATCCAAATGGCCAAAAAGGTCCAAGAAAAGCCAATGAGAAGAATGCCTTAAAAATAAGAATTGGCCAAATGGAAAAGGAAGTCCAAAAGTTCACTGAAGAAAATAATTCCTTCAAAATTAGAATGCAGCAAACAGAAGCTAAAAAAGGGAAAGGAATAAAAAAGAATAAAAAAGAGAGATCAATTGGGAAGGTGTTACAATAGTTCAAGGGAGATGAAATGAAGACCTTCTAAATGACAAGGGATAAAGTTTAGAAACAAAGTGACAGACTCAAAAAGAAATAGCGACTAATTGGATATGGAGGGGAGGAGGGAGCCAAAGAAGTCAGGACTAACTTCAAGATTTGTGACCTGCTGAATCCCCAAAAGAAACTGGGAAGTTTGAAGGAAACACAGGTTAAGGGGAAAAGATAATGAATTTCATTTTGGACAGCCTGAATACACAGAACAATACAGGTAGATATGGCTAGCATATAGTCTCACATAAACAGAACAATGATACTACTGATGAAGGATGGCTCACAATAGGTTCAGCAGGAACTCTGATCTTTTTCTAAGACCAGAAAGCCTGCGATTCAGTCTTGAAAGAATCCAGCCCAAGCCAACTTGGAGTCAGAGTTGTAAAAGTTTATTGTATGCTTTGTAGCAGGCAAGGGTCCTTACGGGACCTGAAAGTTTATTGTTCAGCTGTACAGAAGGCAAGAGTCCTTTAGGGGACCTGCAACCTTAAAGGGGTTGAATTAAGATTTTTATAAAATGATCCATAGTAGAACCCACGACAATTATGCTAACTAGGTGATTAAGGGTGGGATTAGGGAGGAGTTAAGGTGGGGCCAGTGTTTAAAGGAACATGCATTTTTAATGTAACTGCACAGGCTTATTGCCCATGATTCACTGGGAAAAAAGCCCAAGGGGGGGCTACCTGGAGGTGTGGTTTTAGGCTTTAAAAAGTCACTTAGTCAGCTAGCGGTCAAGGGCTGACTGAGAAGTGACTGAAGGCTGTTGCAGTCTGCCACTTATCAGTGTCATGTTTGACAGGATTGATGTCTGGGAACCAAGGCTCTTAAGGAGATAACCCATAGATAGGGTCCTGAAGGATTCATTGAGGCAGCCAAGGAGTCAAACTAGAGATAGGGTACTGAAGGATTCATGAGGGCAGTGGGACACTATACAAGGGGAGATAATAGTTGCCTAAGCTGAAATGTTTACCGATACTTTTGTGAAGGATTGATAGGTGTAGCTTGTTACTGTTCCAAGCTGAGATAAACAATTCATGAGTTGTTGCTAGGCAGAGTTAATGCTCTGAAGCTGGGGGTGGGGGGGTGGGGATTGGGGGGGTGGGGATTTCACAAACTGGTTTTACAGACTGTTACAAATATAGATCCTAAGCACCCCATCACTATGAGGCAGATACTACAGGTATTATTATCCTTATTTTTAGATGAGAAGAATGAAACTCAGAAAAGCTTAGTAACTTGTTCACAGTCACATAACTATTAAATGTGAGAGCTAGAATTTGAACCTGTAATCTATCCATTATACCAGTATGGCTGCAATAATCAAAGTCACAATTACAAGATGAGAAAAAAGCAATAGTTTCTATGAAAAGATCTATGAATTTTTTCTAACTACAAGTTCAATATGAGTCAATGTATGGAATGCCAGGAAGAAAAAAAAAAACTCTAACTCAAGCTCAGAGTACTTTGAGAGAAGAAAATAAAGGAGTCTTGAGGTCATATCATTATGATTGGCTCAAGAAACCATTTTGCTCAGAAGAAGAATTCATCATTTGGAAACCTTACTATGCTGCAAGATTACTCTGCCTGGTACTTATGTCTCATCAGTAGCCTCTGTCCCTCTGATTACATAAAAGGGGGGGGTACAGAAGGTGTTTAGACTTTTGGGAATGAGAGAATAGGGGAAGGATCCCTTAAATGGATATAGAAAAAGAATATTTTATATTCATGGCTAAATAAAGCTGAGCATTATTACACTAGGAAATATAAAACCAAAAAGCATTTTTATAAGAATTATCAGACAAATTACAGGTTCCAGAAAAAATTTACTAATATAGCTACTTTCCCCCAACATTGACTATTTCCACCTTTTATCACCTTTTCAATATGCTGGCATAAAATGAAGCCCAAATATTTTTTTCAATTGCAATTTTCTTATTACTACTAACTTGTAACATTTTTCATATGACTGTTGAAAGATTCTACTTTTGTATTTGAGAACTGTCCATATTCTTTGAAAACCCAGCTTTTGAGGAACAGCTCTTAAATTTCTATATCTAAATAAATTGCCTACATATTTTGGATATTAGACTCTTATCAGATGTCATATAAAGAGGTTTCCCTCATATGTGATTGTCTTTTCTTATGCTTATTGAAAAGGTTTTCCTAGGGGCGGCCAGGTGGCTCAGCGAGTAAGAGCACCGGCTCCAGTGTTGGGATGACCTGGGGTTCAAATCCGGGCTCAGATACTTAGCACCCAGAAATAACTGGCAGTGTAACCTTGAGCAAGTTACTTTACCCCGATTGCTTTAAAAAAAGAAAAAGGTTTTCCTTGTGAAAAAGGCTTTTATATTTTATAATGAAAATGGTCTATTATGTCTATTGTTTGCTCTTCTAATGACTAGTTATGATTTATCTTTCTTCTTTTTTTCCCCCAGTTTGACCCCTCCCAGGCCTCCTCTTTACTGATATCAGGTGAACTCTTATTCTGCCTGCCAGGGTTCCCCAACCACATTCCCAAGTACCTACTGAGGTCCAGATGACAACATTCCCTTCCCTTACACACACAGAGGCTAGCTGTATGCTTGGGGCTGGATGCTTAGGGCAAGGTTGGGACAAGGGGGTGCTGAAAAAATAAAACACCTTGCATGATGTCACTTTGAAGTCTGAATGTTGCTTCCTTTCAAAATTCTCTTTTAAACTTGCATATTTCATAGGAATTTTAGGATGCCAGAATGTGAAAATAAACGATAACAAAAAGATCATCAAGTCTTCATAAGTTTTATAGATAAGCAAACTGAAGGCCCAAGAAGCTAATTTACCCATATAATTTAATGGTGTATTTGCAATGTATTTATTTGTATATATGCTTTACCTTCCCAGCTCCCAAACAAGCTGTCAGCTCCCTAGGGGGAAGTACTATATCTTAATGATGTTTGCATTCCAAAAGCTAGCACGTTGTTCACAAAGGAGATGCTCAAATTTATCTAATTAAAATTCTCAGAGATGAATGGGTCTTTTTTTTTTTTAAAGATAAACCTCCATATTCTTACATTTAATTTTATAGTGCATTTATTTGAGATTGAAAATATTTAAGACATAAAATATGCTGTTAGGAAAAAATTCATTAATGCAGGTTTATATCAAAAGTATAACCCATATTCCTAAGCTATCAAAGTCCCTCTTAGTAACTTGGTCTCACTCTTCAGAAAGACAGAGCAGCTTAAATTATGAAGAGTACAGTTAAAAGCAATTGGAAGATCCTATTTACTCTGTCCCATAAAATGAAATTAAAGGGCAGTAAATTTAGAACAAGAGAAAAATATTTTACTCAGTGTACAGCAAACCAGTGAAGTTATAACATTTGCTCTAGGAAGTCAGTGAGGCATATACTATTACTAAATTAAAATGAACACAAAACGACAGTTTTATAGCTATTAGTAGCATTTGCCTCTTGACCAATGAGAGGGGGACATAAGGACAGCGAGCATATTCATTTATTCCTAGACAGCAAGCTTGCTAATAAATGGGAAGAAAAAAAAAAATATATATATACACACACAAACACATATATATATAAATAAATAACACTTATCTTACCTGAAAGCATCAGTTGACCATGGAAAATGAGAGTTTAAGAAACTATGAACAGTAAGGAGAGTAAAATTAAAGGAATTTTTGTTTCCTCTGCCCTATAACCTCTCACTAAGTATAGAAAAAGGAAAAGCTAAAATTGATTCTGGTTTCTTACAGCTAATCATAATATTTACTGACTGCTCAGGACTCCTCCACTAGAAAAAACTACTATGCATTTTGTTCCAAATTGCTAATGATTATTTTTGGAGTAGAGTGATATGCTGAATGTAAAAATTTTTGGAAGTGGGGAACGTAAAACATATTTACAAATAAATATATTGCAAGTACAGCATTAAATCGTATGGGTAAATTAGCTTCTCAGCACTTGATTTTCTCATCTATGAAACTTGTGAAGACTAGATGATCTTTTGGTTATCTTATATTTTCACATTCTGGCATCCTAAAATTCCTCCAAAGTATTATTCAAGTTCAAAAGAGGATACTGAAAAATGCTGAGATAACAAGAAATAACACTGCTTTCTGATAAAATATATTATCACTAAGTCTCAATTATAATTTTGAAGATGAAGGAATGAACCAATTAATTTCTATGTACACTTCTGATTCTGGCTACACTTATTTTATTTACAAATATTTTTTTTCAATTTTATACAATACAGACTGACTCTTTTAGATGATTTTTGATAGCCAGTATTTACTTATCAATTCTTCCCCTAAACAAAACTGTGAAAAATGTATAACTTTCAATTTAATCTGATTTTTACACACACACACACACACACACACACACACACACACATATAATCAACATCCAAAACCACAAATAAGCTAGATAAAATCAGAGAACCCTAGGATATCACTTCATACTTATCAAGCTACCAGCGCCGCTAAAAAAAATTAAAATTCACTGTTTGAGGGGTTATAGGAGCTAAGGCATGCCAATTTACTGCTTGTGGAACTATGAATTATATCAATGTTTCTAAAAAGAAATTTGAGTTTTCAGGAAAAGTAAGATATTTATGCCCATTAGCCCAGAGATTCCAAGGTCGGGACTAGAGCCCAAAGAAGTTACAATCAACAAGAAACCTTAAATATGTACAAAAAAAAGTTCACAGAATAATTTCTAAAAATAAAAATGTGAAAATAATGGTAATAGCTAGTGCTTTAAAGTTTGCAAAGTACTTTACAAATATTATCTCATCTACACAACAACCGTAGGAGGTAGATGCTATAATTATCCCCATTTTACAAATTAAGAAACTGAGACAAATTAAGAAAATAAGAGATTTGCCCAAGATCCCACAACTGTAGTGCGCCTGAAGCCACATTTAAATCAGAACATGATTCTAAAACCAGTACTCCAAATCCACTGTACCCAGCAAGTAGGGAATAGGTAAACAAATTACGAATGTAATGCAATACTGTTATGTTGAATGGTAATTATGAACAATTTAAAGAAACATGAGAAGGCTCATAGAAAGTAATACAGAATGAACAAAGCAGAAGCAAAAACACAATATATACAATGATGGCAACCATTTGAATAAAGTTAACATGGAGAGTGCAAAAAATCCTGACCAAACATAATGGTCAATATGCCAAGGTTTAGGAACACATTAAATTCTGTTCATCAGTAAGTGAACATTTGAATAAAAATATATTTTATAAAAGAGATCACATGTTTGTTCTAAAATACCAGCTGCATCAAAGAAAAATATATAAATAAAATTTTAAAGGGAAAGGAAAGGGTATTCATTACTACCTGTCTAAGAAATGGGAGTTTAAGAAACATGTTAGGAGATGACAGAATAAGAAATGGTCCCAGCAGCATGCTGCTAAGAATTTCTCTTCTCTATTCCTATTCATGAAAATTGGCACAACAAGGAAAATAAAGAAACCAGAAGCTCAAAAAACATATTTCTTGGTGCAAAGAATAAAAGATTGTACTTTACAGATGGTTATATCAATATGTGAAACCTCTGAGCACATAACACAGAAAGAAAGTAGCAAAAGCATTTTGCCAGCAAACCACTGAATCTGAAATCATCTCCAAACCAAGTAGAGAATAAAAAACTATCACTCAACAGTACTTAATTAAAATCATTTTAGAAAAAAATATGTTATTATACATTTTATTAGTTTTGCCTGTTACTTATTAAATATAGTAACAATAAAAAAAGTTTAAAATTAGCCAACAATCAGCACAAAGGAAGACAAAAGCAGCTAATATAATTATCAAAGAAAACTTAAATGATGTTGGTGAAATGTTAGTTTAATCACCAACATCTTAATACTCATTTTGATTAGTTCTTTTTTCCACTAACTCACCAGGAGATGCTCCCACCAAGTCTGAGGCCTGATTAGAGTCAACTGAAGAAACCACACTAACAGCATTGGCAGGCACATTTGTAGTAGCAGAAGGTGAAATAGTAGGTTTTTTTGGTGCAACAATGACACTCCTGTAATAAAGATGAACAAGTAAGTCACAAATACACATGTCAACCCCTTTCCCTCAAATCCTAGCTATATTAAGAACCTATACTTTTATGCCATAATACAAATATAATAATAATAATAATGCCAACTAGCTGCCTCTAGATAGTTAACTGGTGTTATTTCAATGTTAGTTAACATTGAGACCTATTACTTCTAACTTTTCTTTCTAACGTTCTTACCTAATGAATGCTTACAAATCACATGAAGCTTTTAGAATAATAATTTTAGAAAAATATAGTAATTTATTTTATTGCTTCCAATATTTAAACTTACATTTCTCCAACTGGTATTTACTTTAGCAGCTAGATATGGCTAGGATGGCCTTTATTTTAAAAATGAAGAATCTGAAGCCCACAGGTAAATAGTTCTATCAGGCTGAACTGGGTAAATAAGGTACAATACTATTATCTGAACCTAAGCCCTCTGACTACAAATACAGGACTCTTCCCACTTCTTAACATACTCTTTAGATGAAACAATAAAAAAAGAATGATAACTTTTAAAAATATAAAAGAAAACATTTAAGTTTTTCTTTTAAAAAAAGTTATCCTTGAATATAACACGAATTTTTTTTCATGAGATACCAAACAAACCCGGAATTTTTTGAAATTTCATATAGAAGAAATCTGTATTACATCTCAGAAAAAAAAGCTTCAGTGACACCTGAACAGAGTCAATACCATAAGAATTTAGTGTGAACAGAGTTCAAAATTCCAAGACTAATTTGATGGTTAGGTTTATTTAGAGTACAGTAAACCAGAAGTATCAAAATGGATGCAAAACGTTATCAAATTAAGGAAATATATCTTATTTGTTTTTAAGAGACAGGTATTTATAAAGCACTAATTTTAATTACATTATAATATATCATGTCAAATATCTAAAAGACCTTGTTGAAGCCATTTTTAATTGAACTTGCCTCTATAAACATAAAAAAAATCCAGCTAATGAGGTAAAGAGAACAGCTGACATATAATGCTCTCCCACAGCAGTGCTTACTTTTAATTACCTGGCATTAACCATAATCTTAAAGTCTTCAACATTCAAGTTATTTAATCACATCTTTTGCTGACAGTAGAGTAACTGTAAAACAAAAGTACTCCCATACCATCTTTAATGTATTCGGTATTTACATAAAATTACTTAGATATTTAATCCTAATAATCATTTCTAAAACATAAATCTTTCTCTTCCAAAAGCACTTAAAATATGCTTTTGTAACTTTCAGAAGGAAACCTACAAGACAAAATATATTCTGTTTTACTTCAATCCCTAACACATGAGTAGGCACTCCAGCCAATTAAATCAAACTCTTTTATGCTAGGAGTAGCTAGCTATTCAACATACTGGGGAGTGGTAGGTGTCACATCATTATAAGGGTGACTGCCAATGTTAACAATACATTAAAAAAATGGTTGTAAAAGCCACCTGAGCACCTCAAGTCAAAAAGTACTGTAAATAGGTGCTCATTCCCCAATATACATTTTTGTTCCTACTAAATGTATTTTTAAAAATCATGTGCCATTCCCATTATTTTTATTCTGAAAGTAAAATCTCTGTTTCAGCAAATTATAAGTTATGGAACAAAGAACAAAAAAATTTAAACAACTATGGGAAATCAAATGCAAATGTTTCCTCAGTTCTTGTCTACTGAAGGAGCCATTTCTCATAGTTAATTGTCAACTTTCACATAGAATCATTTCACAATATTCAAATTAATAGAAGGAGATAATAATGACAAACCTATAGGCAAATAATTCCAAATCTGTGTATATTGGACTTGGCAAACTTGGTTTTGAAAAATAACTCAGAATATATTCTATACTCTCAAATACATTTAGGTTTATTAAAAAGGGTTTTAGTCTCTTTAAGTATACAGAACTGCTGGTCAAATTATTTGGCACAAAATTAGCATTTATTGCTAAAATCAAGATGGTCACTTTTTGCATTTACTAAATCTAAACAATAAAACAAAGGTAAACAATTTTAAAAATATGAAATGTCTCATTGGAAAAACAACTGACCTTGAAAACAGAACAAAGAGAAATAATTGGAGAGGTAATTTAAGAATTATTGGATTATCTGAGAACCATGATCAAAAAAAGAACACATATTTTAAAAAATCATCAAAGAAAACTACCCCAATATCCTAGACCAAGAGGGCAATATAGACATTGAACAAATCAACCAATGACCACCTGAAAAAATTCTAAAATGAAAACTCTTTGGAATATGAGAGTCAAATTCCTGAGTTCCCATGTTAAAAAGAAAATAATTCAAGCAGCTAGAAAGATACCATGCAAATACCATGGAGCCAGAGTTTAAAACACACAAGATTTAACAGCTACCACAAGCAGAGAACTTGGAATATGATATTTCAAGAGACAGGATTATGACCAAGAATCACCTAACCAGCAAAACTGAGTATAATACTTCAAGGGAAAAAAACAAAAAAGGTATTTAGTGAAATAGACTTCCAAACATTATGTATTAAAAGACCAGAGCTGAATAGAAAATTTGACTCTCAAATACAAGACTCAAGGGAAAAAGAAATTATAAGGAACTCAATAAGATCAAACAGTTTACATTGCTATATAAGAAGATAAAACTTGTAACGTGTAATTTGGTACTTAGAAGTATTCTATATAGTCAGAGGGAAGAGGAATGAGTTGATTATGTTGAGACGATGTAAAAGAAAATGGATCAGAGTGAAAAAAGATGCCCTTGGAAGAAGGGAGAAAGGAAAGAAAGAAAGGTGGACATTATCTCACATAAAAGAGGCACAGAAGAAAATATTTACTGTGCAAGGGAAAATGGAGGGGAGGTGGGGGCGGGGCAGAGGGGAACAAGGAGACAAGCAACACTTGAACCTCATTCATATCTAAATTAGTTCAAAGAAGGAAGAATACACATACACACACACAAACATACATGTGTAGGCGCATTCATTTGTATATAAAAATCTATCTTAATCAATAGGAAAGTAGGAAGGAAGAGGGAAAACAAAAAAGGAGGGTTATAAAAGTGAGAGCAGATAAAGGAAGAAGTCAAAAATAAAACTTTAGACAAGAAACAACATAAAAAGGGAGAAAGAAGGATAAACAAAATAGGATGGAGAGAAATGCACAGTTAGTAAAATATGGACAAAATTGCATAGAACTTTGTAATTTGTAATTACAAGTGAATTGTGAAAAGTGAAATAAATTACAGGAAGAAACAGACAGTAAAACCAGACTTGTGCTAGACCTAAACCTTCCCCATTGAGGGCTAGATAAATTACACTGTAAGATAAATAAGAAGTCAAAGAGATGAACAGAATCTTAGAAAAGTTAATATGGCAGACCTCTGGGGGAAAATGAATAGAGGGGTGGAGGCAAGATAGCAGAATAAGATGAGGAACTTGCTTGAGCTTTTCCCCTAAACAAGTCCAAATACCTACCAAAAATTACTCTAAACAAATTTTAGAACTACAGAACCCACAAAATGATGGAATGAAACACATCTCCAGCTGAAGACAGCCTGGCACTCCAACAGGAAGGGTGTATCGCACCAGAGTGGGAGTGAAACTCCTTCCCAAGTGAGCCATGCCAGAACAGACAGTACAGACAGGGTTAGAGCAGATCTCAGGGAACTGAATCACTGGCAGCTGTGGCAGTTTCCAGACTTCTCAACCCACAATGTCAAAGACAAAGTAGAAAGTCAGTGGGAAAATTCTGTTGGACCTAAGTGAGAGAAGAGCAAGATCTGGCCCCAGCCCAAGGGCAGAAGAGGTGTCAGTAGCCATGGTGGTGACTGCAGCAACGGCAGCAGCTGCTTCTGTTCCACAGATAGTGGGGGCATGAAGTGGCTGATCATCAAGTAATTCCAGGGATCTCTTTGCTGGTGCTGAGGTTGGAATCGCTTGTGTTTCCCTGATTGGATCTGGGTAGCTGTCTTAGGGTTAGGAGTGCTGGCGTGGCAGAGCTTTTAGTGGTTGTGGAGAGGGAGTCCTCCTCACAGTTCCACAGCAAAAAAGAGTGCTTATGGTCACTCACGGAGCAGTAAACACCTCTCCTTTGATCATATCACTAGAATAACATATCATTAGAAGAATTGAAAATTTACAGATGCCCAGAAGTAGCTCTGACAACAACTGCAAAAAACCCCAGAAACTTAGAACAGAGCACTCTCTGTCTTGGAAGCTGAGTCCTACCTTGGCAAAGAGCTCAAAAGTCAAGTAATTGGCTGGGAAAATGAGCAAACAGAGGGAAAAAAATCAGGGTACAGGATCTTACTTTTGTGACAAAGAAGAACAAAACATAGAACCAGAAGAAGACAACAGTCAAAACTCCTGCATCAAAAGCATCCAAGAAAAATATGAATTGGGTGCAGGCCATGGAGGAGCTCAAAAAGGATTGTGAAAATCAAGCAAGAGAAATAGAGGAAAAATTGGGAAGAGAAATGAGAGTGATGCAAGAAAATCATGAAAAACTAGTCAACAGCTTGCTGACCCAAAATATACTGAAGAAAATAGCAACTTAAAAAATAAGATTAACCCAAATGGCAAAAGAGGTCCAAAAACTCAATGAGGAGAAGAATGCCTTAAAAAGCAGTATTGGCCAGATGGAAAACGAAGTTCAAAAGCTCACTGAAGAAAATAATTCTTACAAAATTAGAATGAAGCAAATGGAAGCTAATGACTTTTTGAGAAATCGAGATATTATATAACAGAACCAAAAGAATGAAAAAATAGTAGACAATGTGAAATATCTCATTGGAAAAACAACTGACCTGGAAAATAGATCCAGAAGAGATAATTTTAAAATTATTGGATTACTTAAAAGCCATGATGAAAAAAAGAGCCTAGACATTATCTTCCAGGAAATCATCAAGGAAAACTGCCCTGATGTTCTAGAACCAGAGGGTAAGATAGAAACTGAAAGAATTCAATGATCACCTCTTGAAAAAGATTCCATAAAGAAAACTCTGCCAAGAGTGATAGTTTTGTTTTCTCATTGCCTATATTCCTTTAAATTTTTTTTTTTACTGCTATGGGTAGCATTTCTAATACATAATGAATAATAGTGGTAATAATGGACATCCTTTCTTTACCCGCTTGATCTTATTGAAAAGGGTTTAAGTTATCCCCATTATTCCTTTTTGGTTTTAGATAGATACTACTTATTATTTTAAGACAGACCCCATTTATTCCTATGCTCTCTAGTGTTTTTAATAGAAATGGGTATTGTATTTCTGCAAAAGCCTTTTCTACATCTATTTAGATAATCATATGATTTTTGTTCTTTTTATTTTTTATTTGGTCAGTTATGCTGATAGTTTCCCTAAATAATTATTAGGGATTATTTTGTCCAATTATGTGCCAGTAAAAATGAAAATCTAAATGAAAAAGATAAATACTTAAAAATTAAAATTGCCAAGATTAACAGAAAAAAGAGAACATTTCAATAATCCTATCTTAGAAAATGCAATTGACCAAGCAATAAATAAGCTCTAAGAAAAAATCTCTAGGAGCAAATGAATTAGCAGGTAGATTCTTCCAAATATTAACATAAACTATTTGAAAAAATAATTTAAAAAAGGAATCCTTCCAAATTCCATTATGATGCAAATATGATTTTGATATCTAAACCAGGGAGAGTAAAACACAGAAAGAAAACTGTAGACTAACTTTCTGAATGAATAATAATGTAAAAGATTTAAATAAAATAAAATACTAGCAACAAGATTACAACAATATTTAATGAACACCTTACACTCCGAACAGGTAGGATTTATACCAGGCATGGAAGGCTGGCTCAATATTAGGAAAACAGTGGGCTTGGTGGGCCACCAGTCAGGATAGCACCAGTACAAAAGTTCCAGAAATGAAAGATATAAGAGCTACTAAGATAACCAAATGCCACATACTCCACAAATTTAATTCATATTTTACCAACAAAGACAGGCCCTGAAACAGAGATACCCAAAGTAGAAATACGACTTACACAGAACACTGGTTCAGCTGGTCTAAGTCATCCACAAAAAAACTGGTTTCTATGATAAAATGCTGACCACTGCAATAATAAAAAATTGACTAACTTAGCAAAATAATGTCTGGTCAGTGTCCATAAACAGCAACTTGGGGAAAGAGTACAGGATATCTTTTACATTAAGCGTATAAAGTCCAGGAAACCATAGCTATGCAGCTAAGTAGAACAGAACCCCAGAATAAGATCAGAGGTTAGAACCTTTTATATCACAATGACAATAAAGCTTTAATGGAAAATTTCTTGAAATTAAATTGCTCCTTTGCCTTTATTATTTTTGTCCTAATTCCTAACAGTTGGTAGCTACAAAATCTCCCAGAAAATCTCTGCAGTAATGAGGGATGATAAAAGATCAAAAACTCAGGTAGGAATACAAATGAAATGCAGCCTGAAGAGATATGGGGAAAACATGTAGGAAGTGTGTCTTAAAAGAAAATGAAGCAGGGGCAGCCAGGTGGCTCAGCAAGTAAGAGCACCGGCTCCAGTGTCGAGATGACCTGGGGATCAAATCCCAGGCTCAGATACTTAGCACCACACCCAGAAATAACTGGCTATGTAACCTTGAGAAAATTACTTAACCCCGATTGCTTTAAAAAAAAAAAAAAGTAAAGCAGAAACTGAGGCTATAACAAGAAAATTGTTCGTTAATATTCAATATATATCTAGAGGGTATAAAAAGGCCTTTAATTGGTGATATTGACTGAGGCACTTACAGGGAAAGCAAGACACTATTTGGGCAGTAGGAACAGGGACCTAAGAATAGGAAATCTGAGGTAGAATCCTAACTCTGATACGTACTGACCACCCTGAACCTCAGTTTCCTCTTCTAATGATTATGATGGTAATACCTGTACTACCTACTACCTGACAGGATTGTAGCATCTTCCAAATCCAGTGCTCTTTGCACCACACTGAAGTGTTATTAATATTTACTTCTAAACTTCAGAAACACATGGCTAAGAACAATATATTTGTTGTGTGTCCTCATAAATGAATACACATTGAACATTTTAAACAGAAAACTCTACCAAGGTCATGTTTTAAAGTCCAATTAAGTTCATTTTTCTAAAACATGCTAAAAAGTTAAAGAGAATAAACAATCATCCAAAGCACTTTCATACGTCTATAAAATATCATCTCAATATCAACAGAACAGGTTCATTCATAAAGCCAGAACTAATATACAATCAGGTCCATGTCATTGAGTAATTAAGGTTGTTATAGAATTTCCTATCACATTTCAAACCATATTTTCAAGAAGGGTTACATAAAAGTACTCCCTAAAAGTCAAGTAAAGTTACAAACCTGAAACATAATTAATCCATAATCAAATAATATAAAAATCATAAATTTACTTATCACATAGTTGTATTCACAGATCATTCCAACTTTGATAGAATCATCTGCAATATAAGCTCTACACCAAATACTTGTGCATATATGTAGACTTAAAAATCAATTTATGTTTTTAAAAATATATACCACATATGTACTAGATGGTAGGGATGGTTGCCAGGATACAAACTTATATGACATTAATTACCACAAAACTAAAAATAAATATATTATCACATATGAACATTTTTCAATTTTTTTACCTGAATATTTGGTATCTCTTCTCAACTGTGAGAATTTGACATAAAGCATATTCATATACTTGCCAAATTTATTGACACATTAACAGCTCACCTCAGTGGAAGACCGTATAAGACAACTGTAATTCTTAACTGCCCACTACTCTGTGCTAATTACTGTATAATTATTTTTAGTGCTGTAATAGCTCATTTAAGAAACTTCAAATTCAATATTAAACTTTTAAAAAGATAAGCAAGGACCTCTTTTGGCTTATATCAGTTCTATACCCTTCATATCTCATTCTCATTGTGAAGTCAGTTTGACAAAGATTGAAACCTTCACTTAATGGGCTCTCTATCCACCTCCATCTATCCTGATAATTGCAAGAGCAAATCTGTACTAGTAAATTCTCTTCTTCAGCAACAAAATGTATAGAGAAATAGAATTTTGGCATCATAGAAAGCTAATAATTTGAAGGCCACATTTCATGCACTGCCTTTTAAATATATTCCAAAAGAAAGAAAAATAATAGTTTCAATTTAATCAACAGTGTTATTTATGGGATAAAAATCAAATTTTTCAAATAAACTATTTCTTGCTTAGCAGATACCTATAAAATTAAACATTTCACTTTATTTACACCATTTTGTCAGAATTTCATGTAAAGACTAATTTGGTTGGAGCCGCTAGGTGGCGCTGTGAATAGAGCACCAGCCCTGGAGTTAGGAGGACCTGACTTCAAATCCGGCCTCAGACCCTTAACACTTACTAGCAGTGTGACCTTGGGCAAGTCACTTAACTGCTCTGCCTCTCCCTCCAAAAAAAGAAAAAAAAGACTAATTTGGTCCATCCCAAACCTTTGCTTATAAATTGACACTTATATAATCATTAAAAATTTAGAAAGGCTGAACTCTCATTATTTTACATACTTTCAACAACTATCTTCATTTTAAATATTATCTAGCAGAAATTGAACAATATTTCACAAAGAATATTTATAGTTAGATCAAATAGCTGATTGATAAAATTCTAGTCTAAAATCTAAGTTAAAATGTAAATCTTTAGCTAAAATTTAGTTCATAAAAATATTCACTGTATATGAATGAGTTTTATTAATATGGTTAAATCAGGCAAATTTCATTAGAAGTTACAGAATGTAGCAAAAAAAAGGCTATAAAGAATGCCATATCTCCATTTCACATAACTAATTTAAAATATCCCATATTTGAAGTGGTTTTATCACAACCCTTTACACAAATGTGTGCAAAAAGAAAAGAAGGCTACTTATATGCTTGACTCTAACACTTAAGTTTCTCAGAAACTAGCTAAAAAACCAGATCAGTTCTTGAACTTTATCAAGATAAGACCCTGGGATCCACTAATCACCAAAGTGAATCTCAAAATAAGATAAGAAGAAAATTTTTGACATGGGAATGCATACAAACACCTTGCTATTTGTAAAAGCCCACAAACTGGCAGGCTTTCAGCAAAGCTTCAGTCATGTAGCTGTTACTGTATACTTTCCAGCTATAACTTGGAAGTTGATAATCTCTAAAATATGAGGAGTGACACAGATATCTGACACAGCATTCCTGAGATAAATGCATGATCAGAAGGATGCTTTGAAATTCTCAGATATTCCACTGCTATATGGCTACATGGCAATAGCTTTTAAATAGGTGTCTCTTTTTTAATATAAGAAAAAAAAAAGCCTTCATGTTAACTCACTAAGCTACATGTTGCCAGACAAGAGATTAAATAAAAACCACATCTGGGAAAAATCCACATTCTGAATTCTTAAGTTTCAAAACTTCTTCCTATGCTTTTTACATCAGTCAAATCCTTGAGATTAATACAATTTTTGAAATGACTCTGAAATCTGGAAGTATTTCAACAATGGATTTCATTTCCACACTATTTTTGAAACAAAAATTTACAAATAAGAGTTTTGAGATATACATACATACATACACACACACAAATTTCATCAATTATTTAATCAGTGTATTAAATGAAACAATTCCATCTAAATTTTTAAAAGGTAATATATATTTATCTGTTTAACTTAAATTCTTCTTAAATAAAGAGGCAAAAACATAACCTCCCTCCACCCCCCAAAAAAAATTTAGCTTTCTTAACCATCACAATCACTCTTATACAAACAGGACCTTACTAGAGGATCTGACTTCCCTATTTCTGTGGCAGAACAAATGCTCAAAAATCAGTGTTATCCTTGATTTTCCCCTCTCTATATCGTACCATCAAACCAGCTGCCAAATCCAGTAAAAACACAATCTTCCTTTCCTTGCTTCCCTTCCAATCCACAATTTTTTTATTCACGATAGCATGTTACTTTTAGTCTGCTCTTGGCTAGTTCTCATAGGCTACTGCAATATCCTCCCTTTTTCCTCATGTCTTCTTCTTTTAATCCATTCTTCATATAGTTTATCAGAATCATCTTCTTAATGAACAGAATTTATCATGTCACTCTTCTGCTCAACATCCTTCAATGGCTCCATAAAGTCTATTCATTGTATTCTTTCAAGGCTCCCCATAATCAGTTGTCACATCTCATCTTTCAACACTCCTGCTGTCCAGGTACTCAATATAAAAACAAACTCTCCTCCTCCTCCCTGACTCCTGTTCATATCTCAAATTTTCCCATCTCTGCACCTTTGACTAAACTGCTCCCCATATCTGAAGTACCTTCCCAGAAGCAATTTCCTCCAATTAAAATGATATAGTAAGATTTACCAAAAGAACTTTATTTTAGATAGGTAAGTGGTGACTGTTTTCTTACGGAGTAACTGGAAATGGGGAAAGGAGTAGGAAGCTCTAATAAAGGAAATGTTAAATGAAGACTGTGTGCGAGAAGTAGGAAAGAAGAACAGAAACTACTCATACACATCAAGCAGATTCTGAAGTAACCTCTTGAATTCTGACAAGAATGAATAGCTCCTTGAGCAACATTTTCTAATGCTAACGATGCTTTCATTATGTGAACATATAACCTCACTCTACCAAAATTAAGTCCACACATGGAAACACTGTTATTTATGTATAAGATATTTACTCTGTTTAAAAAGCAGTACTGAAATGACTACTGTGATGAATAAAACTATTGAACTCAGTCAGCTTATATTGAAAGAAAAAATAGAATTAACTTTGGAAATATCCTATGGAAAGGTGGCCAAAAGAATCACCTTAAGAATTTAAACAAAGAGAGATGAAATAGGTTGAGAGTCACTCTTTTCAGATAATATGTATAAAGTCACATGTATAAAGCACAGGAAATTTACTATGCCATATGTAAGCTATAATTTGGGTCTTTCATAAAAAAACAGCAGTGATATAATTTGCAAAAGCACACCTTCAGAACAATTCAAAAATATCCTTATCTAAATTCTAAGGGGATACTAACACCTACATTATTAAGTATAAATCAAGATTTGCTTACATGGTACTGTCTGGGAAAAAAAGAATATTGAAACTATTCTGCTAGCTATAAACTTCTACTAAATACACAGTTTATTTCACAAGTAAATTATCACTGTGTTTATTTAAAGATTAAGTCACATGGAATTATATAAATATAATAAAATGCTAACTAGCTGTGTTATGGATTTAAATTACCATGAAAATCAATTTAAATTGTTTTCCATACATGTTACAATTTTCTTTAAGGACATATGAGTCTGGGGTGTTTTACAGATCTGTGATTTTAATGGTATAGGTAGAAAAATGCTAATAAAAGAACTGTCAATAAGGAAACTTCCTCTACCAATGTATATTTACAGCTATTCTGCATCTTATACTCTTTATTTTCTAGGGTGATGAAAGGTTAAATGACTCTCTGAGGGTCACATAGCCAATATGTACCCAAGGTAGAATTTGAACTCAAGCATTGCTGATTCTGAGACTGGTTCCATAACAGCTGTACCAGGCTGCCTTTCTAAGGATGACATAAGAGAATTAAATATATATAACAAGGAATGTGTCAGGCAGTTAGGTGGTGCAATGAATAGAGCACCGGCTCTGGAGTCAGGAGGACCTGAGTTCAAATCTGGCCTCCAACATTTGACACACTTACTAGCCATGTGACTTTGGGCAAGTCACTTAACCCCAAATGCCCTCCAAGAAAAAGCAAAAAAAAAAAAAAAAAAAAAAAAAAAAAAAAAAAAAAA
>NW_027186473.1:55258964-55376475 GCF_028583685.1 Petaurus breviceps papuanus
CCCCCAAAAAAAAAAAAAAAAAAAAAAAAAAAAAAAAAAAAAAAAGAATGTGAAACGCCTAGAAAAAGTCATAATTAGCAGAAGAAAAAGAAAATAAAGTTATTTATTCAAATCTTCTCATTTCCAACTGAGAAAAGGCGCAGAGAAGTTAAATAGCTTACACAGTATGTCCATGAAAGAACATGGGAAATAAGTTCAAGGTAATCTAAAATTTCAAATTATATTTTGTATTAATCAACAAGGATTTCTTAAGCATTTATTATGTATCTGGCACTGAACTTGATGCTAGGCATAAAAATGCAGTGAATTAAACAATCTCCACTCAAAGAATGCTTCTATTTTAAAAGAAAAGATGACAAACACATATTTTAATAAACACAGAACATAAAAAGAATAAAAATACAAAAATTCATATCAATACAAATAGGAAAAAATACTGTATGCCATCTTTAACCTTAAATTTAAATCCCACATTTATTTCAGTAAAAATTTAATTGTTTTAATTCACAAGAATACAAGGTAGGTAGAGAAGGAGAGCTCTAGCAGTTGAGGAGAATAGAACAGGCTTCATTTAGAACAGCAGTTTTCAAAGTGTGGTACACAGACCCCTGGGTATACCCAAAGTCCTTTTAGAGTATGTGAGAAATCAAAACTAACTTCATAATAATAATAACATGCTTTCATTTCCAAAATGGTGAATATTGATAGCTACACCTTACATAAACAAAAAACACTCTTTGGGGGATACCTAATAATTTTTAAGTGTAAAGGACTCCAGAGATGAAAAAGTTTAAAAACTACTAAAGTCAGAAATAGTGTCTGAGCTGCATCTAGAAATAAGACAGATATCCTATAAGGTGAAAATAAAGAGTGGGTGCATTCCAGGCATTTAGGAAAGCCAGTGCAAAGACACAGAGATAAGAATTGGAGTGGCATATGTAAGAAAAAAAAGAGAAATTCAGGTTGTCTGGATCACAGGGTATGGAGCCTACTAGGAGGAATACTGCAATGAGGCTGTTTGGGGCTAGGACCCAGGGATATAAAGACAAAAATGAAAATACTCCTAAGGAGATTACATTCTGCTGAGGGGCACAAGATGTACATACACACATAATAAAATTAACATATACACAGGCTGCATGCGTGTGTGTGTGTGTGTTTATATCCAGAAAAGTGGGGAGAAAGGAGGAGAGAGGGAGAGGGAGAGAGAGAGAAAGAGAGATAGAGAGAGGAGGAAGTTACATTAGTAATTGGGAGATCAAAAAAGGCTTCATGAAGAATACAGTGCTTAAACTAAGCCTTGAGGAAAGCAATAAGTCAGTGAAGATCCAAGACCAGACTACAGTGGAGCAAGAGTGAGCTCCGGCAAGCAGATTCAACCACCACACGAGAGATTCACAGACCTCTCACTGCAGGACAGAGATCCGTTGGAGCTGTGTAAGAGACAAAGTCAAGACCCCCGGCAGCCACAGTTACTCCTGGGTCTATCAATCCACAGCCTGGATGTTTAAAAATCACCTCTCTGAACGTCCAAGAGCTAAGATGGTGGAGTAAACCCTAGCTGCTCTAATCCTCCTCCCTAACCCTAAAAACCCAGAGAATATTGCCCCAGTGTAAAATCCTGAAATAGTGGAACTTGGGAGTCCTAGAGGAAGGGTGTGACTGAGGCTGTGCTGAATCTGAAGTGAAGGGTGGAAAGCATCCCAACAAAGCCCATCTCAGCTGACCAGTGGGAGGTCCCAAAGTAAAGGGGGGGGGCAGAGCGAGCAAGCGCTAACAACAGAGGCCCAGATGTGCCTTAGCACAATGAGGGGAATCTGCAGACACCAGTGGCTAAGCCTGCCTGAGCTCTAGCCCAGAGACACAGAGGCAGAAACCTGAAGTGGCCAGACCATCCTTCCCCCACACATTATTCTATGAGCCTCAGGGTAAGCCAGGGGAAACACCAAGAGTCCTGGCCTTAGCCTCAGTCTAGACGCCCAAAGACCACAGCATACAAAGTCAACAACCAGGCCCCTAGCTCCCAGCTTAAGAAGCATGGGTCAGAACCTTCTGTACCCCAGAAGAAGAAATGTACTTCAAAACCCAGGAAATAGACAATCACAATGGGTTTGAAACAAGTTGGGAAAAAAAAAAAAAGCAAAAACAACTGGATCCTATTATAGTGAGCGAAAAGAACCAAATTCAGAAGGGGACAGCAGTGACTCTACACTCACACTTGAGACCACAGAAGGGATATGAACTGGTCTGTCTTCTTGGAAGAGCTCAAGAAAGATTTTAAAAGCCAAATTAGAAAGGTAGAAGATAAACTGACCAATTCTTTTAAAATTACAGTTGCCAAAATGAAAAAAAAAAAAAAACTCACTGAAGAAAACAAATCCTTAAAAATTAAAATTTGTGAAGTGGGAAGGGAGGTTCAAAATCTAACTGGAGAAAATAAATCCTTAAAAATGAAATCTGAACATATGGAAAAGGAGCTTCAAAAATTAACCAAGGAAAATAATTTGCTAAAAATTTCAATCAGTCAAATCGAAGTTAATGACTATGAGGCATCAAGAATCAGTCAAAACCTAAAGAATGAAAAATTAGAAGAAAAATGTAAAATATCTCATGGGAAAAATAACTGACCAGGAAAACAGATTCAGAAGAGATAATCTAAGAATTATTGGTCTACTGGAAAGCCATGATGAAAAAAAAAAGAAAAAGCATAGACATCTTCCAAGAAATTATCAAAGAAAATTGCCTGAGATCCTAGAATCAGAGGGCAAAATAATTATTGAAAGCATCCACTGGACACCTGCTGAAAGAGATGCCAAATCGAAAACTCCAAGAACTATTACAGCCAAATTCCAGAATTATCAGGTAAAGGGAAAATACTGCAAGCAGCCAGAAAGAAACAATTCATTTATCATGAAACTACAGGATCACATAGGACCCAGCAGTTTCTACATTAAAAGATCAGAGCGATTGGAATATGATATTTTGTAAGGCAAAAGAGCTTAGACTGCAACCAAGGATCAACTATCCAGCAAAACTCAGCATAATCTTTCAGGGAAGGAGATGGTCTTTCAATGAAATAAGGGACTTCCAGACCTTCCTGAAGAAAAAGCTAGAGCTCAATAGAAAATTTGATCTCCAAATACAAGACTCACAAAAAGGAAAACAGGGAAAACACACACGAAAACACACACACACACACACACACACACACACACACACACTCTCTCTCTCTCTCTCTCTCTCTCTCTGTCTCTCTCTCTCTCTGTCTCTCTCTCTCTCTCTCTGTCTGTCTCTCTCTCTCTCTGTCTCTCTCTCTCTGTCTCTCTCTCTCTCTCTCTCTCTGTCTCTCTCTCTCTCTCTCACATAACATGTGATTCAATAAAAGGAAGCAATAAATCCTGTGGGATGCAAGCAAGAACAGAAAGGCGTATCAGTTTTAAATATGCAGTGGGTAGTCTATAATAAGGATTAGAACTCAGGAAAGACACTGGTACTAAACATATATGCCTGGAAGTCATCTTCACGAAAATAATTAAGCCCATGGGTTGTGACAATGTCACCAGAAGACAAAATATAAAGATAAAATAGAACAAAGCCTAATGACAAAGACATGAGGTGAGTGTACAGTTGGCAAAGATGAGAAGTAAAAGCATTTTAGGCATGGGGCATAATCAAGGAAAATGTCTGGAGTCAGTAAACAGCGTGTTTCAGTTGAATAAAAACAAGGAGCTGATATTTATGGATCAGAGACTATGTGGGAGGGTGTAAAGTATAACAAGACTGAAAAGGATAAGGGAGCTTCTCAAACAGCTTTGAACACCAGAAAATTTTATATTTAACTCTAGAGGTGAAAGGGAGACACTCGAATTTACAGAGTAGTAGAAATGTCAGAGGACAAAAGGGAGAGAATTTAAGAAATGTTACAAAGATAAAGTCAAGAGGCCTTAGCAACAGAGTGGATATGGTGGATGGTGGTATGAATAAGGAGTAGAAAATGATGCCTATCTTGTGAGTGTAAATGACTGGGAGGGCTGTTATGCCCCAGACAGAAGAGAATAAAGACTAAAGTAGGACACTGAGGTTTTGAACTAAGGTACTAGAAGCATAGTTGAACTCACTTAAGTAATGGTTCCGAAGACAGGAGGATTTGGCAAGGAAGATAAAAAGTACTGTTTTGAACCCCTGAAGTTCAACATGCCTTTAGAACCTTGAATTTTAAATATCTAATATGTATTTGGTGATGGAGGATTGTGGTTCAGGAAACCAGGTCTGGATAAAGAGATCTGGCAGTCATCTGCATGGAGATGATAAATGAAACCATAACAAGGGAAGAGGTCATCAAGTGAGACAGCACAGTGATAAAAGAGAATTAAGCCAAGATCAGAGTCTTGGGAGATAGCCAGATTAAGAAGGAATGACATAAATGAAGATTCATTAAAAAAAAAAAAAGACTAAAATAGAGCATTCACAGAGGTAGGAGACAAAGAGCAGACGATGGCATGAAAACCTAGAGAGGAAAAGAGTGGTCAAAACTGTCAAGTGGTGTGCAAAGTTCAAGAATGATGAGGACTGAGAAAAGTCTATTAAAATTGGCATTTAAGAGTTTTGGAAGTAACTTTATAGAGAGACACTTTAGTTGAACAGGGAGATCAAAAACCAGATTCCAGAGAATTCCAAAGAAAACAGGGAAGAGAGGATCTGGAGGCCCTAAATGGCCAAAACTTTTTCAAGAAGTTTAACTAACAACAAATTGCCTATATTCACCAGTATATCTCACTATTCTTTCTTCCTGGACTCACTTTTCAATAGTTAGCATATCCCCAAACAACAATGCTCCTGAACTCACTGCCTGCCAAATACACAGAACATCCTGCTGCAGAAGAATTGCAGAACTACTTCTCTTCCTCAGGTGAATGCTCTCTACCCCATTCCTTCTACATCTGTTTGCCCTTTTCACCTGGTCCTCTGGAACACATACTACATTATCAACCAACTGCTCATCTAATACAACTTCCTTTCTTGCTCATTTCATGTTAGGTATTCAATGAATTCTGCCTCTCCCTTGACAACACTGCAACTCTGGCAACCCTCTTGTATAGTACTAGTTTCAGTTTCCTTGTACTCTACAATGTATTGCTCATGGTGGCAACCTTAGAACACTTCTAGATATGGTATGGCACTTCTGTCTACTATTAGCATTCAGACTCCACTCCTCCTTTGAATTTCAGTATTTCGAAAGTTTGAGCCAAACTAGATCCTGATAGCTGTTATTTCCCAACCCCCAGGCTATTCTCCCTCCATTCTAAATAAGTTGGCTGGCTAACAGTTAAGTTTTTCTTTCCACCTCAACTCTTTCCCTTTTGCTAGAAAACTTCAACATACATAGAGATATTATCTCAATATTATATATCTCAATATTATATATATTATCTCAAATACCTTAACTCTCCAATTGCTCAATCAACTCAACTCCCTTAACCTACTGCTCCTCTCCATATTAAAGATAGATACATTTGATCTTGCCATCATAACACAAATTTTTACATGATAAGTAACTCTGTATTTCCTTTGTCTCATCATATTCTTTTATTGTTCCATCTCTTTCTATGCCTCACTCTTCCGAAATGTGTTCTTCATTCTCATCCTGATCTTCAATAATTCCATTCCTCAGCAAATTCCCAGGCCATCCATAACCCCTGCTTTGTTTACATTTTCCTCCCTTTCCAATCTTGACACACACCTTAGTAAACCAGTGCATTTCTACATTATATTCTAGTCTTGAATATTTTGTTCCCTTTTTCTACTGCCAATCATGGCTTCCCAAATCCCAATTCACATCACAGAATTCCCTGCTCCAAGTGCTGAAGAGACTTTGAATAAGTTGTGAAAGCATACTGAGTAGGGCCCACTTCAAATTTATGCAGGAGAAAGAAAAAGAAGAAAAGGAATAGGAAGAGGAAGAGTAAGCATTTATATAGAACTATGTCAGGCACTTGTGCTAAAAACAGCCAATCAAAAATGGGTTCTCCCTGCAGAAGTGCAATTCTACAATTCCACTCTAAATCACTCCTTATCCTATTTATCACAGGAGTTGTTCCAAACCTTATTCTCCTCCTTAAGATTCCCACAAATTCCCTGCCCCTACTCTTTCTGCTCGGGAATTTGTCTAAAACATTACCAAAAAAGAGTGAGTCCATTTGAAAATGTTTCCCTCTTTTTCCCTCTTCATCTCACATCCAGCTGACATTGTCTCCCATGATACACTTCTTCATTCACTTCTTTGATGACATCCTACTTACCAAGGTTAATCCTTCTACATGTACTCTTGATGCCATCCCATTTCAGTTTCTGTTAGAGAAACTATCTCTCTTAACTCAGTCTCTCTCTCTCTCTACAAGCATACTTCCACTTCCTCTCCTCTCACTCCTTTGTCAAAACTTTTCAAAATGGATGCAAAATTCATCACTTAACTGAAACTTCTAAGTTTCTGCTCTCTTCTAAGTTACCAAATTTCTCTTAATTGCCAAATGCAATAGCCTCTTTCCTATTCTTATCGTTCTCTTTGCAGCATTTTACACTGTTGAGCAGCTTCTTATCATGAATAATCTTCATCTTTGGGCTTTCATGAGTCTTTTCCCTGCTTTCTTTCTCTATCTACATTTCTGACCACTCTTTCTCAGTCTCTTTATTAGAGCTTCACCCACAGTGTGGTAACTAAAGTTTGAGCTTCTACCAAGGCTCTGTACTGAACTTTCTTCTCTTTTTTTCTCTATATTCTCTTCCTTGATGATTTCTTCAGCTCCCAGGGGTTCAGTTATTATTTCTAAGCAGCTAATTCTCAGTTGTATTTATCAAACCTAAATCTCTCTCTTGAGCATAAATCCTGCATCACAAACCACCTGTTTTATATTGAAAACAAAATGTCCTATAATCACTGCAGTGAGTTCAAAACAGTCCCCATTATGTTTTTCCCAAAAACCTGCTCCTCTTCTACACTTCCCTATTACCGCTAAGGAAACCATCTTCTTCCCAATTACTCAGGCTTACCATCTCAATTATGAACTAACTGATTTAGAGATATTTTCTCCACTGGAAGCTCTGGGGCGGCTAGGTGGTACAGTGAATAGAGCACTGGCCCTAGAATCAGGAGGACCTGAGTTCAAATCAAACCTCAAACACTTAACACTTACTAGCCGTGTGACCTTGGGCAAGTAACTTAATCCCAACTGCCAAGTCCTCCCCTCTCCCCCCCCCCAAAAAAAGCAAAAAAAAAACAATGCAAACTCCCTGAGGGTAGTGATTGTTTTTTCTTTTCTTTGTATTCCCAAAATTTAAAGCAGCATCTGGCAAATATTAAGTGTTTAATAATACTTACTGACCAATAAGAGGAAGAGAGTATTGGATTTATTTCCTACAAACAGCTTAGATTTTCCCAGTTAAATATGAAGTGAGGTGCTCAGCTGGAAGGGTGGAATAAGGGAAGGCAGTGGAATAAGGGAAACTTGAGAAGAAAGGAAAAAGTTTGAACTTTAAAGGGAGAGATGAAATTTTACCCAAATGTTGCACCTCCCCAAGATCCAAGTATAGTGTCTACATGCAATGTAATCTTAAAAATATTTTTGGTTGCTGTTGCAGCATTATTGGAATAAACTGAAACCAACAATAACTAATCTGAAGCAAAAAACTATACTTTGAATAAAGAAGTTCCAGCATATTTGTTTTTAAAAACTGATATTAATTTAGTTATATCTTGCATGAATCATAATAATCATAATCTCCAACATACCAAAGACTGTATTTCAAAAGTCCTTTTGTAAAATAAGTGAAGCACTCAGAATGTATTTTACTATGGTAAATGTTATAAACAGTAGTTTGATTCTCAGGTTATCCCACAAAAGATTGTCACTGAAAATGATGCAGATTTTATGGAAGAACAGTCCTAATCATACTACACTAAAATCCCAATTTTGAAGGCAGAGAGGAAGGAAATACGAGGAGGACAGGAAAAAAAAGAAAGAAGGAAGGAGTAAGAGAAAGAGAATAAGAAAGAAGGAAAGAGGAAGGAGGAGAAAAAAAATTTTTTTAAACCTTTAATACGAAAGTTTTTAAATGGACAAAGTTTGTTTTTAATAGATAAAGTTTGTCTTGGATACACTCTAAACTCCATTTTTATACTTCTCTCTCAAGGCCTCTTATCCTTTTAATCCCAAGACGACCCCAGGATCCTCATGCTGCAGCACCTCAATTTGTTCTATGCTCCACAAAATCACTTACTTCTCCCCATACTTTCACTCCTTGACCCAACTGAAGGACCCATTTTCTGACTACAAATATTTAAATTTAGGCATTAGGAATAAAATCATCTGATAAAGACATAAAGGTGACATGACATATAGCCCCATTAGCCATTTAAGAGATATGTTTCAGTTTTAAAAGTTCATTAAAGCAAATTTCCAATATGTGGGATTTCAGGCAGTCAAAAAAAATTGGGGAACATATTTGGAAAGGATATTTTAGGGCAGAAAGACATTTTTCTTAGGCATAGTAATGCATAGTAAGATTCATGGGATTAGACCCCTAAAACCTTTATGTTTTCAAGTCCTATCCTGCTTCCATATGTGAAAGCCACAAACTCAATAAAATCTATGCATATGGTTGTCTAAACTCATCCTATTTTTTTTTAGTCTTCTTTCATGCTAAGAAAGGCAAAAAATTGGAGGAAAATAATGATTTATAGTACCTGTCAAAGGATCGGAACTGTACAGGTTGCTCGGCAGAAAGATCACTAAGAGTGCCAAGGCAAGCCGGTGGAAGAAAGGCAGGATCCACAGTGACTCCATCTGCTGGCATGTTAACCAAGCTTCTAAGAATTTCTTTCACATTAACATTTTTTGCAGCTGGAACAGGGGGTACAGTTGTGGTATCTAACTCACTGGCTCCATCATTTTTGGCATCCTGAGATTTATTCACTTCTAAAGAGAGTGTACAAAGCACTTCACTGATGGCATCAGGACCCGCACTAACACACTGAGGTCCTGTAGGAACAGGTACAGTTACATTACTTCCTAAGACTGAAGTAGATTCTCCCCCACTACCAGAATTCCTTCTTGGGACAGATGCCACATTTTCAGAGTCTTCCACTGTTGCTGGAGGCAATGGACTGCTGGCTGTTCTTGTGTATTCTAAATCTAATTACAGAGACAAAAGCAAAGAAAAATGAAATTGACTGTTGCTTCAAAGAAAATTTGCTACTAATTACCACTAAATGATATATGAAATCTATGGAATATGTGGAATACTGTAAAAAAGCATGTCAATTGATGGTTTATATAATACATATTAGATAACTTTAAAAATTACTGTTAGTGGGGCGGCCAGGTAGCACAGCGAGTAAGAGCACCGGCTCCAGTGTTGAGAAGAACTGGAGATCGAATCCCGGGCTCAGACACTTAGCACCCACCCAGAAACACCTGGCCGTGTAACCTTGAGCAAGTTACTTAACTCTGATTGCTTAATTAAAAAAAAAAATGTTTAGTTAGGGGCGGCCAGGTGGCTCAGCGAGTAAGAGCACCGGCTCCAGTGTCGGGATGACCTGGATCAAATCCGGGCTCAGATACTCAGCACCAAACCCAGAAATAACTGGCCGTGTAACCTTGAGCAAGTTACTTAACCCCGATTGCTTTAAAAAAAAAAATTACTGTTAGAAAGAAATTAAACTGCTAAAAATAAAATAAGCACAACTCCACAAAATCACAAACACAACTCCAATAGCCATTAAACCAGTTTTCACTAACATCAAATCACAGTACAGTAGTCATGAGTAAATATTCACTCTCATTAAAGACTCTAATTCAAGAAAGATTTGTATTACTACCATGAATGTAGTAATAGATTTATTGCATTTTCAGTGCCAGAGAAGAGCATATAAAACCTTACCAATTGACGTTATATCACCACTTCCATTGCCAGATTCTTTCAAAGAGTCATCACACTGAGGTTGGCGCATTTCATTTTGCGGTTCCAGAATGTCTCTGTACTTGGACACCATGAGGACAGAGATAAAGTATACTACAGCCAAAGCCAGGAACTGTGCTTGTTTGCTGTCCTCCTGGGGGAAAGCAGGAAGGTTACTTTCATTATTCCTGGACTATAGTCACATTGGTGGTTTACTGTTTTATTTTTTTGTTTTTCTCTGGGTTTGGTTTTTGTTTATTCTTGCAGGGGCAGCAAACTGAACATGAACAGCACACCAAACATTTATTAAGCAAGACAATATATTAAGTTCAGAGAATATAAAATCAAAAGAGACGAAAGTCTCTGTTCTCAAAAAGTTGACATCCTACTAGAAAATATGACAAATAAGCACAATAAGCATAAAGGGTAAAGTACATTAACAACTGGGGGAATCAGGTGTGGCTTCATGGCAGATGCAGTACCTGATTCAAGCCTTGGAGAAAGAATTACGAGAGGCACAGATGAGCAAGGAATATATTGCAGGTACAGGTATCATCCTATGAAATAACAGAGGCTGTTCCAGAGATGGAATGACAAATTTGGGACCAGTTCAATGGTCTAACATGGATACAATGGAGAATTTATGATGGGGAACAGCATAAAAATGATGCTATAAAGTAATCTGCCAGACTGTGGGGAGCTTTAAATTCAGGCAATGGAGTTTCAATCATTCCCCCAAAATAACAGATAATCACTGAAGATTTGGGAACAAGTGGAAAATATGGTTAGATCTCTTACAGAGATTTTGGTAGTCATGCAAGGGGGGTATTGGAGATGGGTGGAATTACAAATAAGGGAAACAATTAGAAAACTATGATAACAATTCAGATGAGATTTGATGAAAGACTAAGGAAAAATTTCAAATGCAAAGAAGAATACCAAAGATACTGAACAGGTTGAATCAATAAGACTTGACAATGGGAAAAATGTTCAAAGCTCACAGGACCACAGATTTAGAGGTAGAAATGGTTTCTGGAACTACAAAGTTCAACTTCTTCATTTGTAATATGAGGTGACTGATCCCCTGGGGTTTATGCTCTCAAAGGTCATGCAGAAGTAGACATCAGAAATCAGTCCTGGACATAAGCCAATAGTATTTAGATTGCACCAAGGTGCCAATGTTAAAAAGGATACTCAATTCACTGAACAAGCAGAGAATGTTGGTAAAACCACCTAAGCGTAGTTTAGGTAAAGAAAATTAGAGTAAAATTCTTGGAAAATATAAGCCTTAAAATATCAAACACGGACAACTGAGAGACCTGAAGAGGTAGAAAGAAGAATAACTCATTTCTGAAATGCTCTATTATGTGTCACAGGATTATAAATTTGGAGCTGGAAGAGATGTCAATAGCCATGTACTCCAATACCATCATTTTACAAATGATGAAAACGAAACCCAAGAATAGAAGGGACACTGAGGATCCAATACTTTCAATGAATTATCCAACAACACAAAGCTAGAGTGGCAAAACTGAGACAATGCAATATTCTGCACTACTCTTTAGTAAGGAGACTTAACAAAAATGAATAACGTAGGTATACATAAGGAAGATTTTGTTATTCTTTTTAAGAGTTTGCTTTCTAAGGGGCGAGGATCAATTTGACATGTCAAAGGAAGGAACTTGCTTGAGCTCGTTCCACAATCATCTTCAATGCCTATAAAAAATTGTAACAGTGAAACACATATCCAGCTGAAGACAGCCTGGCAAGTCAACAGAAATGGTCCTTCATACCAGGCTAGGCAAGGAGGGCAATCCCACAAAAGATGTGCCAGCACAGATCAGGATGGGCCAGGCTTCAGAGGACCAAATAAATGGCAGTTGTGGTGGTTTCCAGATTTCTCAATCCGAAAATGGCAAAGTAAAAGGTAAGTGGAGAAACTCTGTTGGGTCTAGGTGAAAGAATGTAGTCTGGACCAAGAACCTGGGGTAGCAGATGTGGCTGTAGTGAGCAGAAGCAGAGCTTCTGCCCATGGATGGTAATGGGTTGAAGTGGTTGATCACAAGGCAATTGTAGGAATATCTTTGCTACTGCTGAGGTAGGATTCTCCTGCTTTGCCCTGCATGGATCTGGGTCACAGTCTTGGATGATGGTCCTGGAGTGAGGAAGAGTGCTGGTATGGAAGAGCTTATGATAGCTGTGGAAAGGAAATCCTCTACACAGTTTTGAGGCACTTGCCTAGAGGTAGCTCTGACAACTGCAAAAAAACCCAGAAATTTGGGATGCACCACTCTCCACTATGGAAGCAAAGTCCTACCCAGGGAAAAAGCTCAAAAGTCAAGTAATTGGCTGGGAAAATGAACAAACAGAGGAGAAAAATCAGAGTGGAGAATCTTTATTTGATAACAAACAAGATGGAAACATGGAACCAGGAGAAGACAACAAAGTCAAAACTCTTGCATCAAAAGCCACAGGGAAAAAAAGAAAAATATGAACTGGTCTCAGACCATGGAGGAGCTCTAAAAGGATTTTGAAAATCAAGTAAGAGAAGTAGAAGAAAAATTGGAAAGAGAAATGAAAGTGATGCAAAAAAATCATGAAAAGCAAGTCAACAGCTTGCTAAAGTACACCAAAAAAATACTGAAGGAAATAACACCTAATAGAACTAAGTCAAATGACAAGAGGACCAAAAACTCAATGAGGAGAAGAATGTCTTAAAAAGCTAAACTGGCCAGATGGAAATGTTTAAAAGCTCACTGAAGAAAATAATTCCTTCAAAATTAGAATGGAGCAAATGGAAGCTAATGACTTTATGAAAAATCAAGAAACTACAAAACAGATCAAAAGAATAAAAAAATAAAAGCCAGTGTGAAATATCTCATCAGAAAAACAACTGACCTGGAAATAGATCCAGGAGAGATAATTTTTAAATTATTGGACAACCTGAAAATCCATGATCAAAAAAAGAACCTAAATATCATCTTCTAGGAAATTATCGAGGAAAACTGCCCTAATATTCAAAAAACAGACAGTTAAAATATAAATTGGAAAAATCCACTGATCATCTCCTGAAAAAGATCCCAAAAGGAAAACTCCTAAGAATATTATAAACAAATTCCAGGGTTTCCAGGTCAAGGAGAAAATATTTCATGCAATCAGAAAGAAACAATTAGAGTACTGTGGAAACACAATCAGGATAACACAAGACCTAGCAGTTTCTAAATTAAGGGATTTAGCTAGGACTAGAATCAAGAACCATCTAGCCAACAAAATTGAGTATAATACTTCAAGAGAAAAAAAACTGTCATTCAATAAAATAGAGGACTTTTAAGCATTCTTGATAAAAGACCAGAGTTGAACAGAAAATCTGACTTTTAAATACAAGAATCAAGGGAAGCTTAAGGTAAACAGGAAATAAAAATTATAAAGAACTTATTAAAGTTGAACTGTTTATATTCCTACATGGAAAGATGATATTCATAACTCAGGAGACATTTCTCAGTATAAGGATGCTTAAAATGAATATATATAAATATAGATATAAATACATATATGTGTATGTATAATATGCATATGTGTGTGTGTGTGTGTGTGTGTGTGTATACCTAGACAGAGGGCACAGGATGAGTTAAATATGAAGGGATGATATTTAAAAAATAAAATTAAGAGGTAAGAAAGGAATGTATTTGGAGAATGAAAAAAGAAGAGATATAATACCGTAAATTATCTCACATAAAAGAGGCAAGAGAAAGCTATTATAATGGAGGGGAAGAGCAGGGAGGGAAAGGGGAATGGGTTAACCTTACTCTCATTGGATTAGGCTTAAGGAGGGAATGACATATATACTCAATTGGGTATCTTAAACTACAAGAAAGTAGGGGGAAAGGGGATAAGAGGGGGGATAATAGAAGGGAGAGCAGACTTGGAGAAGGGGTAGTCAAGAGCAAACACTTTTTAAAATGGAAAGGGTGAAAGGATAAAACAGAATAAATGGGGGGGGCAGGATAGGATGGAGGGAAATATGGTAAATCTTTAATAATATGACTACTATGCAAGTATTTTTTAGAAAATACTGTTTAGAAACAGGACTTCCCTGTGGCTCTAGCTTCCACCTCCTTCAGTACATGTAAAAAATGACTCTAAACAAATTTTAGAGCTATAAAACCCACAAAGTGACAGAGAAAAACTAATCTCCCACTGAAGGCAGCCCAGCAGGCTGGCAGGAAAGGGCTATTGCACAAGACTGGGAGCCAAGCCCAGCCCCACGTGAACCATGTGGTTTTGGCCCCTGGGCAGCCCCAGCAGCAGCAGCCTGAGCAGACTTCAGGAGAGTGAAGCACTAGCAGCTGTGGCAGTTTCCAGACCTCTCAACCCATAAACACCAAAGAGCAAGCAAAAGGTCAGTGTGGAACTCTGCTGGAAGAGGGGGTCAGAATAGCATGGTCCAGACCCTGCCCCCAGGATAAGAAGTGGTGGGAGGTGCAGCAGCCCTAGCTACTGTTGCATGGCTGCCCCCAGAGCTCCTGGCCTGCAGATTGTAGGGGGACCAAGCAACCATTCAGAGGGTAATCACTCTTGCTTTGACCTGCTTGGATCTGGATTGTGGTCTTGGGTGGAAGTCCTGGGGTGTGTGGGCAGGTGCCAAAGAGCTTGTGGGGGCTGCAGGAAGGGCGCCCTCCTAATTGCTCTGGCAGCTGCAAAAACCCCAACAATTTGGGACAAAGCTCTCTCCATTATGAAAGCAGAGTTCTACTGTGGCAGAGTTAAAAAGTCAAGTAATTGACTGGCAACATGAACAAGCACAGGAAACACAATCCTACCATAGATTCCTTTTTTGGAGACAAAAAGCAACAAAGATGGAATGGGAAAAAGACAACAAAGTCAGAATTCCTCCATCAAAAGCTCCCAAGAAAAATATGAATTGGTTACAGGCCATGGAGGAGGAGCTCAAGAAGGATTTTGAAAACCAAGTAAGAGAAGTGGAGAAAATATTGGGAAGAGAAATGAGAACAAAGCAAGAAAATCAAGAAAAGAGAGTCAACAGCCTGACTGAAGAAAGCAACACCTTAAAAAATAGACTGAATCAAAAGGTAAAAGAGGCCCAAAAAGCCAATGAGGAGAAGAATGCCTTAAAAAGTTGAATTGCCCAGATGGAAAAAGAATTTCGAAAACTCACTGAAGGAAATAATTCATTCAAAATTAGATTTGAGCAAATGGAAGCTAATGACTTTATGAGAAATTAAAATACTATAAAACAGATCCAAACAAATGAAAAAATAGAAGGCAATGAGAACTATCTCATTGGAAAGTGAGCAATCTGTGCAGGACAAGGCCCCATTGCTGACCAATTATGAAACCACATCCAAAGGCTGGCCAACAGCAAGACCCTGCCCCTGGGACCTACCAGCAAAATGACCCTATTTCCATTACCCAAACTCTGAGGCAGACTAGCAACAAGATTATTCCTCCAGGGCCTGCTAGCAGAAAAACCCCATTTCCATAGTAACCAAATAGCAAGCCCACACCCCTGGGGGCCACCAACAACAAGATCCCTCTTCCAGGGCTAGCTAGTGGAAAGACTATTATGACAGCAACCCAGCAGAAAGGCTCCACACCTGGGGCAAGCCAGCAGCTAAACTCCAGTCCCAGGGAAGGCCAACAGAGAGGCCCCACCCTCTAGTATAAGCCAGATGAGAAGCATACTCTCTAGTAAAAGCAAGCAACTAAACCCTGCAACCAAGTAAAAGCCAGCAGTGAAAGCCAGAGACAGTGCAGGACCAGTGCCCAACTCTCACATAAAAACACTGAGTCACAAAGAAAGGCAGAAAAACAAAAAAGGAAGAGAATTCAACTATAGAAAATTACTACAGTCACAGGGAGGAACAAGGCATAAACTCAGAAGCTACATGTGAAGCCTCAAAGAAAAATGTAATTTTGTCTCAAGTCTGAAAAGATTTCCAAAAAGAGCTTAAAAAGTAAATTAGAGAAGCAGAAGAAAAATTGGGAAAAGAAATGAAAGTAATGCCAGAGATACATGAAAAAAAGAGTCAAAAGAATGGGAAATAATACACAAAAATTTACCAAGGAAAATAAATCCCTAAAGAATAGAAGTGGCCATATGGTAAAGGAAGTACAAAAGGTCACTGAAGAAAATAATTCCTTAAAAATTAGAAATGAGGGACGGCCAGGTAGCACAGCGAGTAAGAGCACCGGCTCCAGTGTTGGGATGACCTGGAGATCGAATCCTGGGCTCAGACACTTAGAACCCACGCAGAAACACCTAGCCGTGGAACCTTGAGCAAGTTACTTAACCCCAATTGCTTAGGGGCGGCCAGGTGGCTCAGCGAGTAAGAGCACCGGCTCCAGTATCGGGATGACCTGGATCAAATCCGGGCTCAGAAACTCAGCACCACACTCAGAAATAACTGGCCATGTAACCTTGAGCAAGTTACTTAACCCCGATTGCTTAAAAAAAAAAAAATTAGAAATGAGCAAATGGAATCTGATGACCCTCTGAAGCATAAAGATACAATAAAGAAAAATTAATATTAAAAAAACATGTGAAATTTCTCATGGGTAAAACAACTGACCTAGAAAACAGATCCAGGAGAGATCATGTAAGAATTATTGTAGTACCTGAAAACCATAACCATTAAAAAAAAAACAACAAACCTGGAAAACATCTTTCAAGAGTTTATCAAAGAAAACAACCCTGGTATAGTAGAACCCAAGGGTAAAAAAAAAAAAAAAAGATTGAAAGAATCTACTAATCACTGCCTGAAAGAGATCCCAAAATGAAAACTCCCAGAACATCAGAGCCAAATTCCGGAATTCACAGATCAAGGAGAGAGTACTGAGAGTAGTCACAAGGAAACAATTCAAATATCTTAGAGCAATCAGGATTACACAGGATTTGGCAGTTTCCACATTAAAGAACCAGAGGGTTTGGAATATGATTTACTGGAAGGCAAAAGAATTAGAATTACAACCAAGAATCACCTAACAAACAAAATTAAATATAATTTTTCAAAGGAAAAAATATGAACATTTAATGAAACAGAAGACTTTCAAGTATTCCTAATTAAAGTACCAAAGCTGAATAAAATTTTTTTACCTCCAAATACAAGTCTAAAGGGAATATTGTAAAATATTAAAAGAAAAAACAAGAGAAAACATAAGAAATTCAATAAGGCTTAACCGTTTATATTTCTATGTTGTAAGATAATATTCATAATGCTTAAGAACTTTATTATTATAAGAGTAATTAGAAGGAGTATATGTAGACAGACGGTATGTATATGAGGTGACTTTGATAAGATGTTACCCAAAAAAATAAAATAAAGGGGTGAGAAAGAAAACTGCACTGGAAGGAGGAAGGAGACTGAATGAGATAAATTATCCCATATAAAAGAGCCATGAAAAAGCTATTATAACGGAAGGGAAGATAGAGGGCAAAGCATAAACCTTACTCTCATCAAAACTGGCTCAAAGAAGGAATAATATACACATTCAATTGGATAAAGAAATGTATCTCACCCTATAAGTAAAGTAAAAAGGGACAAGGATGATAGAAGGGGGAGGGAAGACTGACAGAATGGATGGTACATAGGGGAAGGCAATGATCAGAAGTAAAAAACTTATGAGAAAGAAAGGGAGTTGTGTAAGGGGGAGAGGAATAAGGGGAAAATAGCATTGAAGGAAATACAGTTATTGTAAATATAAACGTAAATAGTAAGTACTCACCCATGAAATGAAAATGGATAGTGGAATGGATTAAAAAAACAGAATTCTACAATATATAGTTTATAAGAAACACATTTGAAGAAAGAAGATACACACAAGGTAAAGATAAGAGGCTGGAGCAAAATCTGTAATGGTGGAGGTGGCTAGGTGGCGCAGTGAATAGAGCACTGGCCCTGGAGTCAGGAGGACCCGAGTTCAAATCTTCCCTCAGACACTTAACACAAAACTAACCATGTGACCTCAGGCTTAACCTGAGGTTAACCTAACACTTAACCCCAACTGCCCTCCCAAAAAACAAAAAAAAAAAAAAAAAAAACAATAAAGAAGGCAACTATATCTTGCTGAAAGGTACCAAAGACAATGAAGTCATATCAATACTAAACATATATGCGCCAAATGGTATAGCAGCTAAATTTTTAAAGTAGAAGTTAAATGAGTTACAGTAGGAAATAGATAATTAAAATATACTAAGTGGGAGACCTCACTTTTCCTCTCTCAATACTAGATAAATTTACCCAAAAAGTAAACAAGACAGAATTTCAGAAGGTAAATGAAATTCTGGAAAAAGATATGACAGATTTCTGATGAATACTTAATTGGAATAGAAAGGAAAATACCTTTTTCTCAGCAGTACATGGCACCTACACAAAAACTGACCATCTCTTAGGGCATAAAAACCTCAAAACTAAATGCAGAAAAGCCTAAAAAGTATATGCATTATTTTCAGGTCATTATGCAATAAATAATACATTGAATAATGGACAATGGAAAGATTAAAAATTATTTGAAAACTAATCTTATCCTAAAAAATAAGTGGTTCAAAGAACAAGTCATAGAAACAACTGATAATTTCATTAAAGAAAATGACAAAAATAAGACAATATACCAAAATTTATGGGATACAGTCCAAGTGGTACTGGGGGAATATTTATCTCTGTAATGAATTACATCAATAAAATAGAGGGGGAGAGAAACAGATCAATGAATTGGGCATGCACCTAAGAAAGCTGGAAAAAGAACAAATTAAAAATCCTTAATTAAACACAAAATTGGAAATCCTGAAAATCAAAGGAGAGATTAATCAAATTCAAAGTAAGAAAACCATTGAACTAATAAATAAAAACAGAGAAGGCTTTACAAAAAAACTAATAAAATAAACCACTGGTTAATTTGACTAAAAAAAGGGAAGAAGAAAAACAAAGCACTAGTGTCAAAAATGAAAGAAGTGAATTCACCACCAATGAAGAGGAAATTAAAACAAGTGTTAGGAGGTATTTTGTACAATTATATGAAAATAAATCTTACAATCTTAGTGAAATGGATGAATATTTACAAAAATATAAATTGCTCAGACTAACAGAATAAACAAAATACTTAAATAAGCCAATCTTAGAAAAAGAAATTGATCAAACCATCAATGAACTTCCTAAGAAAAAAATCTCCAGAACCAGATGGATTTAAAAGCAAATTATACCAAACACTTAACAATTAATCCTAACACTATATAAACTATCTGGAAAAATAGGCAGGGTCCTACCAAATTCCTTCTACAACACAAATATGGGCATGTTACCTAAACCAGGAAAGAGTCAAAACAGAGAAGGAAAATTATAGACTAACTTCCCTATATAAATATTGATGCAAAAATTTTTAATTAAATACTAGCAAAGAGATTAAAGTAATATATCACAAGGATCATATACTGTGACTGGATGGAATGTATGCCAGGAACATAGGTCAGGTTCAATAATAGGAAAACTATCAGCATAATCAATCATATCAATAACAAAATCAACAGAAAGAAAAATTCTTCAACAAAATATAGCACCTATTCCTATTAAAAACCCTAGAGAGCATAGGAATAAATGGAGCTTACCTTAAAATGATAAATAACATTTATCTAAAACCATCAGCAAGCATTACCTGTATATAACGATAAGCTAGACGCTTTCTCAATACAATCAGGAGTGAAGCAAGGATGTCCTTTCTCACCTCTAGTATTTAATAATGTACTAGAAATGCTAGCTATAGCAGTAAGAGAATAGGCAATGAGGAAACAAAACCTTCACTCTTTGCTATACTTAGCAAACCCTAGAGAATCAACAAAAAACTAGTGGAAATAATTAACTTTAGCAAAGTTACAGGAAATAAAATAAGCCCACATAAATCATCAACATTTCTATATATTACCAACAAAGCTCAGTAAGAAGAGATAAAGAAATTCCATTTAAAATAACTGTAGACAATATAAAAAAAATTTGGAATATATCTACCAAGACAAATACAAGTAAAAACACTTTTAACACAAATAAAGTCATATTAAAACAACTGGAAAATATTAATTGCTCATGGGTAAGCCACACCAATATAATAAAAATGACAATTCAACCAAAATTACTGTATTTATTCAGTGTGCCATACCAACTATAAAAAAAATTATTTTATAGAGCAAGAAAAAAATTACAAAATTCGTCTAGAAGAAGAAAATCTGAAGAAGATCAAGGGAATCAGTGTTAAAAAATGGAAAAAATGGACTAGCCATACCAGATCTCACACTGAAATAAAAAATGATAATTATCAAGACAATCTGGCACTGGCTAAGAAAGAGTGGTAGATCACTGGAAAAGATTAGGTACAAATAACATAACAGTAAATGACCACAGTAAACTAGTATAAGACAAACCCAAAGTTCTAAGCTTTTAGAACAAGAACTCATTATTTTACAAAAATTGCAGGGAAAACTGGAAAACAATATTGCAGAAACTGGGTATAGACCAAAATCTCACAGCAGATAGCAAGACAAGGTTAAAATGAGTGTATGATTTAGACATAAAAGGTGATACCATAAGCAAATTAAGGGAACATGGAATAATTTATCTGTTAGATTTATGGATAAGGCAAGAATTCAGAACACAAGAAGTTATAGAAAGCATTACAAAATGTAAAATAGATAATTTTCATTACATAAAATTAAAAAATTTGGGCAAAACCAATGAAAAAAATTATAAAGAAGGTAGATAATTGTGGAGGGGGGAAGAATTTGCAACAAATATCTTTGATAAAGGCTTCATTTCTCAAATACATAGAGAACTGAGTCAAATTTATAAAAATACAAGTCATTCTTCAATTGATAAAAAGTCAAAGGATATGAACAGGAAGATTTCAGACAGAGATTAAAGCTATCTACACAGTCATATGAAAAAATGCTCTAAATGCCAATTAAAACAATTCTGAGATACCACCTCACACCTCTCATTTTGGCTAATATATGAAAAAAAGGAAAATGTTGGAGGGGACATGGGAAAACTGGAACACTAATGTACTGTTTGTGGAGCTGTAAACGGATTCAACCATTCTGGAGAGCAATTTGGAACTATCCCAAAGGACTGTGCGTACCCTTCGATTCAGCAATACCACTGCTAAGTCTATATCCCCAAGACATCCATAAAGAAAGAAAAAGACGTAGTTGTACAAAAATATTTATATCTGCTATTCTTATGGTGGCTAAGAACTGGAAACTGAAGGGATGCCCATCAACTGGGGAATGGCTAAAGAAACTGTGGCATATGACTGTAATGGACAAGCAGGATGATTTCAGAAAAAACCTGTAAAGATGTGCATGAACTGATGTATAGTGAAATGAACAGAACCAGAAGGGCATTGTACACAACAATAACAATATTGTTTGACAAAGAACTGTGAATGACTTAGCTATTCTCAGCAATACAATGATCCAAGATAATCAACAAGTACTAATGATGAAACATACTATCTGCCTCCAGAAAAAGAACTGGTGTTATTTGGATACAGAGTGAAGCAAGATATTTCTCACTTTCTTTAATTTTTTGATTTCATACTTCTTGTACAAAATAACTAATAAGGAAATGTTTTACATAATTGTACATGTATAACCTATATATAACTGCTAACTGTCTCAGGGAGAGAGGAGGAGAGGAAGGAATAGAATTTGAAACTCAAAACTTCATTAAAAAATTTTTAAAATATAAATGAATAAAAAAAATTATAATATTAAAAATGCTCTTATCAATTCCATTATCAGTACTGTATACTACTATTAGTAATATTTTAGTATTAATAAATTTACCTGCAGCACAGTAGTACTCCAGGGACAAGATCAAAATGGCACATAGGTCTTATAAGTAGAAGTTAAACAGCAGCAGCAGCTTCAGAACACAAAGTAAAACTATAAAATAATAGATTAGTCCAACAGGAATCAATGAAACTATGGAATTTTATCTGCTGACAATATAGATACTACATAATTCCAGACTACCCTTAAGAATAGGAGAATTATTTAAAGATGCTCTTTACTTTCTGTTAAGAAGGGTAAAATTGGGGGTGGCTAGGTGGCACAGTGAATAGAGCAGAGGCCCTGGACTCAGGAGGACCCGAATTCAAATCAGGCCTCAGACACTTCACACAAAAACTAGCTTTGTGACCTTGGGCAAATCACTTAACCCCAACTGCCCTACATTGCCCCTACAAAAAACAAAAAAAATTTTTTTTTTTTAAAAAGAAGGGCTAAACTGAACTTTATTTTTTCTTCCAGAAGCCTGCAAGGGGAACTGTGAAACTACTAAGAAATGGACTCAATAGAAGGATACAACCCCTTAAATACAATTAGTCTTGAATTTGAATGCCCTGAATAATTAATATGGTATCTACAATGGTCACCTCTATCCATATAAAATACTTCCCACAGTATCCGAGAAATATCCTATTTCTAGATCAAGTGGCAGCTTCTTTCTACTGGGAGTCCTTTTAGTCCACCAGGATTCATGAATAAAGTTCATATAACAAGCATGATGCAAAAGGTAACTTGCCAAGCAAGCTGATTTTCAGAAACTCTATTTGTTGAAGGAATCAGATTTGGTTTCAGAGCCAAGAAGTTCAATGGCAGAGAAACTGACCAGGAACTGATGAAGGGAAATGTTAATAGTAGGTGGCTACTTTAATGGTATTATTAAATTATGCTTAGAATTCATAGCTTTTGGGGCGGCCAGGTGGCTCAGCGAGTAAGAGCACCAGCTCCAGTGTTGGGATGACCTGGAGATCAAATCCCGGGCTCAATCACTCAGCACCACATCCAGAAACAACTGGCTGGGTAACCTTGAGCAAGTTACTTAACCCAGATTGCTTTAAAAAAAAAAAAAAAGAATTCATAGCTTTTCCCTGCCAATTAAAGAGCCTAAGATGTGAGCAAGACATTCTTCCCTCTTTTTGGTGCCAAAACAAAGTCTCTGTGGCTCTTTATCCCATAATATCTTTAAAGCAAGATACTGTGGAGAGGGTCTAAAGAGTATAATCACCCATGAAGAATATGGCCAGCAGGAGGCAATGAAACATCACTTTGTAGCTAATAAGTAGTCGGAAGCCAGTAGATTGTAAGGAGAGATTAATATGCAGAATGAACATTCTGTGAAAAGAATCACCAAATTTCAGAATAAGAATTCAAGAAAACGTAGAGGGAGGGCACAGATCAAGGAAGAAAAATAATGGAGATGAACAAATAAAAAATCCATAAACAGGGGCGGCCAGGTAGCACAGCGAGTAAGAGCACCGGCTCCAGTGTTGAGAACACCTGGAGATCGAATCCCGGGCTCAGACACTTAGCACCCACCCAGAAACACCTGGCCGTGTAACCTTGAGCAAGTTACTTAACCCCAATTGCTTAGGGGCGGCCAGGTGGCTCAGCGAGTAAGAGCACTGGCTCCAGTGTCGGGATGACCTGGATCAAATCCGGGCTCAGATACTCAGCACCACACCCAGAAATAATAACTGGCCGTGTAACCTTGAGCAAGTTACTTAACCCCAATTGCTTTAAAAAAAAAAATCCATAAATAAAGTCCCAAGGGAAAGTGTAGTTACAAAGTCAAAACTGGTTGGGTGGAGAAAATAAGCAAGATGTTAACTCAGTCATGGAATAGTTTCTCAGCAGAGTCCTAAGTCACCAAGGCACCAAAGATCTCTTTCCAAGATACTAGCTCAGAGGGTAGATTGACTTCTCTATCTTGCAATGTTTTTTCTTTGTTTGTTTGCTTGCTTTTTGGAGGGGGGAGGGCAGGGTAATTGGGGTTAAGTGACTTGCTCAAGGTCACAAAGCAAGTAAATGTTAAATGTCTGAGTCTGCATTTGAACTCAGATCCTGACTCTAGGACTGGTGTTCTATTCACTGCGCCACCTAAGCACCCCATATGTTGCATGTTTACACAAATTTTTTTTTACTACTTCTTTGCCCATTGTGATTAGTTAATTCTTAACATTTATCTAAGATACAATGTTAATATTTATCTAATACCAGTACCTAGGCCCTCAAAAACAGGGTCAGTCCACCTCTTTCACTACAAGTTTCACTAACCAACTGTGATAACAGTGATGAATAAAGAATGCCTATGACATTCAAGGCCACTAACATTCATTTGGCAATCAGGGTAGCATATGTTGTGTTACTGGTCAGCTCTCTGAATATGTCTTATCTACTGAACCAGATTATGAATACCTAGAGGACAAAGGATACTCTCCTAGGTCTCTTGATAACCTTAGGATCTGCACACCAAACATCATCCTCAGCTTCCTCCAACAACCTCTGAGTTCCAATCCTGGTCTATCAAGCCTTATACCAGGTCTTCACACCACTTTCCAACCACCTACATACTGCTTTTCACAATGTACCCTCCTCTACTTAACCCTTTCCAGCTCCCCTTTGTTTTACTATCCTTTCTTGTATTTCTTTCCCCAGCATTTGACACAATGACAGGCATACAGTAGGAGTTAATGAATGCTCTATCTATCTCTAAGCATTCAGGGTTTTTGATCATGTTGTCACTGAAGATACTGACTACAACAAAGATGATTGTTTTCTTTTTTTCTAAAATAAAATAATAACGACACTTGTGACGTTAAGAAAAAAAAGAGAGATTCTTTGATTGTCTCCCAGGAATTAATGTAGGACTTGGAACGAGAAACAAAAATATGAGCAAGGAAAAGACAAAGTTAAATACATGTAGTTGTGAATGTGCATGTTTAATTAAAAAAAAAAACTTTTACCAGGTATTGAGATCAAAGGCATGCTGCAGATGTGTTTCAAAAAAGCATCTAAATATGTTGTTCTGTTAGGAAAAGTAAGTCAGATTTGGTGTATAGGGAAACAGTAATGTCTTCTGTAAAAAGAGAATTGTACAAAATACCATATATGGCAAAAAGTACACAACAATTTAAATTTCCCTGAATCTTGCCCATTATAATAGAGAAGTCGACACAGATGAGGCTGACTCAAAGAATCAGAATGAAAGTGCAAAACCATATTGTCCCAATAAAATATAACCAGATGAATATAGATATGGCATTTGAACAGTAAGGAAGGGGAAAGACCAGGGAGACACAAGGTAAAATAAAATAGGTAAATTCCAGATTCTAAGAAGGAACAAAGAAAGAGAAACCAAAATCTGAAATTTCAAAGCAAAAAAGGAAAAAGATAAAAGAAATAACCTAGAGAAAATAAAGAAAACCCCAAAAAAAAAGGATAGGCCCATTCAAAATCCCCCCCCCTCGCCGAAAATTTAAAGATTCAGAAAGAATTAACAGAGAATAATTAAAGAGGAAAAAAGACAAGAGTCAAAGGTGGAAGGAAAAGAGGGTTAAAAGGAGACATGAACAGCTCATTAAAATGATATGTGTAGTAAAATCACACCCCCAAAAATAGCATACACTGCATATGGCTAGAGATAAGTTTTGAGGTGGACAGAAAAGAATAAGTGAACTGAATTTCAATCCCAAAAAAAGGTGGTATATGAAGAATGAAATTTATTGTGCATGAAGGTCAATGGGGCAAAAAGCTATGAAGGGATAAGACTTTTGTTTAAAGTACATAATGCTGATGCTCAAAAGATATATGAGACCAGGAGTAGAAGGTGTTTGATTACAGATGTGGATTAGGCAAGGGAAGATCAAATTTGTGCATGTCTATCCACCCCACTTCACCAGTGCTTGCACATATGCATGCACATGCACACACACACACACACACACACACACACACACACACACACACACACACACACACACACACACTATTTACTTATCTGCAAATACTTAATTGACATGGCTGTAAGAATTTACTTTCCTTCTTTTTCCTGCCAAGAAGAATGACTCACCTTTACACTGAAAATAACAGAATAAATATGGCTAGTCAAAATGATACTTAAAGTATGTATGAAGAAAGTAATTAAAGCACCTACTTTCCCAGGATGAATTCAAGTCACCTGTCCTAGATAAACATGGGTAATTAAAGAACTAAAAGGTGTGTTTACTTAAACCACTGTTAGGGATATTTATTGTGCATGAAAATAATGGCCATGCTAAATGGCAGAGAATGGAGAAGAGCAAATATACCACTTTTCTAAAAAAGAGCAGAAAAAAATAAATTTCACACTGTAAGTCAATAAGCTTAACCTAGATTCCTGGGAAATTTCTAGAATGGATATTAAAAGATAGTTGGAAAACACTTAGAAAGGGAAATAACACCATATTTGAAGACCAGCTACAATGGGTATATGACTTGGACCTTAAAAAGAAATTAGAGGAGTAAATCAGAAACTGCCTATTAGACCTATGGATAGGGGGAAGAATTCATGACAAAACAAGAGAGAAAGAGGTAAACAGGAAGTAAAATGGACAATTTAATTACATACAACTAAAATGTTTTTTCTACAAACAAAACCAAGTTAGCTAAAATTTGAAGAGAAGCAAGTAAATGGGGCGAGGGGGGGAGTTTGTAAAAGTTTCTCTTGTTAATATCACATTACTTCTACAGAGTTGAATGTCTAAAATGGTAAGATTTGCCATCGTGGTCAAGCTCTCAATGGCTTATTTTTCATAGAAAAACTCAAATGAACACCTATTTTTGATAGTAAATGTCATTTAATAGTGTATTTGTCATTTAAGCCTCACTGCAAATTACTGCTGAGGAGAAAACAATTTTTAATGTAATCTTAATTTTACCTCATATACTGTACATCTGGGGGAAAAGAGCCTCTAAACTTTTTAAAATGTTATAGATACACTACCAAACATATCACATCACATAAAATTGTATAATGTTGAACTTCATGTAAATGAAAAGTATAATCTCAAAGAAATATACATGAACTATGTAGCAAAAAAATCTTTGAAATCTGTGGAAAATAAAAGTATCATTCTTTAAAAAAAAAAAGAACACAATGCTTAGATAAGAACTGATTCAAAAGTATAAGAATAGGTCTACTCCCTTAACAAATGGTCAAAAATACAAACAGGTAGTTTTTGGAGTTAAAAAAAAAAAAAGGCTATCAATAGCTATTTGAAAAGAGGTTCCAAATACAGTAATAATTGCAGAAAAACAAATTTTTTAAAATCCTAACATTCCACATTACAGGTGCAAGAGATTGGCAAATTTGACCAAAAAAAAAAAATTGGCAAATGTGGGAAGAGCTGTGGGAAAACAGGTACATTAATGTAACAGTGGTAGAACTAGTAGTGATCCTGGTGTTCTAGAAAGCAACTTGGAATTATTCCCAAAAAGCTATTAAACTGGGCGTACCATTTGATCTGGCCGAACTGCTACTAGGTCTACATCTGCAGAGATTTCAAAGAAAAAGGGAAAAACTCATATATACAAAAATATATTCTTATCAGCTCTTTCTGCAGTAGCAAAGAATTAGAAACTGGGAGATGCCTACTGCTGAGGAATGGATAAATAAGTTATGTATATGAATTTGCTGGAATACTGTTGTGTTCTAAAAGATGATGAAATAAATACTTTGACAGAGACCCAAGAAGAAGTATATGAGGTCTTATATGACACACAGTAAAGGAAGCAGAACCAGGAGAACAATTTATATAACAACAATAATATGGCAAAGACAAACAACTATGAAAGACTTGGGAATTCTAAGTAACACATTGACCAACTCTGATTCCAGAGTACCCATGATGAAATATGATACTCATCTCCTTACAGAGAAGTGATAGTCTCAGAAATTCCAAATTGAAACATGTTTGTTTTGGAGATGGCAAATGTAAGAATTTGCTTTATTTGACTATATATGTTTATAACAGGATAATAAAAGTTTTGTTTTTCTTTCTCATGGAGAGGGATAAAGGGGAGAACAAAGCATATTTTAATTAATTAGAAAAATAATTTTTTTTGAAGGGGAAATAGTGACTGTCAAGAGCCAGCATGGTTTCACCAAAAGGTCATGCAAGATTAATCGTTTCCTTTTTTAAAAGGATTACCAAACTGAGGCTTATACTACACCAACATTCCTTGACAGTTTTCATACAAAATGGCATCTAGTTATATTTTCCCAATCTTATACTTATGACGTTCATAAATTCTACTTTAAGTCTTTATATTTGTCCCTATTAAATTTCAACTTATTGTACTGTCACCAGCATTTATTGTGGCTGAGATACTTTGGGATACTGCTATTGAACATATGAAATATGCCTCCCAAAACAATGCTAGCTGCAAGTTCCATCAGCACTCAAACTGCACATTATCCAAACCATTATTAATTTTTTTCAAATCTGAATAAAAATAGGGCAAAGGACAAATTCTTGGGGAAAACAATTAAAGGTCTTGTCCTGCAGTGAAACTAATTAATGGAAGGTTATTTTTAATCTATTCATTCAATTACTCCTTAATTCACCAAACTGGATCTACCTATTTTCCTTGCTAAAATCTCCTTATCTCACAAAAGAAAGCATTATGAAACATTGTTAAATGCTTTGCTGAAAACTGGATAAATTATGTTTATAAAATTCCCCTAATAGTAACTCTATTCATTGTGTTCATAACATAAAAGAAAATAAAAAACTTTTTCATAAGAAAAATGATAATTTTCTTCTTAAAACGAGGCAAAGAGATTATATGCTAAATAACCTGCTAGAATGTGTGAAGGTATATGTACCAAAGAATAAAGAATCTCTAATGTTCAAGAGAGTTGGAAAAGACATTAAAATAATCAGGAAAGTAACAAGAGTACTATGTAGCCCATACTGTTTATGTTCATAGTATGTAGATATTCTTACAAGATAATATACATTAACATTTTTTAAAAATGGAATGTATCAGTTGGAAAAAAAATACTGAAATGCTACCTGAGATCAGTCATAAAATAAGCAGAAGACATTAAAAGGACAAGAAGATTAAGGTAAGGATAAATGCAGAGCTCTATCCTGTGTTTATACTCTATGAAAGCTCTCACAAGAAAATTAAAGACAAAATTATGAAGAAAAGAGGTCTAACGGTAAAAAAAAAATGGAACTGAGTATTCCAAATATTTAAAGGTCACCAAAGATACTAAGAAAGCCTTCAAAATGGAAGAAGACAAAATCAACAAAACTAAAGATATGAAACCAAAACATTGGCCATTAAGACTTGTCATATATACAATAAGGTATTGATGGTATTAGCCACTCGGTCACAGTATCTAAAACTTTAATAAACATATTCTCAAATTTCTCACTTCCATTACTGTTAATTTAATAAATAGTGAACATCTAAGATAGTTTTAAATGTGACATAACTCAGTATTTCCCCTTAAAATTCATTGTTGCGGTTGTTCAGTTGTTTCAGTCATGTTTGACTCTTCAGGACCTCATTTGGGGTTTTCTTGGTAAAGACAATGGAATGGTTTGCCATTTCCTTCTCTAGCTCATTTTGCTGAAGGAAAACTGAGGCAAACAGGGTTAAGTGACTTGCCCAGGTCACAAAACAAGTAAGTCTCTGAGGCCAGATTTAAACTCATGAAGATGACTCTTTCTCTGATTCCTAATCCAGTACGCTATCCACTATAACTCAGCTGCCCTAGAAGATTCATAGCCAAACATTAGTAACCATTAGATCTAGCAAAACCAACATCTATATCAGGGTATGACACATAAACTGAGGATGTGGGTATAAGCTGAGTTTGATGTAATGATAAAAAATTTAATTAAGGGGTGAAAAGAAACTATTGTATTGGGAGAAGAGGAAAGGAGGAGGCAGAGAGAGTAAATCACATACTATGAAGAGGCACAAAGACCTATTACAGTAGAGGGAAAGAAATGAGAGGTGAGCATTCTTTGAATCTTATTCTCATCAGATTTGACTCAAAGAGGAGATAATATAAAAAAGTCAGTTTGGTACAGAAATCTATATTACTTGGAGGGTGAAGAGAAGGGAGGGGAAAAAAAAGGGAAGAAGTAGTAGGGGAAAGGAGAAAGAAAAGGGAGGAGCACTGAAGGAAGAAGGGCAGATCAAAAGAGGCCAGAAGCAAAACACTGGTGAGGAGGGAAATTGAGAAAGAAGAGAGAAAAGCATAAACAGGGGAGGAAATAGGATGTAGAGAAAGACAAAGTTACTCATCATAACTGTGAATATGAATGGGATGAACTCTCCCCCCAAAAAAGAAATGGATAGCAAAACGGATTAAAACCCATAATCCTACAATCTGTTGTTTACAAGAAACAAATTTAAAGCAGAGAGATACATGCAGACTAAAGCTAAAAGTCTTGAGCAGAATATACTATGCTTCAACTTCAACTAATATAAAAAAAGCAGGGGTAGCAGTCCTGATCTCTGACAAGGCAAAAACAAAAACAGATCAAATTAAAAGAGATAAAGTCCTGCTAAAAAGTACCATAGACAGGGAAGTAATATCAATACTAAATATATACACAGCAAATGGTATAGCATCCAAACTCATAGAAGAGAAGTTAAGGGAGTTACAGGAAGAAATAGACAGCAAAACCATAGTAGTGGGGGACCTAACTTCCCTCTCTCAGAACTAGATAAATCTAAGCACAAAATAAATAAGAGGTCAAGGAGGTAAATAGAATTTTAGAAAAATTAGATGTAGTAGACCTCTGGAAAAGAGAGAATGGAGACAGAAAGTAATTTTTCAGAAAAGACATTTTTCCTCAGTAGTGCATAGCACCTACACAAAAACTGACCATGAACCAGGGCATAAAAACCTCACAATCAAATGCAGAAAAACATAAATATTAAATATATCCTTTTCAGATCATAATGCTATAAAAATTATATGCAATAAAGGGCCATGGAAAGAATAAGTAAAAATTAATTGGAAACTATATAATCTAATCCTAAAGAATGAGTTGGTCAAACAACAAGTCATAGAAACAATGGATAACTTTATTCAAGAGAATGTCAATAATGAGACAACATAACAAAACTTAAAGGATGCAGCCAAAGGAGATCTTAGGAGAAATTTTGTATCTCTGAATGCTTACATGAATAAAATAGAATAAGAGGCAATCGAAGAATTGGGCATACAACTAAAGAAGCTAGAAAAAGAACAAATTAAAAATCCCCAAATATCTACCAAATTAGAAATTCTGAAAATCAAAGGAGACATTAATAAAACTGAAATTAAGAAAACTACTTAACTAATGAAATTAAGAGTCAGTTTTTTAAAAATTAATAATAATAAAATAGATAAACCTTTGGTTAATTTCATTAAAAAAAGAAAAAAAATACTGGAGATGACAAAGTGTTCCAGGAGTTTATTGAGTTGGGGGTGGGGGCCTAGTACGGTTGAACCTGAACTTTAGGAAGAGCCTTTTGACAGATGATAGGGAGATGGACTAGAGGGGAGAGAGTCTGAGGTAGGGACAACAACCAGAAAATAACTGCAATAGTTCAAGCATGAGGTAATGACTGCACAGGTGAGGCTATCAATAGGGTAGTCATAGTGTCAGAGGAGAGAAGAAGGAGATGGTATATTTGACTTGTTACAAAGGTAAAATAAACAAAATAATGTTTTCAAACATACAAAATGAAATACACATGATGACAAAAGAAACCAATTGCACTGAATACAATTACCAAAATATTTTTAAAACAGACCTAACAATAAGAACTTCAGCCTTAAAGTTTGTATTATACTTCTTTCACAAAAGTACCTCTATTTAAAGACAGCTAGGTGATACAGTGAAAAGACCACCGGACTTTAAGTGTCAGTCAGAAGTGAGTTCAAATTATACTTTGAGGAAATCACTAACTTCTGTCAGCTTCGGTTTCCTCATCTGTAAAATGTGGGCAACAGCAGTAGCACCTACTTCTCAGGGATGTTGTGAAAATCATTACCTCTATACTCTTTGTATCATCAGTTACTACTACCATCATTCTAGTACAAGACAATAACAACCTATATAGACTACACAGACTATTAAATAACCTTCTGATCAGCCTTCCCACCTTAATTCTCTTATTCTTCCAATCCTTCATACCACTGCCTCATGATTTGACCCTGTTAATTCTTTGCTCAAAACTTTTAAAATCCTCTTTATTTCCCAACAAACCCCTCAGGCCTGACCCTCAACAACCTTTCAGAATGTATATAGAGAAGAGTAAAAAACATTCTTCTCCCCTGTAAAATACATTCAAATAAATTGCTGGGTCTCCTGGGATATCCTCTACTTTCCCATATACATACTTCTGATAATACCTAGAATGACCTTCCATCTTGTCTACCTGTCTCAAAAGACATTTCCTCCATTAAGTTTTCCATGATCTCCAGGGGCTCCTCTAGAACAAATTAATTTTATACCCTCACTCCTCACATGAGACTTGGTATTTCATGTAAATAATACGTCCCATTTTGTATTAAAGGTGAATGTGTTAGAAGATATATGCTCTAAAAAAAGTAAAAAGCAAGGCCTTATGTTTGAATCTCTCATAGCAGAAACCACATTGCCATAAACATTGTAGATGATTAAAAAGGGCATGCTAAATTGAACTATATCATGATATAAAGAAATTATACCTAGCATGATTTAATCTTTTTAGTAATATTGACTGCTCTGAATAGCATGACTAAAAATTGCTTGATTTTTCTCATACTTCTCAAAATTAAGCTGACAAATTGTGATAGTAATGGCAATTAAAGATTCCCCTGTATTGGCTTGGTTTTCAAATTGATTGTGTTAAAACCCAGAGCTTGTTAATCCCACCTGTGAGATGGACTTGTTGATGTGAAAAGAAAGTCCTGAACTGGGAGGAGCTGGTGACATAGATTTGGAGAGACAAGAGAGAGGCGGAAGATCTTTTTGGAAGCAGCACCTCGTGGAGAGAGAGAGACTAAGAGAATTGCTGGTGGCCGCTTTGAATTGCCCTGGACTTTTGAGACCTGCCCCCTGAGCTGCCAAGGACTGAGGAGACATGGCTGTTTTGCTGGTACTTTGTCGGTCTGTTTTGATGTTATTTTGCCAGATTTGTCCACTGGTGAAAGACAGTCCTTTTGTTGAAGAAGTCCTGGAACCTGGCTGTTCACTAAGAAGCCCTGAGACTGTCCTGCAGACAGAGAGTGAATACTGTCCACTGGTGAAGGACAGTGCTGTTGTTGCAGGGGTCTGGGAGCCTTTCTGTTGGTTCAGAAGCCCTGAAGAAGGATTTTCTTGTTGTATGTTTACAGAAATCCTGGGAGAGGGCTTTGCTAATGTGTTCAGGGGTTCTAGGACTGTTCTACAGACAGAGGATAAATTCATGAAGGGATTGGCAATGTATCTTATGGCCTTGCTAAGCCTTGTCTCCCCAGGAACTAAGATTGCTGAGAACTTGCCTCCTGTCAAGATGAAGAAAAGACCTCCATTTGGGTATTAAGTGCTGTGTTTAAACTTGATGTAACTCTGGGGTAGATAAAATTGTGATCCAGGGGTGGGGAACTTTTGACCTTATGTTTGGAAACTAATCTCCATTTGAGAAGAGGGGCTTTGTGGTGGACTTAATTAAGGTATAGCCTAGGGGTGGAGAAGTATTTAGAACAGAGACTTTGTAATTGATTGAATGTTTGGAAAGTCCTGGGGTGGGGTAGTCCTTGGAGATTATTTAATCACATTTAGTAAATGCTGTATTTGGAATGATGTCATGTTTTGATCTTCTCTGTTCTTGGTTGGTCACTGAATAAAATGGAGAGCACCTATGCTGGTATTCTGAACCTTGGGAAGTTGCCTTTCCTTGGCATTATATTACACAAATCTACAATGAAATTCATTATTTTTCATCTTCCATAAATACTTCCTTTTGTTCAAAATGATGTTGTACAAATTGTTAACTAGAACAGATTTCTGGGATCCCTTGCCATTCCCTCTCTTTCTTTCCTTGGTTCTGAATATTTCCCCTTTCTGATGTATACTTCGATTGCAAGAAATTTGAACCCATTATAATGGTAACTTGCTCTCTAAAAACTTGTTTTCCTTATTACTAAAAGTATTTTAAAGCCTATGGGATTCCTCAACATGAAGGTGGATTCCTGAGGATGAGAACAAATTTTATAAGTTGAGAAAGCAGAAACAATTATCACTGCAACAAGTAACATGACATACTATATCTCTGAAGACAACTGCTCTAAGCCGGTTAATATCCATGTCTTGCAGAAGTCTGTCGAGATCTCTTACTGGAGATATGCCACCAGTTACAATATCCACTGGACTCTAAGAAATAAAATCAAAGAGATGTTAAAAAATTTTACACACACACACACACATCATTCAAAGAACCACAAAAGTAGAACATGGCATATACCTATTATTAGTTCTTTTGTTTTTGCTTAAACTCAGACACATCACACTATTGAATAACCAGTCTACTAAGGAAGTGATACAGCAAGAAAGATAAATGCCATATCTAAAGAAAGAAACAGTCCAAGAAATTAAAAAAGCAAACATTAAGAAAAGCAGAAAAAACTAAACAGGAATAAAATTCTCCTTATAGTTTAAAAACATACACATTTAATATTATGTTTATAAATTTAAAAAACTGCATTAGGAAGTCCAATTTTTTTTTTTACGACAGTTTTCAGAGTTAAATTTAATCATGGGGTGGCCAGGTGGCTCAGTGAGTAAAACAGCACTGGCCCCAGAGTCGGGATGACCTGGGATTGAATCCGGGCTCTGATACTTAGCACCACACCCAGAAATAACTGGCCATGTAACCTTGAGCAAGTTACTTAAGCCCAATTGCTTATAAAAAAAAAATTAATCATGAAATTACAATATATATGTTTATTTAAAATTCATTAATCTATATGCTTACCTTTGCTGCAGACTTTCCAGTGCTTATCAAACTATGTGCTGTTCCATGTACTTTTGCTGGGTCTCTACTGGGTTTCAGCTGTGAATACTGCTGACACTCTAAACAATTTCTTACTGCCACAGCACAAACTATTTTAAAAAAAAAAGGTAGGGGCAGATAGAGAGAGAAGAGGTAGAATTTGTGTTTAAGAAAAGGAAAATTAATTACTTGGAATGATTTTTATATACCAAAGCACAATATGCATACATATATATGTATGTATATATAATGTTTATTACAATATGAATGAACAATTTGAATGACTAGTATGTATATTATAATATGTATATTAGAACTAAAAGATCAGATTACCTTTCATAAGTTTTAAAAGTAGTATATGTTATAAGTTATTATTAACTGAACCTCCTACCTTGGTGGTATGTTGGTATCTAATCCAGAAACTAAGGGAAAATCTATCTCCCAAATTTCCATACTTCACAATCCATAAAAACTAACAATTATTACTACCATCAAAGGTGAGAAACTTAAAAAAAAAAAAGGGAAAGGGGAGAGTTGTGGCATAAAAAATTGACTAAAGGAATATTTGTTAGAGGAGACAAAATCATATTAGCAGTTTATGTTATGCTTCACTTTTATAGAGGGCCACATCCCATCATGATGGCCTCATCCCATCAACTATTGTCAGTTGCACACTGATCTGTTCATAATAAAAATAATTTACACTAATATAAACAGGGAATGGGGCAGGTGCGGGGCAGCTAGGTGGCAGGGTGGATAAAGAGCCAGGCCTGGAGTCAGAAAAACCAAAGTTCAAATCTGGGGTCAGACACTTAGTAGCTGTTATGACCTTGGGCAAAATTAAACCCTGTTGCCTCAATTTTCACATCTATAAAAATGAAGAAGAAAAGGAAATGACAAACCATTCCAGTCTCTTTGCCAAGAAAACTCCAAATGGGGTAAACAAAGAGTCAGACACAACTAAAAAATGACTCAGCAACAATAATAACAAAGTATAAATGACATATCTATAGGATTGGATAATTGCTCACATAAATTTACAGCGTTATAGTTTAGAGGACACTTTCTTCACAACTCTGGTTAGATATTAATTTTATGTGGGGGAGGGGGAAGAGAACGACTATCTCAAAGTCCTTACATAACATGCCAAAGGTTAATTTCAAGAAATTAGAAAGATCAAGCTCAAACCCACATACTCTAACTGCAAACCCATGGCCGTGTCCATTAGACCACCCTGGCTCTCAAGTGGGACATAGAATTTGGGTCTGGAAAGGATTCAGCTTTTACATATAGTGTTAAACAAAGAAGAAAGTAGTTTTCCACTTCCTCCCATTAAAGAATATAAAGTCCTCTATATAGGTAAGAAAGAGGGTATGGAGATAGGTTTTATAAAATCACTTAGGACTCAGTGATAATTCTCAGTATTTTATTCCCTGGTAGATAGATTCCTGGAGTTAGTTAATGGTGGGCTGACAAGTTAGACAATCCCATAAACTTTCAGAGACTAAATGGAGACATCAAACTCCTCTTTAGAAATGGAAACAACACTAACAGGCACAAGAGTTAACATTTATATAATACTAAATATATAAGTAAAGCATGAACTGGGCCAAGCACTTTATAATTAAAATATACTCATAGAGAGGAGTAGCAACCTAGTAAGATAACTGATACCTTAACATGAATTAATTATATAATATAATCAGCCCCTAGCTGATCTGACAGCACTCAAGGTTAATAGGTGTTTTGATATAAGCTAAGATAATTTTTCACTGAAGGAGATTTTGAAGACCAGGAATAGGTCAGAGTGGATGACCTGATGTCCCAAGCCTCTTCTGGTTCTAACAAAGTGGAAGAAATAAAAACAGAAGACTCACATTTTCTTCCTCCCCTATCCTCAGAGCTACAGGAATATTGTATCATTACATAGAAGCTAAAGATATTACAGATGCTTACTATATATACTTACTATACATATATAAAGATACTATTTTAAATTGTGAGATATATATACATAAGCATCAGAGTCCAGGTAGACTTCTTTTCCGCTTTATTCTCACAAAAAAAAAATCCAGTATATTTCCTCTTCATTATTTAGTTTGATGTTAAGAAATACTTTAAACTATTCTATTTCAATTAATACACCAAACAATAAATTTCAAAGTGTTTAAATAACATTCTGAATGAGATAATTAACTGAAAAATCCAAATGCAAGGTTTAACTCAATAATTTCACAATTAACAGAATTTTTATAAATCCAAATTATGTTCCTATTAACATATATTACAATTTCAAAATGAGATTTAGGTTTTTTTTGACCCACACTTCTCCATTCCTTATCAAATTGTTTTTGTCAACAAACCATTAATTTAAGCCTTCTGTAAAAGAGAAAAATATTCTCACTGTTCTACCTAGAACGTCTAGAAATTTTAAGTCTAGCTTCAAAAAGTGCAATATTATTACTTGAAAGGGTATCTAAACAAAGAACAGCTATGATGAACCATATTTTTTAATAAATGGTTAAGTATCACTAGAAATTAGTACATTCATGACCTCAGTGTAAAGAACTACTAGATAATACTTAAGAATAATAATGTTGGTCTTCAGTCTCAGATAAGCACTTGTCATGATTTTAACTTTGATCTCAAAAATTTCGGAATAAAGATAAATTTTATCCCAATATAAATATATTAGTGACATTTCTAACTTAATAGAGAAGTACTCAAAAAGCATTTATCAAATTCTTACTATGCGTAAACCACTCGGCCTTCTCTAAAGATAAAAAAGAAACTGGAAATAATGTTTCACACTTACCCAATCTGAGGCACTGCCGCAAAATTCCTCCAGATGACATATTTTTCTCGGCTTCGATTTCCGTAAAGCCAAGAGAACTTGCAAAAATTAACACATCTACAAGGCTAATTAACCGCTGCAAAAATGTCACAGAGGTCTCTATTGTAAGACCCTGAGTTGGTTCAATATTCTCCAATTCATGCTGCAAAAAAGTGAAGTTCAGCATTACAATATGCCAAGTGTCATGAGGAAACACATTTTTTTAAATATTGTACAATTTGTGAATTTTAAAAAAGGCAAGTTTGCAAAATATACAACACTAGGTTGTTCTCTGTCATATCATTATGTGCTATCACAAGTAATTAAAGTAAACTGATGAAACAGGTTCTTAGTCATATTCTCCCACTGGTACTAGACACTGAAATAGGTATACTTTTTATTCTTAGACTAGACAACACTTTCAAGAGCAGTAAAATTTTTAAGGTTAATTGAATTATAGTTTCAAAAGGCATATAAAAAACATATTGCTCAACTTTCAATTACTAAAACTGCTCATTTTTAACAAATAAAGATGTATAACTAGTGTCTGCTCACCAATTTTAATTAATACTGTAAGAACTTACCGTTGTAGATGTAGCAGCTGAAAGCAATGGCAATATACCTCCACAAGACATGACCATATTGTCCATTACTTGGGAGATGAGATGAATTGTGTTATGTACAAAGATAACATTATCACTGCTATTCACAAAATCCATAACTGTCTTTGTTGAATGGCTGTTAAAAGAAAAATCATGTTTACCGACAAATCCAAAGAAAGGGAATCAGTTTGCCTACTTGAAAGAAGGAATAAGGGAGTGGTTGTTACCTTGAAAGCATAAGAATGATGATGATGTGTAAGATACCTTATGCTTCTGAACTTCATTTAGTGGAACATATCATTCCTAATCAGACTATTCATGCCACTTTTTGTTTTGCAGCATTAACAATATTAACTTTATAAATAATACACAAAGTAGAACCAAAACTGGACTTTGGTAAATGACTAAACAAATTATGGTACGTGAATAAAACACAATATTAGTATGCTATAAAGGCATAAAAAATTCAGAGAATCATGGAAGAGTTCTATGAATTGATGGAGAATGAAGTAAGCGGAACCATTAATATAATATAAAAAATGACAATAACACTGTGAAGAGAAAAGGAAAAAAAATGTGAATGAGACATTAACAAAGAAGCTTGTCCTTGGAGAAAAGTTGAAAAAATGCACCTCTCAGCCTTCTTTGCCAAGGTAAGGTACTCTAAGTGGGGAATATTGTATATAATGTCAGGTTTGGTTAATCTGAGTTACTTTTGCTGAACTGTTACCTGTTGCCCTGTCCCACTATCCACTGATTTTTATTTTGTTACAAGGTATAGCTCACATGGTAAAGGGAAAGGAACATATTTGGAAATGGAGGTATAAAAAAAATAAGAAATTGTAAAATTATAATATTATTTCTACTAACTTCTAAAAATTATCACTGAAAATGCCAAAAACAGGCAATCAATTCCAGCAAGTATGGTACATGTGCAAATAAAATAGGAGTTAGCAAAGATCAGAAAATTCCTTCAGTTTTTTAACTGATTTTAATATACAGGACAAAGTATTATTCTTACATTTCATATTTATAACAAATGGCACAACTATAATGTTCTCAGAGGCCAAAGGTTTTATAATCATATACTTATATACTATTCATGCAGGGCAACTAAAATTTACAGTTTGAAATGAAAACTCATGTCTACATTAATGCCTACTTATATCCTATTTTTATTAGTAACCTATAAAATAACAGATAACATAAAATTTGATTTACTCAACATACTTATTTCAAACAAAAATAAAATTAGTGCACATCTTCTGAAAAACAGAACCAATGAACAAACCTTCTCCACATCTGTATATCTGTTTCTATGGAAAACAACAAGTCTGTGAGTAAACGCTGGTGCATTTGGGACCACCTGAACTCAGGAATACGAAACATAGTAGATCTGGAATCTCTTCTTTGTCCATTGGCTAGAGCAGGTGGTATTTCTTGTCCTATTTGTTCCTGTTCTCTTGATAACTAAGTAGAGAAAATATAAACATCAAGTCATCTTCAAAGAAGATAATAGAAAAAAAAAAACAGGGCAAGCACAAAAGGATAAACAATCAATGACTACTGCATCTCATTGGTATGGTAATTTTACAACTACAGTTGTGGATGGTTAATACATACTAACACTTTCTATAAGAACAGAAGTGTTACTATACAACTGTGCAAATTTCAACACACCATCAATCAGTGATAACCAATTTGCTTCCATTGTGTTATCTGTATTATCAGTTTTAGCCAAGATAAAAGTAAAATCAGTGCTTAATATTTATTTAACCCTATTTAACGCTACTACCATATAAGAGAGATAAGTAATGCCATAAGGAAGAGGGCCTAAGATACAGGTTGGATGGAAGGAAAATCTAAGAAGAGAGTGAAAGACAGAAAACTAATAAACAAAGAGAACGAAATCAACAAATAACACGATGGCCCTTGATGATACCAATGGCAGAGTCATTTTAGCTAGGGGGGAGGGAAGGGGGAGGAGAGAAGAAGGAAACAACATACAAAATTCATTCAGAAATCTGAAAGCATAATGAGAATTAGCTCTGCAGAAAGAAATGTTGCATTACATTCATTACAAACACTATATGGCTGCACAGTAGGAAGTGTTCAGGTGTTGTTCAGTTGTTTTTCAGTTATACATGACTCTCTGTAACTCCATCAGCAATGTTCTTGGCAAAGATACTGAAGTGGTTTGCCATTTCCATCACCAGCTGATTTTACAGATGAGGAACTAAAAGCAGAGTTAAGTGATTTGCCCAGGGTCACCCAGCTAGGAAGTGTCTGATAACAGATTTGAACTCAGAAAGATAAGTCTTCCTGACTTCAGGCCAGGCCCTCTATCCCCTGTGCCACTAGTTGCCCAGGAACTATTCAAGAGGACAGCAAATATTACTTCAGCTGACCAAAATGGTAAGAGAAAACTCTGTTCAAAAGAAAGACTTTCAGGCAATGTTTTTTGGTTAAAACTTATTTTGGTGGCTTCTAAAAGACATGTTCTAGTTGTTTGCACTCAGAAATAAAGATGCCTTTATAATCTTAGGAAACAGAAGAAAAGGCAAGTCATTATATCTAGGACAAAAGATATAAAAATGAAGAAGAGACACATTATTATAAAGAGCACTCAAAATAAAGAATTAAAAGAATATCCTTCCAAAAATAATAATGTGGGGGCAGGCAGGTAGCACAGCAATTAAGAGCACCAGCCCCAGTGTCGGGATGACCTGCAGGTCGAATCTGGGCTCAGACACTTAGCACCCACCCAGAAACACCTGGCCATGTAACCTTGAGCAAGTTATTTAGCCCCAATTGCTCAGGGGTGGCCAGGTGGCTCAGCGAGTAAGAGCACGGGCTCCAGTGTTGGGATGACCTGGGGATCAAACCCAGGATCAGATACTTAGCACCACACCCAGAAATAACTGGCCATGTAACCTTGAGCAAGTTACTTAACCCCAATTGCTTTAAAAAAATAATAATAATAATGTGTTTTATAACTTAGGCCATACATTAGAAGTACAGAACAAATGGTACTGCGTTCTTCCCTTTCCCTACCTCCTCAAAATGCTCATGAAAGTGGGGAGGGAAGAGAATCATGATTTCAAGAAAAAGAAGCCTGAAATCTAGGGGACAGGGGGAAGGTAGAACAAAAGATAGGCACTGCTATCAGGCAATCCAATTTAGTTTCTCTTTCCTTCCCGCTCCTACTCCTATCTGTTGTTTGCATATATTTGGGTCCCTTGGGTACTTGAAAAAAATTTGAAAGTACCATATAACACTACCAACTAATTCTAGCCGAGCCATTTCTTGCAGGTCCACTCAAATTCTCCCAATAAAAATGTGTAAGTCTCCAAAATTCAAATCTTGGGGCAACTTTCTCAATCTGCCATGTCTTAGAAAATGCAATGAAAACTATACACTTTTTCCTAATAGCAATATGTTGTATGGTTATTTATAAACATTATGATACTACCATCTTCCATTTGTAGAACAATTTACATTTTTCAAAGAAGTTTCATTAAAATTATTTCATTTGGGGGCAGCTAGGTGGTGCAGTGAATAGAATACTGGCCCTGGAGTCAGGAGAACCTGAGTTCAAATCTGGCCTCAGACACAACACAAAAACTAACCACATGACCTTGGGCAAGTCACTTAACACCAATTGCCCTCCAAAAAGCAAAAAAAAAAAAAAAATTTTCATTTAAACCTAAAAATAACTTTAAACATAGAGCTAGGAGAGAACTTAGAGGCCATCTAGCCCAGAACCCTTTCTTTACAGATGAGGACCTGAGGGTCAGTGAGGTCAGGTGTTCTCAGGGGGAGATCACAGAGCTGGAATCCAACGTGAAGCCTCTTCCTCTCAATGTAGCCTTCCTCACACTCCGCCAAAATGCCTATCATAAGCAGGACCAATAATATTATCCCATTTTAATTCAACTAAAATTTTACCAATGAGAAAACTAGGGCTGTGGGGAGTTACCTGAGTTGTTCAAAGTGACACTGCCAACAAGAATCTAGATTGGAAACAATTTCCTTTTTTTCCTAATAAGGTATTTCCATTATAATATTATCTTCCCCATTAAGATCACACCAAAGACATCAAAATCAAAGACATTTTGAGAATACGAGTGCTATATTCAGTACACAAGGGAAAAAAAAATTTCTAGGAGTCTCAGATTTTCTTCCATAGATAGTTTTTAAATCAGAGAATTAATTTCCTCATGAAATGTCTTCAAGGCAGGCAATGTTGGTGTTACTAGAAGATTGGATTCCTTTTAATAACAATTTCCACACTAGTAAAAGAAGGGCACTTCAACCCCATCCACTCAAGATAACTAATAAGAACTCAGAGAGAGAGGAAAGTAGTCATATGCCTCTGGGGATCAATAAAGGTCAATAAAGTTAGAAGAGTGAGCCTAGAGAGGGCATTATATGTGAAGAAAACATCTGGAATAAATATGGGGCCTTTCAAATTTGCAAAGATCCACTGGAAAGATGCTCTACTCAGGACTTTATTGGGTATACTAGTTTTTTAATCCACTAAAAAAAAATTTTTATTTTAGGCTGCAATTTATACAACAGTCTATTACCCAAAGTGTCTCTTAAGTCAGGTCAACTTCTTTGTGATAATCTTTGTTTCTTTGAAAGCTTAAGTACTAATAACTGTTGTGCTTGTACATTTACAAGTACTGAGGCTGACATGGGAAATATGTCTTTTATATTCCTGAAATATCAGTACCTAGTAATTTGCACCACATGAGTTAATAAATATTTTTGTTTTCATTTTAAGCAAATCTTGGGTTTCATTTTTTATTCAATACATGATTCTAGACGAGCTAATATGAAATCCTTATGCCTGCAAGTCTACAACATAAGACCTTTCTTCTGACCAAAAACCTTGAATAATTAACATCAAAGGTTTAATTATTTTGGGAAGTCCCACATATAACAGCCTATAGCTGCTACTTTTGGATGAGCCTGGAATTCCATTAGGATTGCCCTTGGTTAGGATTCACTGGGAAAACATGTGGGTGCTCTTTGGCATGTGAGGAAATTTGCCCAGGTACCAAAAGTTGGCCTATTATACAGAAACTACTTTATACTGTACAAAGGAGCACCTAAAGATTTTGTTCAGACCCCAGTCGGATGGCTCTATACACTGTGGCGATCACAAAAAACTTTTCAATTTGGTTTCTCACCTAAAGATAAGAATGTTACTTCCAGAGAACCCAAGTAACTTAGGTCCTATAGGAAGAATGCCATATACTCTATGAGCTCTACAGGGATTAGACAAAAAAGCATTTATGAGATAGAAGGCTTATTTTTTTATTCTTTAATTTTTCTGGATTGGGGAAAGCATGTTTAAATAAAATAAGTACCTGATAACTTATGAGAACTCTTTAAAATGATATCTGCATGTTAAGTTGCTTCACTATATATTTATAAGCAAGAAAGGACATTAATTCAAGATTTACTTATAAACTGTGCCACATATAATTTTCCTGAAATTCTGTAGTGATAAAAATAAAATGGTAAAACTTCTCTAAGTCACTAGAGAGCCCATAGCTATAGTATGTAGTAAACAAACCACAATAGATGTGCTGAAGATAGCAAATGTCATTCATAAACTGAGAAGAGTGTAGTAATGTCCCAAACTCATGACCCCTAAGGATTGCATTAGAACCCTGCGGAGAGTACCAGTGAGCCACATTCTAGGAGCTATGATTGTTAGTATTACCAGGGGGTGGGAGAGTAAGCCCAGAGTTTACAATTGACTATATAAATTGTCCTACTTTATTTTAAATGTTTTTTAATGTTGGTTCAACATATACTATTAAAACAGACTGTTTCAAGAAAAACAAAGGTAAATTATTTCAGATTAAATTTCTAAAATCCCTCCAAAAGGAATAGTTAGAAATTAAATCTTTAGGTTTAAACATTTATATAGCGATTTAAAAATAACAATCAACTCCACAACAAAATGATACTATGTAAGTTTTCCATGTCTAATTTTAACCCAAGATGACAGCACTGAAAAAGCAACAGTACCTACCTCAGGACTGGGCCGCTGAGGCTGAGAAGTTTCCATGCTTGTACTGGCTTTTAATTCCAGTCTCTCAGTATCTGTAGCTACACTGGAAACATCCAACTTGGCAATCTTTTTCTCAGAAGGAATATTACTTTCTGAGCTGGTGATATGTCCATCAATAACTGTTCTAGATCCATCATCATGGTCAGTCATTTTATTTCCTTCTTCTAACATCTGGTTGATTTCTGCTTGGGCTACAACTTTGGAAGAAGTTACTTCCATTGGGGTATCTAAATCTGGCAAGGCCTCAACTAATATTTCAGGATCCACTTTTTCACTGGCTTCAGGTACAACTGAAGATAACTCATCTTGCTTAAGTTCAACAGGTAACATACTCGCCTCTGAACATCTAAGAGATAGATGATTTTCCTCTTGCTGTTCATCAGGAGCACTACTTTCAACTTTAAGTTCAACATAATCCTCTTCATCTTCCACTGTAGACTCATCCAAAATTTCAGGAACATCTGAAGTATCTTCTCCTGATGGTATACTTAGGACTATAGGTATATTATCTTTCTCACTCACTTTGGTAGAATCAGAAAAGTCACTCACGGCTTCTTTTACCCTAGGAGCTACTTCTAAATTGTCTTTACATTCTGCTTCCTTGGTCAGTACTCCCTCCAAATCTATTTTATCTGGTCCTTTGTGGTTTTCTTCCTCAGATTTTCTTTCCTCACCATTTGATATGTGATTTTGTGGTTCTGTATTAGATTCTACAATGTCTTTGACCGGCTCGTCATCATCATTACTGCTAATACAAATAGAAGTATTTTCCTTTACTTCTAATTGTGAAACATCTTCTGGAACTTCAATATCCCTGCTAACACCAGAGACTGATTGGACTGGACTTGAGGGGCCCAGTCCTATTTCTTCACCAACTTTCCCTTGGTATTCTCTGAATACATTAGCTAGGTTTTCTTTATGCATTTCGAAAGTTACCTATATAAAAAAAGGTAAAGAAAATTTAAAGTACTCAAAAGGAACACAGCATATTTTAGTATATTTTCAAAGACATTATCTATAAAGCATAATCAAATCTAGTTTATAAATGTCCTTGTGATAAAATGAGATAAACAACAGAAAGCTTATATATTGATTATATGATAGGGAGAGATACAAAGACAAAAAACCATTTAGTCTTACTGCCTCCAAGAATCATTACACTTATGCAGTGGCTAATGTATAGGTTTCCAAACTATTCTTAAAAATTAACAGTAACATGGAGAAGAAGGAGTCCTACCAAATTCTTTTTATGACACAAATATGGTACCGACACCAAAATTGGGAAGGGCCAAAACAAAGAAAGAAAACCAATTTCCCTCATGAATATAGAGGCAAAAAATTTAAATAAAATATTAGCAAAGAGACTACAAGAACTTATCATGAGAATAATACACTTTGATCACATCAAACTTATTCCAGGAATGCAAGGATGGTTCAATATTAGGAAAACTATCAGTATAATAAATCAAATCAACAACAAAACTAGTAGAAACCATATGATTATCTCAATAAATGCAGAAAAAGCCTGTGACAAAATACAACATCCATTTCTATTAAAAACACTTGAAAGTATAGGAATAAATGGAGTCTTCCTTAAAATAAAAAGCAGTATCTATCTATAACCATCAGCAAGTATATATAATGGGGATAAGCTAAAAACATTTCCAATAAGATCGGGGGTGAAACAAGGATGTCCACTACCACCCCTCTTATTCAATTTGGTTCTAGAAATGTTTGCTGTAGCAATAAGAGAAGAAAAAGAAATCTAAGGAATCAGGTTAGGCAAAGAAGAGACTCTTTTCAGATGATATGATGATATACTTAGAGAATCCTAGGGAGTGAAGTAAAAATATACTTGAGATAATACATAAATTTGGCAAAGTTGCAGGATATAAAATAAACCCACATAAACCCTCAGCATTCCTACACATTTCTAATGAAGTCCAACAACAAGAAATAGAAAGAAAAATTTCATTTAAGTTACTGTAGACACTATAAAATATTTGGGAATCTACCTGCCAAAACAAACAAAAAATTATATGAACACAATTATGAAACACTTTTCACACAAATAAAGTCAGATCTAAATAATTGGAAAAACATCAACTGCTCATGGCTAGGTCAAGTTAATATAATAAAAAGGACTATTTTACCTAAATTAATTTACCTATTTAGTGCCATACCAATAAATCTACCAAAAAATCTACTTTTTAGAGCTAGAAAAAAATAGCAACAAAAATCATCTGGAAAAAGAAAAGGTCCAGAATATCAAGGGATTTAAGGAAAAGAAATGCTAGAGAAGTTGGCCTAGGCATACCAGATTTTAAAAAGAAATCAAAGGAATCAAGTTAGGCAAAGAAGAGACCAAGCTATCACTCTTCGCAGATGATATGATGATATACTTAGAGAATCCTAGAGAATCAAGTAAAAAACTGCTTGAGACAATAAATAAATTTGGCAAAGTTGCAGAATATAAAATAAACCCACATAAATCCTTGGCATTCCTATATATTTCCAATGAAACTCAACAGCAAGAAGTAGAAAGAGAAATCCCATTTAAAGTTACTGTAGACATTATAAAATATTTGGGAATCTACCTGCCAAAACAAACCCAGGACCTGTATGATCATAACTACAAAACACTTTTCACACAAATAAAGTCAGATCTAACTAATTGGAAAAATATCAATTGCTCATGGCTGGGTCGAGCTAATATAATAAAAATGACAATTTTACCTAAATTAAATTATATATTTAGTGCCATACCAATTAATTTACCAAAAAACTACTTTATAGAGTTAGAAAAAATAGTAACAAAATTCATCCTGAAGAATAAATGGTCCAGAATATCAAGGGAATTAATGGAAAAAAAAATGCTAGGGAAGGTGGACTAGCTTTACCAGATTTCAATCTGTACTATAAAGCAACAGTTATCAAAACTACTTGGTACTGGCTGAGGAATAGAGTGGGAGATCAGTAGAATAGATTAGGTACACTTGACACCGCAGTCAATGACTATAGTAATCTACTGTCTGTCAAACTCAAAGACTGTAGCTTCTGGGATAAGAATTCACTATTTCACAAAAACTGCTGGGAAAACTAGAACATAGCATGGCGGAAACTGTGCATAGACCAATATATTACATCACATACCAAAATAAATTCTAAATGGATGCAAGATTTAGATATAAAGGCTAAGACTGGAAGCAATCTGGGAGAGCAAGGAATAGTTTAACTGTCTGATCAATAGAGAAGGGAGGAATTTATAACCAAACAAGAAATAGAGAACATTACAAAATTCAAAATGGATAATTTTGATTACATTAAATTGAAAAGGTTTTGTACAAATAAAGTTAATGTAACCAAGATTAGGAGGGAAGTGGAAAATTGGGAAAGAATTTTTACAACCAGTGTCTCTGATAAAAGCTTCATTTCTAAAATATACAGACAACTGAGTAAAATTTATAAGAATACAAGTCATTCCCCAATTGATAAATGGTCAAAGGATATGAACAGGCAGTTTTCAGAGGAAGAAATTAAAGATATCTATAAGCATATGAAAAAATGCTCTAAATCACTATTGATTAGAGAAATGCAAATCAAAACAACTCTAAGGTACCACATCTCACTGGTCAGATTGGTTAACATGAAAAAACAGGAAAATTATAACTGCTGGAGGGGATGTGGAAAAACTGGAACACTAATATACTGTTGGTGAAGTTGTGAATTGATTAAACCATTCTGGAGAGCAATCTGGAACTATGCCCAAAAGGCTATAAATAAGCGCATACCCGTTGACCCAGCAATAACACTTCTAGGGCTGTATACCAAAGAGATCACAGCAGTGGGAAAGGGCCCATTAGTGCAAAAATATTTATAGCAGCTCTTTTTGTGGTGGCAAAGAATTGGAAATCAAGGGGATGTCCATCAAGTGTGGAATAGCCAAACAAGTTATGGTATATGAATGTAATGGAATATTATTGTGCTATAAGAAATGAGGAGCAAACTGATTTCATAAAAACCTGGAGAGACTTATATAAACTGATGCTTAGTGAGGAGAGTAGAACCAGGAGAACTTTGTACACAATTACAGACACATCTTATGTGTGACGACTAACTTGGATAGACTAGGCTCCTCTCAGTAATGCAAGGTTATAAGACCATCCAAAAGACTCATGATAGAAAAGGATATCCTCATCCAGAGAAAGAACTACGGAGTCTAAATGCAGATTTAGTAAACTATTTGCTCTTTTTTTTCTGTTTTATTTTCTTTTGTTTCTTCTTTCTCATTGTTCACTCCACTGGTTATAATCCTTCTTTACAACTTGACTAAAGTTTAATGTGAAGGTATTTGTAGATCCTATATTTGATTACATGCTGCCATGGGCGGGGAGCGGGGGGAGAACAGGGGGAGAAAATTTGAAACTCAAGGAACTATGGAACTAAATGTAAACCAAAAGTAAATAAATAAACTTTTTTTTAAATTAACAGTAAGAGAAACTGTAAATGCAACTCTATTCTTTGTTCAAGGATTTAATCATGCATACTGTCAGGAAGTCCATTCTGTAACAGATAATATGTCCCTACTGCTAGAATTTCCCTTCCTTCTGTCTACAAAATGATCAAAAGCAGATGTTCACCTTCCTTCATATATAGTAAAGCTTCAAATATTCAAACTGTTAAATTATCCTAGATTCCTTTTCCTAAGAATCCTTCTAAACCTTCTCCAAATATCCTAAATCTTCTCTAATTTTCTTTCTTTTATATTTTTTCATCCTAATCTTTCAATGACATAAACTGGTCATAACACTTCAAAAGTACAACTGTGTCCTAGCTTATAAAACAACAGTTTTTAATTGCTTACTCCTCCTATGTCTCACTGAAACATGCACCCTCTTTCCTGGAATAATGTTAACATAGTACACATTATCTCATCTTAGAGAGATCCCTCAATAATTCATTTCAATGACTACTCCTTTTTGATTTGTCACTTTTGCACCTTACAAAATAGAGCCTTTTGGAAACATTATTTCTAAATGAAGTGAGATTAAATTCAGTTTTTGGTCAGATTCTAGAAGATTATCCCAGCTGATCATATTGAAAATAATTATTATACTTTCATGTGGACCCTTTTCACTGAAAATGTACCTAAATATATTTGTAGTCTTTCAAAGAGTGAAATAATATCAATAAGCATTACAATCAACAAGCATTTGATAAAAAAAAATTTAATGTTTGGCAGGCCTCATGCTACTTAGTAGTATCCAAAGACCAAAAAAAATAAAAAGATCCAGCACTCAAGGAGCTTACACTCTAAGGGAGAGAAGCAGAGTTACCATGGTGTTCTTGGCAGCAAGTGCCATGCTTTGCACATATGAAGCACTTACTGAATGCTTATTGGAATGACTTCATAGAAAGGACACTGACTTCTGAAGTCCCTTTACAACTTCAAAATCTCTGACACTGATTCATCTTTAGCAACTTGGTGAAAACAAAGAACCCAGATAGTCTCAACAGCACTATAGTGCTCTTTTGACTCTTAAGAAATTTTACACAAATTTATGTAATCGAAACAACTTCACTTACTTAATGGTGGAAATCTTAATCATATTATTACATTAAGAAAATTATATGAAAATAAAAGGATGGACAATAAATTTTCTTTTTTTCTTCCGTAGACATCATTTACTTTTACCATTTGGATGTACTATGTAAAAATATATTAAATATGTACAATAGTCATATGTCAAGTACCATAATTTTTAAAATGAAAATAGTGTTGAGGAAATATATTTATTAATTATAAATGTATGGGTAATTTTTAGAAGTATTTGAAAAACATAAAATTAACCAGAGCTAAAAGGATTCATCTGGTCAATTCTCTTACCTTGAAAAACAAAGCAATCTCAGCAAAGGAAACAAAACATCAAAGTTTGATCCATTTAATGGATCATTTAAAAGATGATCCATTTAATTTACTATGTTCTATGTTACAGACCAAACACAAACCATAATATTAACAGAATCCCTTCTTCTCTTTCACTTCCAATTCCATTATCTTAGCTGAGTTGTTTTCTTTGAAAAAAATCTCTGCAGTGATACTACTGTATGATCCCCCTACTGAAAACTGATAAATCCACTCCTTATGTTACTAAACAATTTTTAAACATTTTAAAAAATGTTTTATAGACGTTCTGTATTCACATCACATTTTGTATATAAGGGAGTCATCTCTGTATATAAGGAGGAAGTCATCCTTTTTAACAAAGAATAAGAAGGGGAAAAAAACAGTTCAGAAAATTAATCAACATAATTTAATCCAACACCACAGTGTTCTACACCAATAACCACCTACTTTTTGAAGCCAAAAAAGGAGAGAAATGAACTCTCCACTCTGGGGCCAATTTTGATCATTATAATTACTACATTCAGTTTCTATTTCTCTATTTTTGTGGGGAGGTTTTCTATTTATGTTATAATTATTGTGTATATTATTTTGCTGGTTCACCTTACTTCATTGTGCATCAGTTTATATAATCTTTTCATGTCTTCCTGTGTTCTTGCTTTTCATCACTTCTTATAGCAGTTATTTTCCATTATATTCATGATTTGAATATCCATTATATTCACATCTGGCATCCATAACATCCTTAATATTCCTTGTATTTGGTCATGAACCAAAATTGTTTAGGCATTTCCTATCAATAGACATTTACAATGTTTCCAATGTTGCTTAAGGATATGGAATATCCTTTATTATGGAGAATGTACAAGCTTTTCATGTCTATTTCTGACCTCCTTTGGATACATCTACTAGTGGATCTAGCAGCAAAGAAAATGGACATCCAAGCCATTTTCTTAAAATACTCCCAAACTGTTTTCCAAAATGGCTTCATCTAGCTATCTGGGAAAGCAACTCAGAATTGTGCAAAAAAGTCACTAAACTATATACACTCTTTGATGTACTGATTCTACTAATAGACCTATATTCGAAAAAGACCAGAGAACAGGGAAAGGATTAATGTATACAAAAATATTTATAGCAGATTATTCTTCACCAGCAAAAACTGGAAAACAAAATAATAACCACCTAGTAGAGATTGGCAAAACAAATTATGGAATATATATATATAAACAAATAGATATACATCTATCTATAGCTATATATATATAAACTCTGTACCATAAATTATATATTTTATTATAAAACATATGATTATATAATAAATATATACATGTATAAAATATTACTGTACCATAAAAACAGGGGGAAAGATAGTTTTAGAGAAACTGGGAAGATTTTATGTGAATTGATAGCATGAATACAGAATCAGAAGAATAAGTTATACAGTTACCAGTATTAAAGAAAAACTACTTTTAAAGACTTGAGAGCTATGATGGATTAAATTTTAAAAATGATTTTAGAGGATGAAAAATGAAACCTGATACTCATCTACAGACAGTAATGATGAATAGAAAAAAAAACTACATATTTTTGGAGAGTTTTATCTTTTGTTCTTATTCATTTGAAAAGAGAAATGTTGGGTAGAAAAAAATAAAATGTTTTTTTAAAAAATAAAAGATAAAACCCGGAAGAAGGATCTACCTAAAACCATCAACAAGCATTACTTGTAACTTGGATGAGCCAGAAACCTTCCCAATAACAACAGAAATGCAACTAAGATGCCCATTTTCGTCAATATTATTCAGTATTTTATTAGAAATGTCTGCAAACAATAAGAAAAGAAAAAGAACTAAAGGAATAAGAATGGGCAATGAGGTAATGAATCTATCTCTTTTCAAAGACAATATGATATACCTGGAAAATATTAAAGATTCAACTAAAAAGTTAGTGGAAACAATATTAACAATTTAGCAAAGTAGCAAGATATAAAGGAAACCAGCATAAAATATCAGCATTTCTATATATCACCAACAAAATCCTGCAAGAGTAACTGCAGGCGGTACAAAATGCCTGGGGCATTTTGTGAAGACAAACCCAGGAACTACACAAACTTAATTATAAAATATTTCTTAACAAAAATAAAGTCAGACTGAGTAGCTCATATAAGGCCACGTGGAACTTTGATTGTTTCAGTGTAACACTGTGAAATCATCTCTGCTATTTTCTGTAGCATTTCTGAATGCCCTATATATCTTCATTTCAATTAAGCATATAAGCTCCTGCTTCTATGTACTTGCGACTCAGGAGACAAAATTGTAGTGATCCAGTCCTTCAATTATCTCATATTACCTGATACCTTATTAACAAGTCCCCCTGGTGCCTGGCAGTATCCTAGTCATAATGTTCCTGCACCCTTTTGGCAGAGAACATTAAGAAGACCCTAGTATTACCACATCTCTAGGATGAAAAAGGGGCTGGAAAAAGTGCTCATTGCAACTCAGGGATTACCTGACCTAAATTTGTGAACTCCATCTTCTACTTCTGTCTTGGAAACCCATGAAGGGTTTCCTTTGGGATTTGGTTGCAAGAGTCAGAGATGGAAATCTCAGAACTACAGTAGCCCTATTTATAAACTCTCTTCTACATTACCCTTAGTATCACAGTTCTGGAAGACAGTAAAATATAGGCTGGCCCAACCTCATGAACAATTAATTATGGACCCCAAAGCATTGTACAACTTTGTAGCAGGGGAAGCCAGGTATACAAGCAATGACTTACTGATAAGCCCACTTGGCTTAATATTCATAAGCCATTTCTTTTCAGAATTTTCTTAATGAAACAAAACTGTAAATATAGTAACTTATATAACTGAATTTAAACTATTTCACATCAGTATTTGGTAATGAAATAGTACTTAAGACCTAGATGGTATTCTATTTATTTTCCTTCATTGATTAATTTGGAATTAGGCCACACTTTAGATCATTTCCAAAGGGAGAAAGGATTGTTAGTTTATGGAACTTAAATAAATGACAAGAAACAAACTTAATAGCCTTCTCCCCTTGCTCTATCAATGGTACCTTCTTCTAATCTAAAGAGTGGGTGGTAGTTGTACAACAGAACAGAAATAGTGTTAACCTATGAATACTTTCAAAACAGAGTATAAGGTTGTCCCCACAGTCAAAAGGGTAACAGTTATTCTGATAATGAATAAAATTCATTTTAAAAAATGAAAAAGACTTTAAAAAAGTCTTATTTTATCAATCAGCTTGAAATTTCAAGTCAAAATCCTATGACAAAGCTAGTGGGAAAGGGAAGTAGGGGAAGGATTTTCCTTTTTCAAGGGTCTATTCCACAAATTAATATTATTATTTCAGAAAAATAAGTCACTGTGATGGTAATAGGAATTTTAAGAGCATCCCTGCCCCTTAATAAGCCTAGGGGAATTTGAAGACATTCCCTGCTTTTGAAGATATACCCTGCCCCCTAACAGGCTGCATGTAATCACATGGAGTCTATGGGGGAAGGAGTTTGCTGAAGAGTAGAGCAGAGCCCACAGGAAGCTGAGGTCAGGGAAGTTAGAGATGGAGGGAAGAGAGGACACACCTTTTGGGAGACAGCTAGGCTTGTGAATAAATGTTAGTTGGTGGGAAGGCCAAAGGACAGTGTGGCTTCATGCTACGTTATGGCTTAACTTCTTTGCTACTATGATGGATTGGGCTTCTGGTTTAGGGATTTGGTTTTCTGGTGTCAGAATAAATGTGTTGTTTCTGTCATATATGAAGAGTCTGTTATATTCTGTGATTGAGCAGCATGTTTATAGTCACTGTGGACACTATGAATATTGCACTGGCGCTACAGTCACTGCATGTGATCGAAAGTTTTATAGGGTGAAAATGAAGATTTATTAATTTTTTTGTATGTGTCCTGCATTTATTATAAATGAGAGAAATAGAATGATCTCATTGGCTGTTTGAATTACAAGCATCACCATGAGTTCAACCACCCAATTGCTGCTTAAAAATTAAACCCTTTAAAATAACCGTTTAAATATTTTTAACATTTTGTAACATTGTATAAATTTGTATTTAATATCTTTTAACAAACTGACTCCATCTAGCTTTCATCTTTGTAACATGGGGTGTGAAATTAATGGACCATAATTCACATACTGGTAGATCTGGTTCCTGAGTAATGCTAGTCAACCAGATTACAGATTTCTTTCTTCATGGAGGAATCACTTATTTTATTGTAAAGGACGTTTGACACAGTAGTCTTTGTTACTGTAATGAATGTATGGAATGTTTTGTTTTTGGTAGACTGTGGTGCTTTGATTTTAATAAAATAAACCTGAATTTAAAAAAATAAACCAGATTTAAAGAGTAATATTAACTGTCCATGGATAGGCAGAGCCTATATAATGAAATATAATGAAAATGACAATTCTAAGTAAACTAATCTACTTATTCAATGGCATCCCAATTAATCTACCAAAAAATTATTTTATTGAACTAGAGAAAATAGTAATAAAATTCATTTGGAAAAATAAAAGGTCAAAAACGTCAAAGGAATTAATGAAAAAAATGTAAAGGAAGAAGATTTAGCTGTACCAGATCTTAAAGTATATTATAAGGCAGTGGTTATTGAAAATATCTAGTACTGGCTAAGAATAAGAAAGACAGCACAGAAGAACAGTATAGATATACAATATATATAGTAAATCATTATACTAACATTGTTTTTGATAAATGTAAAGATTTAAGCTCTTAGGATAAGAATTCACTACTTGGTAAAAATTGTTAGGAATACTAGAAAGCAGTCCAGCAGAAATTGGGCATAAACCAGTACCTTAAACCATTTACTAAGATAAGGTCAAAATGGATATATGACTTAGATATAAAGGGAGATATTATAAGAAAATCAGAATATGAAACACATTACCTTATCAGACTTATACATAGGAGAAGAATTTATGAATAAACAAGAGAGAGGGCACTGTGAGGTATAAAATGTATAGTTTTGATTATATTAAATTTTAAGGGTTTTATACAAATAAAACCTATGTAACAAAGACTAGAAGGAAAGCAGAAAAGTGAGGGGGTTGGGAATTTCTGTAATTTCTCAGACAAAGGTCTCATATCTCAAATATTATAGAGAACTTTGTCAAATTTATAAAATTATGAGTCATTCCCCAACTGATAAACAGTCAAAGGACATGAACAGGAAGTTTTTCAATGAAAACATCAAAACTATATATATTCAAAATGAAAAAATGCTCTAAATAATTACTGATTACAGAAATCCAAATTAAAAGAACTTTGAGATATCCTCTCACACCTGTCAAGACTAGCTAAAAATGACTGAAGGATAAAATGACAAATGTTGGAAGAGATTTAGAAAAATGGGAACACTAATATAATATTAGTAGTACTGTGAACTAATGCAACCATTTTGAAAAGGAATGTGAAATTATGCCCAAAGAGTACATCCCCTTTGATTCAGCAATAACACTTTAGGGAAAATGGAAAAGAACTTATATGTTCTAAAATATTTATAGCAGCTCTTATTTAATATTTTAGTTCTTTCCCCAGCAATATGTAAAAGCAACTCTTAACATTCATTTTTTTAAAAAATTGGTCCAAATGCTCTCCCTCTTTCCCATCCAACGCCTTACCCCTATTGAGAAGGCAAGCAATCTGATATACATTATGCATGTAGTCATGCAAAACATATTTCCATGTTACTCATATTGTGAATGAAAACACAGACAAAAACCAAGAAAAATAAAGAAAGTAAAATTACGCTTCAATCTGCATTCAGACTCCATGAGTACTTTCTCTGGATATGGATAGTATTTTTCATCATAAGTCCCTCATATATGTCTTGGAGCATTGTATTGCTGAGAACAGCTAAGTCATTCACAACTGACCATCATAAAATATTGCTGTTAATGTATACAATATTCTCCTACAGCAGCTTTCTTTGTAATATCAAAGAACTGAAAATTGAGGGGCTGCCTATCAAAGGGGTAATGGCTAAACAAGTAGTCATATATGACTGTGATGGAATATGACAACACTGTAAGAAATGATGAGCTGCATTTTACAGATGAAGAAACTGAGGCTGACAAAGTTAAGTGATTTGCCCAGGGTCACACAGCTGGTAAATGTCTGAGCCCAGATTTGAACTCAGGAAGATGAGTTTCCTTGACTCCAGGCCCAACACTCTACCTACTGCACCACCTTGTTACCCCTAGATGCTTCATCTGCATACAGGGGCCCAAATCTGTGATCAGACAGGTTTACACATGTATTTATCCATCCATTCATCCATGCATGCATGCATGCATGCCTATTCACGTACACTTAACAAGTATCAGATGTATGCTGCATAGCTCTGGAGGGAATTGCTAATTTACAAAGTTCTTCATAAAGATAGATTTGCCAACATGATAGCTGTCTGAAAATAGAATCAGAATTAGAATGGAATTGCATCATTAGATGGTGAGTCTCCTTTCATTTGAGTATTCAAAAGGGGCTCAATGACCACTTTTGAGGAGGTATAGAAAGAGTTTCTACATGGGATAGGAAGTTGGCCTAGATGACTTCTAAGGTCTTTTTCAATGGAGAGATTTTACAATATTATGCATGCATACATATATCGCATGAAACTCTCTAAGAGTACATGTGAATGTACATTTAACAATTTTCCCAGGGAGTTTTATAGAAAGTAAATCTTTGTAAAATATAAGTGTTAATGTGTCAATATGAGCTATCAGTACTGGTAATACATACTTTTTATATTAAAAAAAAAGAAAAGAAATGATGAGCTGGTTGATTTTCAGAAAAAAATGAGATTTACAAAAAATAATGAAGAGGGAAATGAGCAGAACCAAGAGAACATTGTGTATAATAACAGAAATGCTGTTCAATCAATAACTGTAAACGATTAAGTTATTTTGAGTGTCACAAACATTCTAATAAACTGCAAAGGACCTATGAAGGAAAATGCTATCTACCTCCAGAGAAAAAAAGTGATGAATACAAGTAGGTAAAATATGGTTTATCACATATACACATATCTGTACCTAATGGTGGCCTTCTCTATTGTGGGGTATAGAAGTAGGGAGAAAAAAAATAAAAAGTACACAGAAGAAAACAAAAGTCAGAAGGAAGCACAGAAAAGCAAGATGGCTTTGAAAATGATCTGCAGTATGTCTTACATAATCTTTTTTTTAAAATAAGGAAACTAAAATAGAGATTTGTGACTTCATATTGAATTCTCTTTCTGTTGTTCTGTGTACATGAAATTTTTTATCGTTTTAAATTTAAGTTCAAAATTAATAAATAATTTTAAAAAGAGAGACTGAGGAATTAAAGACAACACCAAGTTGAAGGAGAGGTTATAACTAAACAAACGGATGTGAGAATCTTCTGAAAAGAAGTAATAACTGAAACCTAAGGAGCTAATGAAATAGCTAAGTGAAATAGAACACTTGGAGAAAAGGAGAGGGCACAGGACAAAGCCTTGGCAAACTCTCAGAAATGGTAAATAATAACGTGGAAGAAGATACAGCACAAGAAACAGAAGAAACAGTCAGACACACAGAAAGAGAACCAGGAGAGAACAGTGTCAACAAAACCTAGAGAGAAGAGAATATCAAAGTGAAGGGGGTAATTGATAATGTCAAAGGCTATAGAGAGGTCAAGAATGGAGAGGATTGAGAAAAAGCTGTTAGACCTGGCAAGTAAGCAATCAAAAGAAACTTTCTGGCAAGCAGCTTTGATTGAATGAATAGGTAGGAAATAGGACTACAAAGAGTTGGCTGGTGTTTTGGTGTGTTGTGTTTTTTTTTTTTAATTTATAGGAAAGGAAGGGAAGAACCTCCTGCAGACAGCATTCTCAAGGAGTTTACTCACAAAATAGGGGAGAAATATAGGACAATAACTAGCAGGGAAATACAAATAAAATGGTGCTTTCTTTTTCTTTTTTTTAGGATAGGGAAGGTATGGGAGTGTTTTTAGACAGTATAGAAACAGGCACAAGACAGGGAAACAATTTAAAGATGAGTGAGACAGCAAAGCTGATAGAGATAGCAATCTGCTGGAGATAACAGGATGGAATAGGATCACTTGTGCATATATGGAAAAACAAGGGCCACTTCATCATGTAAATCAGCTGTGAAAGAAGAGATAGTAGCACAACCCATCTGAGCGACCTTGAGATAAGGAATTTTCTGTGAATGGTCTCAATTTCCTCAGTGAAATGTGAGACAATGTTCTCAGCTAAGACACTAGGGAGAGTAAAAGCTGTGGAGATGTTTTAAAAAGAGGCAGGATATTAAACCAAGTTCTCCTAATTCCAAATCGAACACTCTAATCATTATATTATACTACCTCTAAACAAAATATTGAATAAACAACAAATGAATTGGAGAAAGGACAAGTGAAAATAGGGACAGGGAAGGAGCATAATCCTGGTTGCTTTTTTAAGGTATATTTTTAACTAGATTTTAACTACATAAACATTAAATGATAGCAAAGTAAAAAGATACAATGGCCAGAAGAAACAGCAAAAATAGACTCAAAGGAACAAAAAAGTTATTAGAATTGAGAAACAGCAACAGAGGTTGAAAGCTCTAACAATTCAAAGAACAGACTAGTAAAAGTCGAGCATCATTATAGCACAGGGAAGTTAGGGTCTTACTAGAATCTCAATGGGGATAATAATACTAACACTATGTTAATTACTATTATTGTTCGACCTTCACATACTTATACTAAGTGGAAACAAGCTTCACAAATGCTAAATGTTATTCATGTCAAAGCCAACAATGTCCCTTTGTCCCTAGGTATGTAACATGGATTCATCTGGAGGAGTCCCCCATACTTAGAATCCATACCCTCGCACCTCACCTACACCTCCTAAAATCTCTATCTTCTTTCAAGACATGTCAAGCTGCACCTTCTAAGTGAAGATTTCCCTGATTCCCTCGAATGATAATACCTTCCCATTGTCTCTTATAGTTAACTACTTTGTACTCATTTATATTTGCTCCCTTTATATCTATTTTGCATATGCATATACATATGTACCTTTGTCTCTTCTTTTAGAATGTAAGCAACTTGAGAGTAAGTACTATTCCAATTGTGATACTCATTTTTAGTTCTTCAAAAACGAGTCTGTTCGGGGGAAGAGTCAAGATGGCGGAGTAGAAGCAGGACCTCCACGCGGCTCTGGCTCTCACCACCTCCAATCCATGTAAAAGAGGACTCTGAACAAAATCTGGAGTTACAGAACCCACAAAATGACACAGAGAAGATAATCTCCGGCTGAGGACAGCCTGGCAGGCCGGCAGGAATCGGCCAGCACAGTGCTCTGGGAGCCGACCCCAGCCCCACGCCGAGGTTTTTGCCTGACCAACCACCAGCTGGTGGGACTCCAGATCACGAGCAGCTGTAGCCGGTTCCAAAATTATCAACATATAGATGCTAAGGACAAAGTGAGAAGTCAGTGTAGTATCAACTTTGGAACCCAGTAGTTGGGAATGCAAAAGCACGGCGCAGCTTCACATGGCAGCTTCAGCTCCTGGACTGCAGAGTGTAGGGGGACCAAGTGGTCCCCCTACATTCTACCAAGGGGTAATCACTCTTGCTTTAACCTGCTTGGATCTGGATTGCTGTCTAGGGTGGAGGTCCTGGGGTATGTGACCAAATTGCCAGAGTGTGTGGAGGCTTCAGAGAGGGCACCCAACTAATACCTCCAGCAGCTGAGAAAACCCCAGCGTTTCAGAAGGAAGATCCCCTCTCTGGAAGCAGTGTCCTACTATGGCAAAAAGCTCAAGAGTCAAGTAATTCAGTGGCAACAAGAGCAGGCAAAGGAAGCAAAGCAAACAGAAGAATCCAACATTAGACTCCTATTTTGGGGACAAAAAGGATCAAAGCATGGAACAAGAAGAAGACAGTGAAGTCAGAACTCCTGCACCAAAAGCTTCAAAGGAAAATACGAGCTGGTTACAGGCCATAGAGGACCTTAAGAAGCAGATAAGAGAAGTGGAGGAAAAATTGGGAAGAGAAAAGAGAATGATACAAGAAAATTATGAAATGAGAGTTAACAACCTGACTGAGGAAAATAACACCTTAAAAAATAGACTAACTCAAATGGCAAAAAAAGGCTCAAAAAGGCAATGAGGAGAAGAATGCCTTAAAAAGCAGTATTTAACAGATGGAAAAAGAATCTCAAAAGCTCACTGAAGAGATGAAAGAAAGAATTAGAATGGAGCAAAGGGAAGCTAGTGACTTTATGAGAAATCAAGATGCTATTAAACACATACAAACAAATGAAAGAATACAAGGCAATGTGAAATATCTCATGGGAAAAACCACTGACCTGGAAAATAGACCCAGGAGAGATAATTTAAAAATTATTGGACTACCTGAAAGCCATGATCAAAGAAAGAACCTAGAAATCATCCTCCTAGAAATTCTCAAGGAAAACTGCCCTGATGTTTTAGAACCAGAGGGCAAAATAGAGGTTGAAAGAATCCATTAGCCCCTGAAAAAGATCCCAAAAAGAAAACTCCTAGGAATATTAATACCCAGGTTCCAGAATTCCCAGATCAAGGAGAGAGTATTACAAGCAGCCAGGAAGAAACAATTTGAATATTGTGGAAACACAATCAGGATAACCCAGGATCTGGCAGCTTCTACACTGAGGGATCGAAGGGCTTGGAATATGATATACCAGAGGGCAAAGGAGCTGCAATTAAAACCAAGAATCACCTACCCAGCAAAACTGAGTATCATGTTTCAGGGGAAAATATGGTCATTAAATGGAATAGAGGACTTTCAAGCATTCTTGCTTTAAAAACCAGAGTTGAACAAAACATTTGACTTTCAGATACAAGCAGCAAGAGAAGCATGAGAAGGTAAACAGGAAAAAGAAATCATAAGGAACTTATCAAAGTTCAAATTTTAACATTCCTACATGGAAAAACGATCATTGTAACTGATGCAACTTTTCTCAGTATGAAAATATTTGAAAGGAATATATATATATATGTATATATATATACACATACACATATGTATATACACACACACACATACATATATATGTATATATATATGTCTATATCGGAGGGTAATATGGGCGTATGAATACAGATGTAAATGTGTGTATATGTGTTTACAGGTATACATAGATAGAGGGCACAGGACCAATTTAATAGGAAGGGATGATACTTAAGAGGTGAAATTAAGAGGTAAGAGGGGAATATAATGAGAGGAGATAGGGAGAGACAGAATGTGGTAAACTATCTCATACAGAAGAGGCAAGGGAAAATGGTTACAATGGAGGGGAAGAATAGGAAGGCAAAAGAGAATGGGTCAACCTTATTCTCATTGAATTTGGCTCAGGGAGGGAATGAAATACCCTAAATAAGGTATCTCACTCTACAGGAGAGTAGGGGGGAAGGGGATGAGAGAGGGGATGATGGAAGGGAGGGCAGGCTGGGGGAGAGGGAAGTTAGAAGCACCCACTTTTGAAAAGGGATGGGATCAAAGTACAGAATAGAACAAGTGGGAAGTGGAATAGGAGGGAGGGAAATATAGTGAGTCTTTTATAATATATCTACTATGTTAATGTTTTGCATTAGCTACACATGTACAACCTATACTGCTTATCTTCCCAGTAAGGGTGGGTGACTAGAGAGGAAGGAAATGAATGTGGAATTCAAAGTTTTAAAATCAAATTTTTAAATATATATGTACATACTATTATTAATACTATTTTACATGTAATTGGGAAATAAGATATACGGGCACTGGGGCAGAGAGATCCACCATGCCCTAAGTTAAAGGGGGTATGGGAGAAGATATGGGAGACAGCAGATTGGAGGAGGGGATATCCTGTAGGACTGCTATTTTGGGGCAGTGGGTAGAGGAAAAATGGGGAGAAAATTTGTAACTCAAAATGTGGCGGAAATGAATGATGTAAATCAGAAGTTAATAAAGCATTTGAAAAATGAAAATTAAATTAAATTAAATTTTTAAAAAAGCCTGTTCCACTTCTCACTGTCACAGAAACACTGGTAAAAGTTTAATACTGAAAAGTTGTGTCTCTATACCCAGCATTATTAAACCAAGTTCTAGAAATACTACCAAAAGCTATTAGAGAAAGAGGAGATAAAACAATCTACAATAAATGTGTGCACCCCAAAAAACTGTGTATAACAGAAATCCTTACCCAAATGATACTCAGAGTTTTCTCAACGTAGGAAGCAGAAAAGAATGGTTTCTTATGATCTAGAGAAAGATGGTCAGGGATGAGAAGCAATTTACAAAAGGAAATGGCGAAATTATAAAGCCCTAATACAGAATTCTTCCCCATCCCCCTCCTGCCATTTTCTTCCATTGGTGGGAACAATCTAAGCGTGGCAGTCTAGCTCAAGTACTGGAGCAAGGAAACAGTAGATCACCCAGTGTACATTTGAGAAAGCACTCTGTCCTTATTTGGCATATCTTATGCTGAGGTGTCACTGAAGAGAGGGGTGACTCTCTACTGCTCTGAATTTTGAGTCCTTGTAAATCATGTGATCTCCAGTGAAGGGGAACTTGGGCCTGTTAACCCCATGAAAAGCCTTACTAGATTTTAGAGTATAGTCTCAGAAGGTTTGACTTCTCTCTGCATGGTGATGTGATAATGATATCATAATTGTAAAGTCCTGAGAAATCAGTAAAGATATTGAGAAAATAACTTCAGCAAAGTTGGAGGCTACAAAATAAGCCACTAAAAAATCAGCTGTATTTATACATAAAAACAAAATCTAAGAAGCAACAAAATAAAGAGAAATACAATTCAAAAAACAACAAAGTTCATAAAGTAACTGGGGATCAATCTACTAAAGCAGACAAAAGATTTGTATAGATTTAATTATAAAGTGCTCTTTAAAAAAAAATAAAATACAACTTAAATAGCTCAAGAAATATTCACTTTTTATGACTAGACCAAGAAAATATACTAAAAATGACAGTACTATCAAATTAACACTTTAAATGCTCTATCCAACCAAATTATCAAAAGGATACTTTATAGAACGTAATAAAATAAGAACAAAATTCATTACAGAAAGATCTAGAATATCAAGGGAAATAATGAAAGAAGTAGGGATGAAGGAAGAACAAAGACATAAAATTATATTATAAAGCTACAGGCATTAAAACCATCTGGTTTTGCTTGAAAAGTACAAAGAGAGATCAATGAGACAGACTAGATAAGGGAGAAGCAAAACAATGGAACTCAGTAACTCAGTGTTTGAAAAAACAGAAAACACAACTTACTTCAGGAAAAACTTTCAATTTAATTTTTTTTAAATGTCTGGAAAACTAGAAAGCAGAATGGCAGAAATTAGGCTTAGGCATGATTTCTTACCTTACACCATATTCCAAATTATTTTTAAAAGTATATATGACTTTAATACTAAAAATCCTAACATAAAAAAATTGAAGAAAAAGTAGATAATGTGTCTCTGACAGTTATGGGCATGAGTTGTATTCTTAACCAAATAAAGGACAGAGGCAATTACAAAAGTTAAAACAGATAATTTTAATTACATAAAACTGAAAAGCTTTTGCACAGAAAAAATCAATGCACTTAGAATAAAAATGGAAACAACTGAACAGGGGGAAAAATTCTATCAAATTTCTTTGAATCTGGTATCTAAGCTATATAAACAATTAACATATATCTATAACTAAAAGCCATTCAGTCACTGAAAAGTAGTCAAAGGCTAAGAGAAAACAGTTCTGGAAAGAACTGCAAACTATTATCAATCACATGAAAGAATGTTCCAAATAACTAATAATAAAAAGTAATACAAATCAAAACAACTCCAGGGTTTTACCTCATAACCTGAAAAATGGCAAAGATGATGAAAAATGACTACTGAGTCAGAATAGAGGGGATTGGGAATGATAGAAACTCTGGTGCATTTTTGATGCAGCTATAAATTGAATTGAACCATTTTGGGAAAAAATTTGGAACTATGTAAACAAAGTAATTAAAATGTCTTTATCCTTTGATCCAGAGATTTCAGTACTGAACTTATGCCCCAAAAAGGCCAATCACAAGAAACTCCCAAAATAAGACTGAAATACTTGTAGCAATACTTTTTTCAAAGCAGAGATTTAAAAATAAAGCAAATATCCATCAGTTGGAGAATAACTATACAGATTGTGGTGCTTGAATGTCATGTAATAATACTGCATTATGAGAAATGATACAATGACTTGAATACAGAGACACAGAAAGATCTACAAGTAATGATGTAATAAAATAATATCCAACTACAACTATGTAAATGTAAAAAGTAACACACTCATACACACATCATCAAAAATGAATTTTTAAAAATTATACAAAACAAGAATGGGAAGACATATGAGAAGATACTCCCAATCCACCCCTTTGATGAATTGGGAAGTCACAAGCATTGCACACTGGACATATGTTCACACTTTTTCAACACACTGATCAATTATGTGATTTTTTTCTGTTTTGCTTTTTCTTTGTCCTGAAAAAAATGCTATTTATTATATAAGATGGTTTGATATTTTAAGGAGGATACAGAAAAGATTAAATTACATCACATGAATGGGTGCACAGACCTATTACACAAGAGGAAAAAAGGAAGTGAGGTGAGAATTCTTGAACCTTTCATCAGTTTTGGCTCAAAATGGAAATAACACACTTGGGAATGGAAATCAATCTTATTCTAAAGAAAATAGGAAGGGTAAGTGGGAAAAAAGGAAGGTGTGTGGATAGAAGGGAGGGTAAAAGAGCAAAGCATAAACAGAGGAGGAAACAGGATGGAGATAAAGACCCAGTTACTCATTCATAACTGTGGATGTGAACAGGATGAACCCTCCCATAAAACAGAAGTAAATAGCAGAGTGGATTAAAACCCATAATCCTATAATCTGCTGTTTACAAGAAATACAATTTGAAGCACAGGGATACACACAGAGTAAAGGTAAAAGGTTATCACAGAATATACTATGGTTCAATTGAAATTTAAAAAGAAGGGGCTAGCAATCCTCATCTCAGACAAAGCAAAAACAAAAACAGATCTAATTAAAAGATATAAGGAATGAAACTACATCCTGCTAAAAGGTATCACAGACAGTGAAGTAATATCAATACTAAATATATATGCACCAAGTGGTATAGCATCCAAATTCTTAGAGGAGAAGTTAAGGGGGTTAGAGGAAGAAATACAGCAAAATAATACCAGCGGGGGACCTCAACCTCCCTCTCTCAGAACTAGATAAATCTAAGCCAGAAAATAAACAAGAAAAAATTAGGGAGCTGAATAAAATATTAGAAAAGTGAGATACAGTAAACCTCTAGAGAAATCTGGGGAAAGAGAGGAATATACCTTTTTTTTTCAGCAGCACATGGTACCTACACAAAAACTGACCATGTATTAGGGCATAAAAACTTCAAAATCAAATGCAGAAAGGCAGAAATATTAAATGTATTCATTTCAGAACATAATGCAATAAAAATTGATTATAAAGGACTATAGAAAGATAAGCTAAAAATTAACTGAAAACTAAATAATCTAATCCTAAAGGATGAGTGGATCAAACAAGTCATAGAAACAATCAATAACTTTATCTAAGAGAATTACAATAATGAGACAACATACCAAAATTTACAGGACACAGACAAAGTAGTTCTTATGAGAAATCTTATATCTCTGAATGCTTACATGAATAAAATAGAGAAAGAGGAGATTAATGAATTGGACATGCAAAAAAAAAAAAGCTAGAAAAAGAACAAATTGAAAATCCCCAATTAAATACCAAATTAGAAATTCTGAAAACCAAAAGAGAGACTAAGAAAACTGAAATTAAGAAAACTATTGAACTAATAAATAAAACTAAGAGCTGGTTTTATGTTTTAAAAAAAAAAGGATAAAATATATAAACTTTGGTGAATATGGTTAAAAGAAAGAAGGAAGAAAACCAAATTACCAATATCACAAATGAAAAGGGTGGATTCACCATCAATAAAGGGGAAATTAAAACAATAATTAGGAGCTATTTCCAACTGTATGCCAATAAATCTTACAATCTTAGTGAAATGAATGAATATTTATAAAAATATAAATTGCCCAGATTAATAGAAGAGGAAATAAAACACCGAAATAACCACTTTTCAGAAAAAGAAATTGAATAAGCCATCAGTGAGATCCCTAAGAAAAAATCTCCAGAGCCAAATGAATTTACAACACCATTTTTTTGTTTGTTTTTGGAAGGCAATTGGGGTTAAGTGACTTGCCCAAGGTCTCACGGCTAGTAAGTGTTAAATGTCTGAGGCCAGATTTGAACTCAGGTCCTCCTAACTCCAAAACCGGTGCTCTATTCACTGCGCCACCCAGCCGCCCCACCAGATGAATTTACAAGGTAATTCTACAAAACATTTAAAGAATAATTAATTCCAATACTATATAAAGTATATGAAAGAAAGAGGCAGTGATACTTAATTATTTTAATGATACAAATATGGTGCTCATACCTAAACCAGAAGAGTCAAAACAAATAAAGAAAATTATAGACTACTCTCCCTAATGAACATTAGATGCAAAAATTTAAAATATAATATTAGAAAAGAGACTAAAGCAATTTATCATGAGGATAATATACTATAACCAGGTGAAATTGATACCAGGTATGCAGGGCCAGTTTAATATTAGGAAAACTATCAGGATAACTGACAATATCAGTAATAAAATTAGCAGAAAACATATGATTATCTCATAGATCCAGAAATAGTTTTTGACAAAAGACCACACCCATTCCTAATGAAAACATTAGAGAGCATAGGAATAAATGGAGTTTTCCTTAACATGATAAGTAGCATATATCTAAAACCATCAGTAAGCATTATATGTAGTGAGGATAAGGTAGAAGCACTCCCAATAAGATCAGGGGTGAAACAAGGATGTTATCACCCCTCTCACTCAACATTATGCTAGAAATGTTAGCTTTAGTAATAAGAAAAAAAATTAAAGAATCAGCAAAGGCAAAAAAGAAACAAATCTATCACTCTTTGCAGATGATATCATAGTATACTTAGAAAAACCTAGAGAATCAACTAAAATAACTAGTAGAAACAATTAACAACTTTAGAAAAGGTGCCTGATAGAAAATAAACCCCAAAAAATCATCTTCTGATGATTTCTATATATTACAAACAAAGTCCAACAGCAAGAGATTCAAAAGAGAAATTCCATTTAAAGTTACTGTAGACAAAATAAAATATTTGGGAGTCTACCTGGCAAGAGGAAGCCAGGAACTATATGAAAAAAAAATTACAAAATACTTTTCACACAAATAAAGTCAGATCTAAATAACTGGGAAAATATTATTGGCTCATGGGTAGGCAGAGTCAATATAATAAAAATGAAAATTCTACTTAAATTAATTTACTTATTTAGTGCCACACCATTAATCTAGCAAAAAAATATTTTAGAAAATATAACAAAATAGAAAAAATAATAAAATTCATCTAGAAGAAAAAAAAAGGTCAAGAATTTCAAGCGAATTAATGAAAAGAAATGCAAGTGAAGGTGGCCTAGCAGTACCAGATCTTTAACAGTGTATAAAGCAGCAATCATCAAAACTACTTGATACTAGCTAAGAAATAAAGTGGTGGCTCAGCAGAATAGGTTAGGCACACAAGATACAGTAGTCAATGACTATAGTAATCTACTGCTTGATAAACCCAAACACTCAAGCTTCTGGGATAAGAACTCACTATTTGACAAAAACTGCTGGGAAAACTAGAAGACAATATGGCAAACACTGGGGACAGATCAACAACTTACACCCTATAAGCAGATAAAGTGAAAATGGGTATAAAATTTAGATATAAAGGGTGGTACTATAAAAAAATTAGGAGAGCAAGGAATAATTTACTTGTCAGATATATGGAGAAGGGAAAAATTTATGATAAAACAAAAGATAGAGAACATTATGAAATGCAAAATGAATAATTCTGATTACATTAAATTAAAACATATTTGCACAAACGAAGCCAATGTAGCCAAGATGAGAAGGGATTCAGAAAGCTGGGAAATAATTTTTATACCCAGTGTCGCTGATAAAGGCCTCATTTCCAAAATATATAGGAATCTGAATCAAATTAATAAGAATGCAAGACTTTGTTCAACTTATAAATGGTCAAAGGATATGGACAAACAATTTTCAGACAAAGAAATCAAAGTTATCTGTACTCATTTGAAAAAATGCTATAAATCACTATTGGATGCAAATCAAAACAACTCTGAGGTACCACATCACACCTATCAAGATTGACTAACATGATAAATGTTGGAGAAAATGTGGGAAAATTGGAACATTAATGCATTTTTGGAGGAGCTGTGAACTGATCCAATCATTCTGGAAAGTAATTGGAAACTATGCCCAAAGTATAAAACTGTGCATACCAGGGGGGAGCCAAGATGGCAGAGTAGAAACAGGACTTCCCTGTGGCTCCAGCTTCCACCTCCTTCAGTACATGTAAAAAATGACTCTAAACAAATTTTAGAGCTATAAAACCCACAAAGTGACAGAGAGAAACTAATCTCCCACTGAAAGCAGCCCAGCAGGCTGGCAGGAAAGGGCTATTGCACAAGACTGGGAGCCAAGCCCAGCCCCACGTGAACCATGTGGTTTTGGCCCCTGGGCAGCCCCAGCAGCAGCAGCCTGAGCAGACTTCATGAGAGTGAAGCACTAGCAGCTGTGGCAGTTTCCAGACCTCTCAACCCATAAACACCAAAGAGCAAGCAAAAGGTCAGTGTGGAACTCTGCTGGAAGAGGGCGTCAGAATAGCATGGTCCAGACCCTGCCCCCAGAGCTCCTGGCCTGCAGATTGTAGGGGGACCAAGCAACCATTCAGAGGGTAATCACTCTTGCTTTGACCTGCTTGGATCTGGATTGTGGTCTTAGGTGGAGGTCCTGGGGTGTGTGGGCAGGTGCCAGAGCTTGTGGGGGCTGCAGGAAGGGCGCCCTCCTAATTGCTCTGGCAGCTGCAAAAACCCCAACAATTTGGGACAAAGCTCTCTCCATTATGAAAGCAGAGTTCTACTGTGGCAGAGTTAAAAAGTCAAGTAATTGACTGGCAACATGAACAAGCACAGGAAACACAATCCTACCATAGATTCCTTTTTTGGAGACAAAAAGCAACAAAGATGGAATGGGAAAAAGACAACAAAGTCTGAATTCCTCCATCAAAAGCTCCCAAGAAAAATATGAATTGGTTACAGGCCATGGAGGAGCTCAAGAAGGATTTTGAAAACCAAGTAAGAGAAGTGGAGAAAATATTGGGAAGAGAAATGAGAACAAAGCAAGAAAAATCAAGAAAAGAGAGTCAACAGCCTGACTGAAGAAAGCAACACCTTAAAAAATAGACTAAATCAAATAGTAAAAGAGGCCCAAAAAGCCAATGAGGAGAAGAATGCCTTAAAAAGTTAATTGCCCAGATGGAAAAAGAATTTCAAAAACTCACTGAAGGAAATAATTCATTCAAAATTAGATTTGAGCAAATGGAAGCTAATGACTTTATGAGAAATCAAGCACTTCTGAAAGCCTGCTTGTTCCCAACTAATACCCTCATCCATGATGCCCTCAATTCTTGTACAGATAAAAAAAACTGTGTATATATGTGTGAAATAGATTCAAAGAGAGGTAATAACTGATGTTCTGTCAGTTACCTTTTTCCATTCCTTTGTTACATTCCCCTTCTTCAGATGACTTCTAAACAGGTATTTCAATGCCCTGTGCTATTACTTAGGGATCATGCTCATATCAAAAATCTCTGCCTAGAACATAGTTATTTTTCTTTTTTTATGTTATCTAGTATTTGCAATGTCTAGTACTTAAAAGATTCTTTTTTTTTTTTTTTTTGCTTTTTGGAGGGCAATTGGGGTTAAGTAACTTGCCCAAGGTTACACAGCTAGTTTTTTTTGTGTGGGTGTTAAGTGTCAGGCCAGAACTGAACTCAGGTCCTCCTGACTCCAGGGCCGGTGCTTTTTACTCACTGAGCCACCTAGCCTCCCCTTAAATATTAATTTTTTGAAGAAAGTGTCCTGTATAGAGGCTTTTGTATAATCTACATACCTTTCGCCTTTCTCATTTCTCCTAAATGACACTTTCCCATAATGTTCTCTCTATCCCACCTTTTCAGCTAGAACACATGAAGATTTTAACAAAAAATTTTAATGATCTGATGTATACTATATAAGTAAAGGAAAGTACTGGCATCCCTCCTCTTTGTTAAAGGTTTTAACATGAACTAGGCAAGAAAAAAATATCATGAGGAGAGGAAGGAGGAAAAATACATATGACTCATATTGTTTTTTGTTGTTGTTGTTGTTGTTTTTAAAGCAATTGGGGTTAAGCAACTTGCTCAAAGTTACACAGCCAGTTATTTCTGGGTGTGGTGCTAAGTATCAGCCCGGATTCAATCCCAGGACTCTGGGGCCAGAGCTCTTACTCACTGCGCCACCTGGCTGCCCCAGACTCATATTGTTTTAAAGAAAAATGGAACTTGGATTGACATCTCTTTTTTTTTTCAAAGTATATAAAATGGAAACACTGCCTACATTGTTACAGTAACTTCTTAGAATCCCAAATAATTAAAAGTCTACAAGTTCCTTGACTTCTTGTAGCCTCAGCTTCCTCACATGTAAAATGGAGTTGAATTAGATGATCTTTTCCATCACTTCCAACTCTAAAATCACATAACATTATGGGTTTTCAGGATTATAAGGGTGTGAGGAATAAAGTAAGCTCCTCAACTCCTAAAGAACCCTATGTGAAATTCCAAAAACCTCCTTAGTCCCTTTATCAGATTAAGACCTGCAGTGAAGGGTTGTAGCCCCCTTTATACCCGCAGGAACGAGGAAGATTCAGTCTCGCATCTCACCCAACAATTCAGCCTCAGAAGTTGCCTATCTCCCAGTTCTAGACCTATTTGATCTATATAAGACTATATAAAAACCAACCCTCATTTCACCATTTTGGATGACTAACTCTTTTTAAAATCCTAGTGTCCTACTTCTTTTTTGTGAAAATCTCTTCCTTAATAAAACTTGCTTCACTTTTTCTCTGTCCACCCTTGTGGTAGCCATGGTAATCCACCTTCCAGCTAAAACAGTCTCTCCTTAGAGACATGTCCTGGATAGGGGTGTAACTAAAGATCTCAGGGGCCACATCTACATGCACCCCATGTCTCTAACTTAGGGGAAAAGAATACCAAGGCTATATTAGGAACTGCATGCCAGGCAGGACTCCAACTCTCCCAACACAATATCCAACACAAGAGATATAACTAGAAGGTCTGCCAACCACCCCAAGAGCAGTGAAAAGTCAAATATTTTTAAATCCTTTCTCTAGAGAAAGTTATAATTCACTAAACAATTCTTCCATGGCTTCCTCTTCAAAGCTTACTCAACACAGATACAAGTTTTACCTTGAATCTAAAAAGGTCCATGATCAAAAAGGTCTTTTTCAAATAACCTCTTTTAAAACTTACAATTAAAGCTAACTTCAAATTACACCCAATTATCATACAAAGTATGCATTTTGTGCTGTTTCTTTTTCTGAAATTGAGTTTTGTGAGTTGTTCTGATCACTCAAGGGCATTTTTTAAATGTATGTGACCAAGCCATTTCAAGTCTTACCTTTTAACACTAGTGCATAGATATGAAAAGTCTATACTAAAGTGGTTTATAGCATGTAGAACAGGCATCCACTAAAGCACTACATAAAATCCTCAAGGACATAGTGTTGAGCTCGGATTCTTAAAGGCCACGACAGCAGCTCAACTTCTAACAGTTCCAAGCTAACTAAAATGGCTTCAGCTATAGTATCCTTTGATAGATTTTCTCTCTGTTATCTGAAGAGCAGGCTACTTAAGTGGAGAATAAGGCACTAAAAGACTGGCTGTCAGGCAATAATTTTGGCCATAGCACCTCATGAGGATAATCAGTAGTGGTAAGAGTACCCATGTCAATCAAAGTACAATTTCTCTTCTGTGTACACAGATACAGAAAGTAAATAACACGAATTCTACGTACACAGTATATAATAATTCCCAGTGAAAATTTCTACAAAATACTTTCTACATTACATCGGAAGAAAACTGTTACATATGTTAAACTTCAGGTTCTTAGTCAATATCTATTTTAGGGTGACTTTATCTTCCTAAAAGGACTACATTTAATCAACACTCCATGAATTCAAATCTTTGAAGTGATCTGCAAATTCTGCCACATAATAGATTTTTTTCTTTGAGTTTCCCATTAACTTCCTACATTAAATCTAAAGCTTAATGACAGCTGAGTGATTCTAGAATTCCTTACATTGTCTTTCTTTTTCTTTTTCTTAAGATATTTGCATTTGTAACTGTAAAACTGATAATATACAATTAATTACCAGATATTGTTCTAAATTACCCAGCTAAAAGGCTAGTCATTCATCTTCAGTTATTTGACAGCTAATCCATAGCCCTTTGAAATGTCTACTGAGCACTTCTACATACCACTAGTTAAGGACACTTATGAGCTAATAACTACAAGCATTCCTTCTGCCATTAATTTCAACTTAATTTGACAATCAACATTTACTAATAAGTAAGAAACAAACGATTAACAAATGGTATAGAACCAGATTATTTTATTATGTTTGAATCACATGTATAAATTACATTTTCACCAATTCAGCACACTTATACCTATCCTAGATGTGAAGCAACATTTTGCTTCCAAAAAGTTATTTGTTTTTTTTTTAAATGGCTATTTCTTTAAAAAAAAAAGTACATTTTTCCATTCTAGGCCCTTTTAACATGAAAATAGTGATTATATTAGATTGACATTTACTAGTTTTTTATCTTAATCATAAAGATATTTTTTAAAAATAAAGGCATTTTCAAACATCTGAACTAATCTATGGTAAACATTCTTTGTAATAATTAGTCAACAAGCATTTATTAAGCATATACTATGTGCCAGGTGATAGGTGGAATAGCTTTGCAATGATTCATTCCCAAAGTCAGGAATTATCTGAGTTCAAATCCTACCTTTCAAGAGATACTGGCTATGTTATGCAGGAAAAGTAATTCAAACTCTCAATGCAATTATCAATTACCTATGACCAAATTAAAAAGCAAGTACATGCCAATCTGATAAAGGGAATTTCCTCACAAAGATCTCCCGACACCAATGAAATCAAAGGTCCAGTAAAAAACAAAAAGTACCAGACACTATACAAGATGTTAGTAACACAACATAGAAAACAAAGTAATAAAGAAGCACTTATTAATATTTTAATATATGCCAGGTACCACACTTGGAACAAAGGCTACAAAAATAAAACTCAGTCTCTTTGCTCAGGAATCTGACTTAATGGAGAATGAAATATGCACAGAAAGAAGTATATCTGGGGAAGGAAGAAATTAATAGTACATGGAGGCTTCAGAAAATATGCTATGAACAAAACAGTACTTGATCTGAGTATTAAAGAGATTGCAAGAAGTGGAACTGAGGGAGAACTTCCAGGAATGGGGACAGATTGGTAGCTGGAAGACTGGAGTCAAGAGAAAGATCACAGCTCTTGGAGAGGGAGTGTCCTATGTAAGAAAAAAGTAGTATAGAAAAACCACAGAGGTCAATAAGATGAGTAATGTAAAATAAAGCTAGAAAGACAGGTTGGAGTCAAGTTCTAGGAGGATTTAAATGGAAAAAGGGAAAACTTGTAGCTGACTGTATAGGAAGTAAGGAGTCAATGGAGTTTACTGAACAGGTGAACAATATGGTCAGGTCTGTATCTCTTATAAGTCTGTCCTGGAAGAGGTCCAGGACAGAAGTGTAGCAGGTATATACAGTGAGCTGAAAGGAAATGGCTGTGGAAGAAGTGGTCAAAGTAGTACATAATCAAAAAGAAAAGTCTCCTGAAAACCCAGATAGGAAAGATTATCCAAAAGGAGAGGGTGGCTGGTAGTGTCAAATACTTCAGAGATATCAATAGAGACAAAATCTGAGACAAAATTACCATATATTATAGAATATATGGTAATTAAAGAGATCAACTTTAGAGAGAATAAATTCATTTGTGTGAGGAAGTTGGAAGGCAGCAAATTAAAAAAAAAAAAGTAGTAGAAGAAATGAGTAGAGACAATGTTTCCCAGGAATTTCACTGTTAAAAGGAGGAGGAAGATAGTAGCAATGATACTTTGAAGCACAGTAGGATCAGGAGAGTTCTTTTAGGATGGGGAAAATCCAGGAATGTTTCTAAGCATCACAGAATAAGTCAGTCAGGAGAGAAAGACTGAAGATTAAAAAATGATTATGGGGACAATCTTGTGGAAATGGGATTATGGATACAAAGAGAAGGGTTAAACTTGAGAAGAAAAGCTGTACTTTCAACAGAGACTGGAATAAAGCAGAAGTGAATGGGGAACATGATGTAAAGTGGTTATAACATACAAAGTAGAAGAAAAGAGGGAGCTCAAGGTGAATGAAATCAATTTTCTCAACAAATTATGTCAAGGAGATAACAAAAAGGTTAGCATAGGAGGCTTGAAGAAAGAAGTTTAAAACAGTTACTATGGAGGATGTAATAGAGAAAAAATTTAGGGAATACTAAAAATACTGCTTTACTGAACTAAGGATCCAGTTTAGATTGGCTAACAAAAACTGGGAATGCATCCAGTCAGTAGATTTATCTGAATTTCTCTAGCCTTGTACATCAGCATTTGAGTCAGAATAGAGAAGAGGGATAGTGGGAGTAATCCAGGCTGGGGTTTGGCAGGGCATTAGCAAGACCAAGAAGTCTAAGAGTAGAGAATAGTCTAATACTGAACTTTCTAACTCTCAGGATAAAAATTGGAAAAGGAAAAAAAAATAAACAAGAAAGCAGGTAATGGTCTGTAAAAAAGAATACTGAAGTGTTGAGGGGCTAGTGTCGACACAATGAGGGTGACAAATAAGTCTAGGGGCATACAAGCACAGATGAAATGAAGAAGCCAGTTATGAGAGTTAAAAGACAATAAAGAATTGGGAAGCCAGGATATTTGAGGAAATAACAACATGTACACTGAAGTTCTCAAGGAAAATGGAAGAAATTAGAGTGGGGGGAAGCCTTGTACTCCTTGAGAAAAGAGGTGCAACGTCACTGGGACTATATATAATGGCCACCTGGATTTGGACTATGATATACATGAGAACAGAATAAACTTAAAGGAGATGTCATTTCCCCTACTAGAGTCAGTATATTTAGGGACATGAAAGGTGGTGAAATCAGTCCAAAGATGACAACCAAGTATGTAACATCTTTTGGAGAAACCCAGGTTTTCATCTGTGCCAAAAGACATGTAGTAGCATGAAAAGAAAAAAAGTAAAGCTGGATTAGAACATGGTAAAGGGCTGAGTAGATGGGAATGAGAGAATAAGAAGTGGTACGGGGGAGGGATGCAACAATTTTTCTTATGTAGTTGAAGATTGTGTGTCACTGGAGCTGGAAAAGTAAGAGGTAGAAGTTTGCTATTGTGGAAATCACCTTTTGCCCGAGGCTGACACATTTAAAAATCTTATAAATAAATGGTAGAGAAATATTTCAGTTCTCTTTCTTCCAAGTGTTAAGGAAGGAGTATTGGGCTTAGTGTTAATGACATGTCCTAGAAAAAAAAAGAGCCCTACTCTCTGAGTCTTTGATCCTTTAAAGAACCACTGAGGAAGTGGGCTAGTTGTTGAAGTCTCTGCTCCTGGTGTCAAGCATAGTTGCTGGGTTGAGTGCTGGAGGCAAGGGGGCCCGATATCTCAGACACATCCTAAGCTGAGTTCAGAAGGTGAAAGACAAGTTATTCGAGGTTTTGGTCTTGGGCTGCATCAAGTTGAGCAAGAGAGGTAATAGACAGCTAAACTATAACAATGATGTAGTGAAGCTAGGAAGAACAGTGTTAAATCTTAGCAACTCTGCTAACTATGATTAATTTGAGTTTTGAGTTAAACACAAAAGCAAGGTAGGGCCTGCCAGTCACAATCAACACCAACTATGCCATTTGTTAAAACATTAAAAGTACATTACCCATTCCTACAAACACACACACACACACACACACATCTTATACTAAAGTAACAATTCATGGTGTGGGGAAAACAATACTGGATTTAGAATCAGAAGATGATATGGATTCCATTATCAGTTGTGACTTAACTAGTTGTGACCCTGAGAACTTCATTGTGTACCTCAAATCTCACCTATAAAAATGAAGATAATAATGAATTCTGCCTACCTTACAGAGCTGCTATGCCAATTAAATGAAATGATGCATGTAAGCCTTATTGGAAACTGTAAGGTTCTAAAGAAATTTGAACTATCATTAATTAAGTTTTCAAAACTCTTTTCTCACATTACCTTATTTTATCTTCATGACAACTGTGAGGTAAATGGTAGAATCATTATTATTCTAATTTTATAGATGAGGAAACCAATTCTGAAAGGCTAAGTGAGTTGCCCAAAGTTACAAAGCCAGTAATTGACAGAGCCTGAACATAACTCAGGCCATCCAATTCCATGTGCAGGGTTCTCTCCATGCTGCCTCATGAATAAAGTTTGATAGAAACCAGAGAAAAGAGTAAATATGTCAACTGCATAATCACTTCCTCTTAGAATTTTAAATAGTTTAACATAATCTCAGTAGAAGCACATTATTTTACACTTAGGATGCTCTAGTAAATAGTGCTTAAATTTTTTCTAATATTTTCAATTCATCCACTGTTTTAGGTTAAGATGTGTAAAGAAGCTTTTTTGTGTTAATATTTTGAGTAATAGTCCCTTGCAACCATCTGGCAAAATGCCTTTAAACTATAAAGTACTTTTTTAGAACTCTTTCTTTCTGATTGTAGTACATGATGGTATTAAAAAATGTTTTAAAATATATAAATAAATGTAAATCCTGCCCTCAACACCTCCTTTTACCATAAAATGTCACCTTAGTCAATAAGTACTCCAACTTCTGCACCTGCAATATGTATGCCTAACAGATCCAAGTTTCACCTGTAAGATTGGGTTAAAACACTACAGTATCAATTGAGTTCTTAACTTGTGCTTACAATTCTGTGGCATTTACCTTAAGTGATTCCATTCAGGCAAAAACTCAGCTAAATTCTATTTTTGCTTCTTTTAAAAAATAATTTTAAATGTTTCTCAAACATTTTATATATAAATTGTTTCATGGAACAAATTATTTTTAATAGTACGGAAGTTAAAAAGATAGGATTCTTTGCTGGGTAAAGAACAAAACAAAACTAATAATTTGTGTTTTTAAGAAGTCTTCATGTGACAAAAGGAAGGACATAATCTTTTTGAACCCTTAAAAGAAAATTCATTTTTTATAAAAAACATTTTAGCATGTAACTGCTACCATTATTTTATGCCAAAGGGACATGATCCTAACAATAAAGACTATTTGCCAACTTATAATTTCAGAAATTTTGATAATATTTCAAAAAATAAAGACTTTTTAATTGCTTGCTAAATGTTAATAATTTCTTATTTACAATTTCCTTCCTGTACATGATGACTGAATGTTATTTTTAAGCTAACTCACTAGAATCACTAAGTAGGGTTTCTTAATATTTTGGAGAATACAAAATAATTACATATTTTACCTAATTCTATTTCTATGTAGGCTAATAAGTTTTATTTTAAATATATAAAACACTTTAAGTTTTTAGTATATCAAAGGTCAAAGGGCTATTAACCATCATTTTCCTTGTTCTCTATTACAGTAAAAGTCTAGACATTAAATTTTCATATATAATTGTTTCACATATTTGCTCAGTTAAAATCTGCTGCTAAACCCTAAAGGAAATTCAATACATTTGCAAAAATGCTCTAATTTTAACAGTCACAAATAAATAATGCAAACATTTTAATGAAATTTTGCTGATACAACCAAACATTATCTTGGTTACTATCCAACTTGGGATATGAAAAGAACAGGAAAATAACAACTGGCAAAACAATAAAAATCAGATTTGTAAAAGTTATATTTAATATGCATACCTTTTAAGCCTTAAAATCAAAATAACTGATGTAGCACAATTATGCTAGAAAAGCCCTATTACTACTTATAAAGAGTAGTGCAGCTGTTGGAGGAGAGGGTTACAGTGACAAACAGCTTTCCTGCTACAAAGGTGGCAGGAAATCTATCAAACTGGACAATAAAATTGCAATTGAGTTTCTTTGGCTTTTTATAGCAGCTGCATGTATCTTGATGTGTAGCTCTGCAAAAGCTATCCAATTCTACAACACTACTTCTTTATACACCAAAGAACTGTGTTATAAATTAGTTGTATTGGGATACAAAATGGCTGCAAAAAGGAAAAAATAAGCATCAATCCCATACAATTATATATGGGAGTATAAAAATGACTTTAAAGTGCTTATATTCATAGTAAAAAAAAAACTGGGGTCCAATTATTCATTTAGCATCTAAACCTCATACAACAAATTATTCATCTAATTCTGTATGCATGCTTGTCATGCATCCAAAAAATTAATATTCTTATATAAAGCCTTAAAGTGTATAGTCTGTGTTTATATTTTTAATGTAGCAAAAAGTATCTAATCATCAACATCAAGTAGTCCAAAGATGTTAAATTTGCAACAACATTCAAATTAATCCATATATATACTGACACACAAATAAAACATTTAAAAAAAAAATGAGAATTGAAACATATTAAATGGCAAAGAAAGTAAAAGGCACATGATTCAAATTGAATACTTTTTTCCCTCCAAGTAATCAATGTAGCCTTTGATGTCATTTTATAATATAGAAGAAAAAGCAATCATTTTCTTTCCACTTAGGTAACAAACTAGAATTAATTATATCATCAGTTATTTCATTTTATTTAACCTTCTTACAAGTACTGTTAAATACTCTTCGTTGGGGTTTTATAAAAAGTCATAAAAATTGGTCACATAATATCTCAACTTAAAGGAATTGTTTTCATTTCAAATTAATGAGTAGTTTACTGCTATAAATACCTGGATTAAAATGAAATATCAACTAGATAGACCAAACACTGTACTTTAGTATATGTAATTTAAACATTATTTCAGGTTAACTAAGAACATAGTAGGTAACTGAAATACTGGATAAGTTGAAATTCAAATAATTACTCTGCGCATTTTTTTCTTCCTTTTTTTTATTTCCCTTACTTAACCATGTTCATGCCTCCGGAGGGAAAAAAATCAAGCTTTATATTCTTTTAATCCAATTTTACAATAAGTATAGTTCTAAAATTTTATAAGATTCTTAGTTGTGTAATAATGTTTTTTTTAATTCATTCAAGAATACACAAGAAACTGTGATTTTTTTAAAATTCCAATAATATTCCATGTTTTCTAGGAGCATCTTCAACCTGAAAAGGCTTATATCAGCAAAAGAAAAATATATAACACTGTCATCATGATAATTACCCAAGAGTGAAAACCATACATAGCAAAGTTATTCAAAAGAAAAGTTTTATAGTTAGTTCCTTCTAACTCCTGCTAATAATACATGCAACTTCAATTCCACAGTCAAGATAAGGCAAAATATCTCAGACAGGAGCACTACCATACACCAAAGAGAATGAAGAAATAACTCTTTAGCTCTTTAAATTGATTTATTCTTTTAACAAATACTCACTCAGAATTTACCACCTGCTCAGCACTCTTCCATTGGATATAAGGAATACAATATACCATGGCTACCTTCAAAGTATAATTATGAGTACAAGGCATATAAACATGAAAAGTTTTTTTTTAATATTAATTAACAAAACAACACTCAAGAAGTAACAGGTCGATGTTTGATTAGGTGCTGAACAAAGGGTACCCATGATAAGTCCAAAGTTGATAGATCACAGTGCTCAGCACACTACAGAGAATAAAAGAAGGATGCAGGTACATAGTAGGGGACTTGAAGGATTTGTAGAAATGAAGCAAAGAAAAAGGACACAAGAGTCACAGCATATTGCCAAATCTTATTCTCGGGGATCAGATAGTTCACAGAAGAAAGATCATGGAACTTAAAAGTTATATTGGTAGGTTTGGAGACAGTGTTGTGAAAAATGTTAAATGCCATGCTGAGTACAGAATTTCATCCTGTAGTTGTGATACTCACGCCAATCAAGACTTCCCAAAATGACAAAATATTTTTTGATTTTGTTTTTTATCTAACAAGCCGTAAATGGCTGGATTAGGTTGGGAAAATAAAAAAAAAGTTAAAAAGCTATTGCAAAGACTCAGTTAATAAGGATTTGGACTAGGGTTTTAGCAACGTGCACAGAAAAAAAGTAAGAGTGGATATGAGAAATAACAAAAAGGATTCATCTGTGATTAAATGGATGAAAAGGAAACTACTTCTACCTAAATTTCTTGATAGTATAACAATATTAGGATATCCTCCTAACAATGAAAAAAAGAGATTCAAATTTGTATTTTTAATACCATGGAATTCGTCGAATTATTAGTCTTTTTTACTTCATGGTTTTATAAATTTAATCATATCCCTTTTCAGTATGACTTTCCAGACTAAAGATTCACATTTGGGGGAAGCTGTCACATATATATTGTTGTATATATGAAACTCAGACTGATTGCAAGTTATTCCCATAGTCTAGCCAAACCAGCCAACATGCCATTCCTCTTGTAAGATATTCCATGTCCCACTTCCATGCCTGGGTTTTAAATTCTCTCCTTTGTCACCTCCACATTTCAGATTCTCTAGCTCTCTTAAGGTATATCTCAAGTGCTACCTCCTACACAATGCCCTTCATAGCTGCTAGTACAAACCCCACTAACAAACATATTTTACGTATATTCTGCACTGCCTTATCTGAATAGATGTTGCCTCCCAATAAAAACTTTCTAGAAGGCTGACATTACTTTGTTTGGTGTCTGTGTTTCCAACGACAAGCACATAAACATGTATCGTGTCAAACCCACAGTATTCCAATCTCTCTTTGCGGCATGAAGAGGACCCTAGGATCTCAAGAAGTTTATCAGCAGAGTATGAGTTATGGCAAGGTCTATCAAGCTGGGGAAACTCCAATTACAAATTACAAAAACCCACCTAGCTAAGTAATCTAATCAAAATAGGATCAATCGGGCTGCTAGGTGGCACAGTGCATAGAGCAACAGTCCTGTCCTGGAGTCAGGAGAACCTGGCTCCATATCTAGCCTCAGACACTTTAACACTTACTAGCTGTGTGACCTTGGGCAAGTCACTTAATCCTAACTGCCCTGCCTTGCACCCTCCAAAAAGCCAAAAAAAAAAAAATGGGGTCAATCACTGAGTGATGATTGAGGAGGGGTGAAGGTTGGGGAGAACACAGCAATTCCTGAAACTCCCTATTAAGGTATGGAAAAGTTGAAATGGAGGACTCTAGCAAATGAAATATAAGATTTCTGAAATTTTAATGATCTAAAACACTGCTAGGGTTTCCTTTGGGCTAAATATCCCTATAGTTGACAAAGAATACCTTCTAACCCACTCCCCAACCAAAAAGCCAAACAAACAAAAACCCAGTTTTCACCCTTAAGCATTATAATACATTGCATTTATTGGGAGATACTCCATCCATTAGCTATACTTATTAAATTAGGAGTTGTGGTCACATTGCCAATAGTTTGGTAGATCAAAAAGAATTCCCATGAGGCACTTAGGAAGCAACAAGAACCACAGAGATGGAAAGTGAATAAAACAAGCAGTTTTACTCAGGGCAATTACTAGAAACAATTCAAAGATGATAAAAGGTGCCATCAGAATGGGTCATCCTCACATGGAGATTGGTAACATCTGGCTAAATAGGGGAATATAAATAGGGGCTAAAATGGAGTCAGGGAGGCCCACGCTTTCCCAACTCTTAGTCAAAAGGGTTAGGTATAGACAAGAAATAATACCAAATTAGTCCCATCAAAGCAGAGGGAACCACTGGTCAACAAAGGAGTATAAGCCCAAGTCCTGCTACACTAATGAGGCAAACTTAATGTTGCAGAGAAGGACCAGATAATGAAAGGGGTTAGGTTGTTATGACTTCTCTGTAGGGTGACTCTGATGAGGTACACTCTGCACACTCACCTTGGAGTTAGGGGATCTGGTTGAGTCTGACCTTCTTAGCCCATAACTACTCCAAGGAATATCTAACAGTTACACTTATCACTGAAGTACTGAGAAACAGAGCTATTTTTCCTGCATATTTCTCAATACAAAGGATGATACAGGACAGGAAGGATGCAAAGGGATCCTTACCAACTGCAATGGGTCACAATGAAAAATTCAACCTAGTTCAAAAGTGATATTAACTTAAAGTAGTGTAGACAACCAGCAGATGGGTTTACCAATCACTGTTGGTGACCTTAAGGAATACAGTTTCTGTCCAGGGCTGAAATTAAATTCAAATTGCAAGGAGTTAAGAAATTATTGAGATGTGAGGACTGAGGTCAAGTGGATAGGTAGCTTTTTCTAGAAGGTTGGTGTTAATGGGAAGAGCAAAATATGATGACTACCTGAAGAGCTGAAGAGATGACAAGATCAAATGAATGTTTTGTAAAGCCAGAAGATATTTGGGCATATTTTTTGGAAGCCAGGAAGGAGTCAGTGAATAAAAGAAAGAGTAAAAAGAGAAGGCATGTCTGAAGGAACATGCTCCTAAAGGAAAAAAGAGCAAATGAGAGCAAGAGTACAAAAATATAGAGGTTAACCCTTAGCAAGGAGAAAGGGACCCTTTCTTTCAATGACACAAGTAGATCACAATTACAGGGTTAAACAATGAAATCATCAAATGGTGAAATGAGATTGAGAGGATTGTGATCAAATCTAGAAGAAGAAGGGACATGAACAGACAAGGAACTGTATTTATTACCTTTGTAAATGAATTAAAAACTAGCACTATTTTTTCATCACAACCCTTCTATAAACTTCTTTTATATTCTGTTCTAATTTTTAAGTAGATTGAAAAAAGAGAATACAAAAGATCAGTTTTTTATTCAATGAAATAAAACTACTCCAACTGTCATCAGATATAGCACTACATTTATGAGTAGGCTTGCTAAAAAGTTACTCTTCTCATTTGAACTGTCCTTAAACACTTTTTATCTCAGTTTACTTCTTTTCAATGCAGAAATAAAGAGAAGGGATTAATAGCTACGATGTATGCTGAAGGAATACTTTCTAGTTAGGAAACCCATTTCCTAAATGATTAGGTAGGACTGGGATAGCAGGTAATATCCAGAGTGATATCAATAAATATAAAAATAAAATTTACAAGACCTATAATATCTGACATATTCCTTGTACCAGAAAAAAGAATGAAAAAACAAGATAGTATGAAGCTTAAAAATTATAAATGTGCAATCTTCTAACATTGTCTAAACTTGAAAAGGACATAACACAAGTGTTTCGGGTAATTTTATGATATTTTTTAACTCTTCACTTAAATTTTTGTTTCAAATCACAGAATGAACAAAGAAGGGAATGTGATTAAGTGAAAAAAAGCCCTGAATTCAGATTCAGAGGAGCAAGATTCAAATTCTTTCTCTACCACTTAATCTGTGGCACCTTAGGCAAGTCACTTCTCTTCCCCAAATCTCAGCTAATAAGAGATCCTCTCAGTGGAAGAGATGATCTCTAAGGCCCTGTCTACCTTTAAATCTAGGATCCTAGGATACTACAAAATCAGCCTGCGGCATTGCATATTCTACTGTTAGGCTTGAACTAGAAGGGTTTCTTTTAATTCTTTGAATAGATAAGGTGTGCCACCTTGTGTTCAAAAGCTTTATGCCACAAAGAAAAAAAAAAGTTTAAGTTAAAGAAGGGAAAAGATATTTCCTATTCTCCTGGGAAATCCTATTCCATTATTCAAACTGGAACTATGTGAGATTAATTCCTTTTCATTTTAAAAAACCAGAGTCAAACACTTGTTATTTGAAGTTTAAACTAACCTGGTCTAATACATTAATTTAACATGATTAGGAAAACAGACAATGACTGCTCTAATTACATATTTCATAGAAAGAAGAGTCTTATGAGAGATAAGGTTTCCCCTTATATCTTAAATTTCTTTTATCAAAAATATCATAAAATTTTAAATGATGGACATTTAAAATACTAAGAAATAGTTCCTACAAAAGAAACTCACCTTTGAATGTGTGATTGACAGTGTGTCCACCCACACACGCCAGCCACCCCACTCATATTTGACTGCATGGTAAAGCAGAATTCTGAAAATAGCATACACCATCTCGGTTATCTTCTGCTCTTCTGAATTCTTGGGACTAAAATAGCAAAGTGAAAGCATCCATTCCTGCCACACAGAGCATTGCAGCAAGCTCCTGAAAATTGTGAGAATTCACTGAATTACTGTTCATTTTAAAGAAAATCACAAAAAATTAAAATGATTCTAAAATAAAGGACCTTCAGATGCACATGTATCCAAAACAATTACCAGCTTAGCATTAAATACTCTCATTTAGAAGTTTCTGATATGATTTGAAAACCATTAATGAAACATACTATTATTTTAATAAATCATTTTTCTTGCTAGATTAGCCTCAAAGTTACTGAAATTCATTTTACTACTGTAAGCATATTATTTATTTCTGCTTACCTTCGATTTTCTCTGCTGTTATTAAAAAGTTTAATCATGTCAGAAAGAAAGGCTCTTCGAACCTCTATGCTCTCTGGACACTGGGGAGAATTTCGCAGCAGAGTTGCAATTACTTTTAGTATCTCTGCAAGACAATTTATAAATAAGTAAAAACCAAAAATGCAACCAAAAAAAGGCAGGAGGAAAGAACTATTTTATTTGCAATCTCACATTAATTGTGTTTCCCTGAAATAAATTATACTAATCACAATCTTAGATATAATTATTTACTTCTTTTAAAAGCTAGCACCAATTACAAGAAATTACCCAATTTTTCTTCCCTGAACTTTCATGAACATAAGCAAAAGCTTTGAAAATCTGAACTAAAATTATTTAAGGTCCATTTGAATTTAAGTGATAATAAACATTTCGATCACTTCCAAAACCTATGTTACATATAAACATTAATTAAAATCTAAAATAAACTTTTCAATTTATATGACCCTTCCAGGATTAAGTTCTGAAACTTTTAAATAATATGGATGGATGAATTAGACTCTAAAATAAACATTAAAACTAGGGCCAACTTGCCTATATCAGCATTCAAGCAATCAAGAAAAAGGCAAAAACCATTTATTTACCTTCACCCAATATAAAATTCTCTGATTCCTACTAACATACTCTTTTCATTATCATTATAACTTTTAAAAACCTGTCAGGTTTCTCTTTTATAACTGAAAAAGTAAGGTCTGAAATAAAATCCCAAAGGAAATTTAAATCCATCCACCAATTTAAACATGCACATGTACACACACTCAATTTTACTGTGATACCATAAAATCTTTTTTGTTAGGTTGATAACATTTTCTGACCTCAGTTTAGAAAAATGCATTAGCATACTCAAAAGAAGTTTTAAATTCAAAATTAAATAGAAACATACTGAGTTTCCAGAAGTCAAAGTTTTTTAGCATCTTATAAATCCAAAAATTATACAAGAATTCACTTTTTACTAAATGTTGTAGAGACTATTAAATAATAATAATATGAGATTATTCATAAAAGAAAAAAAGGAAACTGAGAGTAATACAGTTGTGGTATTTGTAATATAACCTCCTAAATGTTTATATATTGAAATTTCTTTTGTTATATATTCTAGTTTTTTTCAAGTTACAACCTTCTAAAGCTAGGAAGATAATATGCTTTTTAAAGTTTCAAGACAGATTTTTGGGGGGTATCATTCTTTAACTCTATAAAATGAAGGCACATATTCAAATAATTTCAGAGTTTTTCCCCCTTTCCACTCAATTCAAAGATAATATCACCTTTAACTCATGACTAGGGAGAATAAAACTTCAGAGCTATATAAATTTTTAAATATTATACTAAAATTCATCTTTAAGAAACAAGCGGTGTAATTTAATGGCAGTACCAAACTAGTTGCATGTGAAGTACCATATAAAATACAGAAAGGGAAAGCTGTATTTTGTACAACTGCCTAAGAATTATAAATAGCCAATCAAGAGTCTCTTAAACAAAGATGAGGGCAGATACTTTTCCATTCCAAATTTGGTATTCTTCCTTTGACAATAATTTAAAGTGAAAGTATTTACATAATACACAAAACTTAGCCTGATATATTTAAATAATGAAAATAGAATTTTGTTAGACCTCTAACCATATAATAAAGAACCTGTATACAAAATTCTTAAAAAGTGTTATAAACTTTGCATATAATTTGAGATCAATGCCAAGTTATACATAAAACAAAACATGAAAAATGTTAACAATTAAAGGCTATAAGTTTTCTTTTTATAGAATTTCTATCTAAGCACTTACTAAAACAATCATTTAAAAAAATAAACTTTGAACAAAATTCAATTATTGACACTGCATAAACTGATAGAGTTAGGACAACTTGAGTTCAAATCCAATCTTTTTTTTCAAATTTTTTCAAATCCAATCTATTTACAATCTTTGTGCCTACTATCTAGTCACTTAACCTTTTGAGGCCTCAAGCACCATTCTAAAGCTTTAAGTACCATAAGAGATGCTAATCAGTATCAGTGAAGGGAGCTGCCAGGGATAAAATCACAGAACCAAACTCAAAAAAAGGGAAAAACTCATTCCAGTTATTTGAAATATCCAGAAGATGCTTACGAGGGTTTTGTATCTTCACTGATGAATCTGGATCAGGATGCTGTTTGTGTATCACCTGAGTACAAATCTGTTCTATCAAAATCTAAAACAGTGAGAAAATAGCAGTAAGTTAGCATCATGATATTCCAATACTATAATTTAACTTACTAAATTTTCAAAAACATCATAAAATATAATGCTGTTAAGTATTTACAGAATTGGAAACCATTTTGCGTAAATTATCAAACAGTCCTCACAATATTTTTTAAATCTTTTAATACTGTTTAAATACTCAGAGAATTCCAAAATCTTTTAAATTAATTTTGCTTGGACATCAAGTTAGAATCCTGATGAATACAATAAAAGGCAGAAATATTTTCAATCAAAAATTGAAACTTTTATACAATGATTAACAGATGACAATTTTAACAGGTTTGTCTGAATCTCTTTTATATGTATTAATTTCTAAATTTTTTATTACACTTTTGTTGGTGATTTTCTGTCATCAAGAAATTGAATAAAATATCCAAATCACTTCATACTAGCATCTCCTAAAAAATTTAGATGGAAATTCTGTGTTCATACCTCAAAGAGAACATTGTATGTGGTCATAGAGATAACACTTGTTTGAAGCATCAGTCTTTCAGCCAGCAATGAGAACAATCCATGTCCAAGCATGACTTCTGCTTTTCTTCTACAATTAGAGACAGAAAAATCACTGCATGTCTAATATTGCTATAAGTGAAAGGTATGAATATAAAAAGAATTCAGCCAAAAACTTTTTTCAAGTTAAAATGAAAAAGACACTAATTGACTCTTCTCATTATCAGCTGTTAAGATGCCTGGAATGTCCAAGACATAAACTCAAAAAGAAGAATACAAAGTTAATGAACTCATAAATACAAACTTGGTTAAATTCGACTGCTCTATAATTACCAAGGCAAATTTATAAATTATGTAGATTTAGGACAATAAACTTCAGTCAAAATTCTCCACAGAACAGATCAAATCAGTCATTTACTATTAACTATATATCACTGCACTGGGCCCTATGAAGATTAGATTTTATAACAAAAGTAGTCGAGAAAACCTGGTGATTTGCTGATTGTATTCTGTTTGGATGACAAGAGGGTATTAGTTTGTTGCTACGGTTATGTGTAGTGGAAATAGTTCTTTGTAGAATTTCAGGTGCTACATAAACAAGCTGTTCTTATTATAATATTCCCATACTGGACTGTTAAACCCTCTAATAGAAAGATCTACATGGTATAAGGGACAGAGTGTCACAAGACCTGAAAATAAATTCTAGCTTTAATTACACTCTATGTTCTTGGACTGTCACGGAACCTCTCAGACCTTTCACTTCCTCTTTCTGAAAATAAAGGGGTTAGACTAAGATGCCTTCTAGTTCAACATGTATAATCTAGGATGAACCAACTGCATAATTTGTACAATACAGTTTATCTCCACAATCTTTGTAGTAAGCACAATATGACTAAATAATAATAATAACTTTAAAGTCATAAATTGCTATCCAAGGTTGATTAAAAACTATGTGCCTATCAAGAATGTCTGGGCATTTCTGAATTTCTGTTCTTGGGGAGACTGAGGCAGGTTGAAAACTTGATCTAGGGAGTTCTGACATACAGTGAGCTAAGTCAATTGTTGGCCTGACTCCAATATAATCAGATCCAAAGTGGATAGAAAAAGCGGTGTGGGGCCCCCATAAGGCTGCCTAATTAGGAAGAATTGGCCCTAATTGGAAAACTGAGGAAGTCAAAGTCAAAGTCAAAGCTTACATGCATCTATCCTCAAGTGGCTGTACTTCTAGCCCAAGCAAAATTATGGACTCTATTTCACCTGGACTAGAATTACAGCTGCCACTTAAGGATAAATGCATGTGAGCTTTGGCTTCCGGTTTCCTAATTAGGGCCAGGTCTCGCGCGCGTGCATGCATGTGTGCATGTGTGTGTGTGTGTGTGTGTGTGTGTGTAAATGTATACATTTATATGTATACATTTTTATATGTATTTATATGTATGGGGGAAGGGAGGAAAAGGGAGAAAGATTCATGTTACAGTATAAAGTATAATATTAAGATAAAATGTTTTATTAATAAAGGTGAGAGGACAAGCCAACATTGCTGGATAGGAGGACAGTGCAACCTAGCTCCTCTACCATTATATAACTCATCTATAGGGTCCAGAAGTCACCATTCTATCGTTCCAATCCTGGACCCTGGAGAAAGGAAATCTCAAACTCAGGCCCAACGACTAACTTCAGGATGTTTCCTCTAAGCCTGATCCTGAGAAGAAAGGAAATCTAAGAGGCAACCCATGGGTAAGGAACAGTACTTCAGCCAAGACACTGAAATGCCAAAAACAGATAAGGTTTTAATATCAAGAAGCTATTATGATTCCATGACTGTCCAAGACATAAACTCAAATGAATAACTCCAAAACAGTTACCAGCAAAGCCTCAAAGGAAAATACAGCTTACCCATAAGATCAATTAGAATTCCTAAAAGAAATAATGCAAAATAATTGGAAAAAAAATAAGGGGTGTGGAAGAAAAAAATGGAAAGAGAATCAACAGCTTGGTACAAGAAGTATAAAACTTTATCCAAGTAACATACTTCTTGAAAATTAGCATGAATCAAATACAAATTAACAATTCTATTAAGCCAAGAAAAAATATTAAAACAAAGTTGAGAAACTGAAAATACATTAAATAGGTATTTCACATCAAAAACAACTGACCTAGAAAACAGGAGAGAAAATCTAAGAATCATTAGACTACATGAAAGGCATGACCAAAGAAAGAGCCTAGACACTATATTTCGAGAAATCATAGAAGAAACTGGCCCAAAACTCTTAACCAGAGAGTAAAATGAAAATACAATTTACCAGCCATCTCAAAAAGAAACAGCAAAATGAAAACTTCCAGGAATGTCATGGCCAAAATCAAGATTTTCAAGATCAAAGAAAAAGTACCATAAGCATCTAGAAAGAGTTTGAGTACAGGAATCATGGCCAAATTCACATAAGATTTAACAGGTGTGATTATAAAAGAGCAGAGCTCAATGATACATGAAATTGTAAAAGTTTTGAAAAAGACAGGCTTACAACCAAAAATAATTTAGCCAGCAAAACTGAGTATAACCCTACAGAGGGAAAAATGAGCTTTTAATGAAACTAAGGATTTCTATGTGTTTCTGAAGAAACACAGGAATAAAAAGAAGCATAAAAATGTAAATATAGGTGAGCAATCAGAAAAGACTATAAGAATGAAGCTTGTGCATTCTAATGAGGAGGGGGCAAGCATCCCCAATCAGCATAGATATAATATAAACTGTAATGTCATGCATGATCATAGGAGTCAAATAAGACTGAAAGTGACTTTTATTAGGTTTTGATGCACTGAAAAGAAAAAAAGGTAAGGGGGAAACAGATATGCAAGGCATAAAAAGGGAGAGGAAAGTTGATGGAACTTATGATCCAATATAACTAGTGTATACAAGTAGAAATCTATGTAAACATGAAAGCAGGTATCACTTAAACATTACTTTCTTCTTAACTAGAGAAAAGAGGGTGGAAAATACAAACACACATCAAGTCAAGTCAAATTAAGCTCTTACTGTATACCAAGCATGGTGATAAGTGCTAAGGACAAATTAAAGGCAAAATGAAGAAGAAACACACAAATATAAACAAAGAGTTTGGTGTAGAAATATACTGAACTCAACATAGAAGCAAGAGAAAACAAGAAGAGGGGGAAAGGGAGAATTTTTAAAAAAGATAGAGGAATGGATTAATTATAAGGAAAAAAAACCACTGAGTTTAGAAGGGAGGGATTTTGAAGAGAGGCTTGAAAGATAAACAAAATGGTAAGAAACTTTAATAAAAAAAGAAAGAGCAAAGAAAAGAAAAAGTACACAATAGTATCTAGGAGAATGCAGATAACTGAATATAAATAGGATGAATTATTCATAAAACAGAGGAAGACAGTAGAATAAATTAAACAACAGTATGTCTTATCACAACAACATGTGACTTAAAAGAAACAATTTGAAATATAAAAACACAAAAAATTTAAAATACAGAGTTGGAGCAAAATCTGTTATGCCACAGGAACTGAACAATTTGGTAAATCACCATTATTATTTAACATAGTGCTAGGAATGTTACCTACAGAAAAAAGACAAGAAAAAGAAACTGACAAAATAAGCACAGGCAAAAAATAAAATTATCACTCTTGGAGATATCAGAAGATGATAGTACTAAATGTTGGGCATAATGGAGCGAGACAGAAGATCCCTGAGATCAAAACTGGAAGTGGATTTTATTGCTGCGGGACTTCCAGGGTCACATACCCAAATCAGACAGTAAATTGGCATGAACAGTATGCTGGTTTTTAAAGAGAGTACAACAGTCAGGTTACGTAAGCTGAAACTACAATCATTGATTGGTCAGTGTATATTTTAATTTTCCTGCTCGTTTTTATAGGCTGAGGTACAGGATTGGAGGTACAGAACAGGTGGAGATGGGGAACACCCGGTAGGGGCCAGGGAAGAATGGAGCAGGGATTTTACCCTAGGCTGAACCCCCAAGCACGGATCAATTAGGAGAGGGAAGGGTAAAAGTTATGCTAAAATGCCTGCTTACAGATCAGTGGAAGGGAAGGGAGGGGTAAAAGTTATTGCTTGAAGATCAATTAAGGGAATGGAAGGTGGGTTTATGCCCATCAATTGGGGAATGGCTGAACAAGTTGTGGTATATGCATGTTATAGAATACTATTGTGCTATAAGAAACGAGGAACAGACAGTCTTCATATTTACCTGGAGGGGCTTGTACAAACTGATGCTGAGTGAGAAGAGTAGAACCAGGAGAAATTTGTACACAATTACAGACACAATGTATGTGTGATGACAAACTTTGATAGACTGGACTCTTCTCAGCAATGCAGTGATATAAGTCAATCCCAAAAGACTCATGATGGAGAGAAATGTGTGCATCCAGAGAAAGAACTAGAAAGAACTGAGTTTATATCCAGGTGGAAGCAAAATACCTGATCTTTTTCCTTCTCTTATTTGGTTTTATGTCCTCTTTACCATTTTTCATTCCAGCTGATACAATCCATCTTTATAACCTGACTAATGTATAATGTGAAAGTATTTACAGATCCTATACTTAACTATATGCCGCCTTGGGAGGGAGATAAAATGTGAAACTCAAGGAATTGTGGAATTGAATCCTATAAACTAAAAAATATATATATAAATAAATAAAAATAAAATAAATCCACATATATCATCAACATTTTTATATATAACCAATAAAACTAAACAGGAATAAAAATAGAAATTCATTTTTAAAAATCACAGAATGCATGAAGACTTATGCATCTATCAAAATCCACATAGGAAATATTAGAATACTAAAAAGAATTGAACTATTAGAGTAAAACTAATTACTCATGCATAGACCAAGTCAATATAAAAAATAACAATACTACCTAATTTAATTAACTGAGTGCCATACCAATCAAACTACTAAAGGATTACTTTGCAGAACTAGAAAAAAAATTTTATGAAAATGATCTGGAGATATAAAAGGTCAAGAATCTCTAAGGAAATAATGAAAAAAAAAAAAGTAGGGGCCTAGCAGTGCCAGATATCAAACTACATTACAAAGGAATAATCATCAAAATCACTGGATACACCAATTAAAAATGGCAAAATTGACCAAAAAAGGGAAAATGACTAATGTTGGAAAAGAAGTACAATAATGCACTATTGTTAAAAGTGTGAACTAGTCTAGTCATTCTGGAAAGGAATATGGAACTATGTTTTAAAAGTTATTTAACTGTGCCTATCTTCTGCCCAAGCAAAATCATTACAAGGGTTATACCCAAGAAGATCAAAGAAAGACAAAAATGTGGGTGTACAGTATATATAAAATCATATCTACACATACATACATGTACATATGTACATATACATGGGAAGCTAGGTGGCACCATGGATAAAGTACAGAGCCTAAAGGCAGGGAAACCCGAGTTCAAATTTGACTTCAGTCACTCACCAGCTGTGTGACCTGAGCAAGTCACAAAATCCTATTTGCCTCAGGTTCCTCATCTTTAAAATCAGCTGGAGAAGGAAATGGCAAACCACTCCAGTACCTTTGTCAAGAAAATCCCAAATGGGGTCACAAAGAGATGGACACAACTGAACAACAGTGTGTGAGTGTGTGTGTGTGTGTGTGTGTGTGTGCTGTCCCCTTGCCTTTATTATTAAAATATCTTATGTTAACGTTATAATGCTTTATATTGTAACATAACTACAACTTTTTTTGAGGTGGGAGACTCTATTTCACCTGGGTTAGAAGTACAGCTTCCATTTAAAGGCAGATACATGTGAACTTTGACTTCCTCAGTTTCCTAGTTAAGATTTAGCAACTTCCATGTTAAAGAAACAGAGAGCTTGGAATATGATATTCTGGAAGGCAAAGGCATTAGGACTACAAACAAAAATAACCTACCCAGCAAAACTGAGTATAGTCCTTCAAGGGGAAACAATGGTCATTTAATTAAATAGAGGACTTTCAAGCATTCCTGATGAACATTTAACATTCAAAACAGAAGTCTCAAGAGAAGCATAAAAAGGTAAACATGAAAGAGTAATCACAAGGGGTTTATTTAATAAAGTTAAACCATTTATATTCCTATAAGGAAGAATAGTACATATATCTCCTAAGAATTTTATTTTTAGAAAGGCAGATATCAAACTACATTACAAAGGAATAATCATCAAAATCACTGGATACACCAATTAAAATGGCAAAATTGACCAAAAAAGGGAAAATGACAAATGTTGGAAAAGAAGTACAATAATGCACTGTTGTTAAAAGTGTGAACTAGTCTAGTCATTCTGGAAAGGAATATGGAGTCTACAAAGTCTACAAAGATGGAAGGCCTCAGTTATGTTGGGATGAACTCCCTCTCCGCGCAAAAAAAAAAAAAAAAGGTGAGAAAAAGAGATGCACTGGGAGAATGTGGAAGGGAGAGAGAAAATGGAGGAAATTTTCTCACATAAAGGAGGTGCACAAGGCAGATCTTTTATAGTGAAGAGGAAAATGGGGCAGGAGGAGTGGTGGGCAATTCCTGAACCTCTTTCTCATCAAAACTGCTTCAAAAAGGAAATTATATCTATCTCTATAGATACATGTAGACACACACACACACAGAATAAAAGAGGAAGGGGATAAGAAATTTGGGGCTGGAAGTGGGGGAGGGATGATAAAAGAGAAGGAAGATTAAGGGAGGCCGTAATCAAAAGCAAAACAGACATTTGAGGAGAGACAGGATAAAAGGAGAGAGAGAAAGATAAACAGAAGAAAATAGGCTGGAGGGAAATACAAAGTAATTATAAATGTAAATGTGAATGGGATAAGCTCATCCATAAAAAAGAAGTGGATAAAAGCTTGTATTAAAAACTAGAATCTGACAGTATATGGTTTACAAGAAATACACTTGAAACAAAAAGACACCTAAGAGGTTAAAATAAAGGGATGGAATTATGCTTCAGCTAAAACTAAAAAGAAAAGGAAAGGGTAGTAATCATGATCTCAGATAAAACAAAAGCAAAAACAGAACTTTATTAAAAGAAATCATTAGGGAAATTACATTTTGCTAAAAGGTACCATGGACAATAAAGGAATATCAAAAAAATTTACAGTAAGTTTCTGTGATAAAGGCCTCATTTCTTTTTTTTTTACTTTTTGCAGGGGGGGAAGGCAGGGCAATTGGGGTTAAGTGACTTGCCCAAGGTTACAGCTAGTAAGTGTTAAGTGTCTGAGGTCAGATTTGAACTCAGGTCCTCCTGACTCCAGGTCTGGTGTTCTATTCACTGTACCTCCTCTAGCCACTCCAAAGGCCTCATTTCTTAAACATATAGGGAACTGAGTCACATTTATAAAAATAAGAGCCATTTCCCAATTGATAAATTGTCAAAGAACATAAACAGGCAATTTTCAGAAGAAGAAATCAAAGTTATTTATAGTAATGTGGAAAAAATGCTCTAAGTCACTAATAATTAAACAAGAGGAATGCAAACTAAAACCGATGTGAGATTAAATTAATTTTAATTATTAATAATTCAATAATTAGTTAAATGTTAATAAAATGGTTCACACCTATGAGAAAACACAAACAATGGAGGGGACAAGGAAAAATAGGTACGCTAATAAATTGTTAGTAGAGCTGAAACATGGTCTAATCATTTTGGAAAGCAATTTAGAATTATGTCCAAAGAAGATATAAAAACATGCATAGCCTTTGACCTGTCAATACCACTATTAGATCTGTACCCTAAAGAAATCAAAGAAAAAGGATCCATGTGTACAAAAATATATATAACAGCTCTTTTTGTGGTAACAAAGAATTGGAATATATGGGGATGTTATCAATCAAGGAAGAGATGAACAAGTTGTGGTATATGATTGTTATAGAGTATTACTGTGCTCTAAGAAATGAGAAGGTGAGTGTTTTCAAAAAAAACATAGCAACATCTATATAAACTACTGTAAAGTGAAGTGAGAAAAACAAAGAGTTCACTGTATACAGTAACAGCAATGTTGTAATGATGATGAACTGCAAAAGACTTCACTATTCTGATCAATACAATGATCCCAAGACAATTCCAAAGGATGAAAAAAATTCTATCTATCTTCAGATAGAGAAGTGATGAACTCTGAGTGCAAAATGAATTTCTCTCTTTGTTTGCATTTTTTTGTAATATGGCTAATATGGAAATACGTTTTTTATGATTTCACATGTATAATTGATATTGTACTTGCCTTCTCAGAGGGTATGGAAGGTGTGGGAAGCGGGGAAAGAATTTGGAACTCAAAATTTAAGAATGAAAGAATACTGAAAATAAATAATAAATTTTTGAAGAGAAAATAAATGAAGGAAGAGGCTGTTTCAGAAAAATTTGTTAAGAATTGCACAGTGCTAGGTGGCACAGTGAATAGAGCACTGGAGTCAGGAGGACCTGAGTTCAAATCCGGCCTCAGACACTTAACACTTAACTAGCCGTGTGACTTTGGGCAAGTCACTTACCCCAAATGCCCCTCCAAAAAGCAAAAACCAAAATATTGTACAGACTAATTCAGAATGAAATGAGAAGAACCAAAACAACTCATACTATAACAGCCACTATAAAAGACTTTACAACTCTGATCAATCAGAACTAATAATGAATGCTACCTAGACCATGATAAAGAAGCAGTGGATTAATATGCAGAACGAGGCACAAATATTTACAGATGGTTATTGTAGAATTTGTTTTACTTTAATATGCTTATATGTTACAAGATTTTTATTAGAGAGAGTAAGGGAAAGAAAGAAAATTATTTAACTGATAATTTTAAAATAACATTAGTAAATTAACAAAAATTAACATAAAAATCCTTTTTGGAGCTGATCTATACTCACTTTGGGGGTAGATGTTTCAAAAAGTAACCCAATGATTTGAGAGCCTGTACTCTGATCCCTTCACTTGTGGATGCCAAAAGTTTGTAGATCACTCTATATAGGAGAAAATTAGAAACAAAATGCCTTGGGTTAATTTTTTAAATGTAGATATGAGCAATTTTTAATAAATACACTCATTAAGCTATAGAACCAATTTAAAATCAAAGTGACATGATAAGCAAGCAACATCACCAGAGCAGATAAAATGCATTCATAACTCATTAATGTCAAACTTGACAATTTGTTTACTATCACCATAACTGACTATAGTTGCTTCAATGGAGAAAAGGCAAATAAAGTCCATTAATTTGTTTAAACTTTTGACAAAAATGAGAATACAAATTAAAACAAATACTATCATTTTTTAATATGACAGTTTCCAAATTCATGACATTAAAAACTATAGTAGAAATCCAATATAGAGACATTTTTCTCTCTATTATGGAATTATCTATGATTATCTAAGATCTAGGAGCACATAGCCTCAAGTCAGAAAGATCTAAATTCAAATTTGACCTCAGACATTTACTAGCTATGTAATCCTGGAACTATTGTTTGTCTTAGTTTCCTCATTTGTAAAATGAAGATGATAACTGCTCTACCTCCCAGGGTTCTAGTGAGGATCAAATTAGAAAATTTTAAAGTGTTACCACTGTGCCTGGCACAAAGTAAGCATTATGTTAATGTTAACTTATAATGACAATGATGATGATAACAATAATAATATTTCATAATAATCTGTTATCTGAGTACTCTTAATATTTTAAAGAAGCAGTCAGTATAATAACAAGCATTTACTATAATGCTAAGTGTTGGAGAAACAAAGAAAAATAGCAATGGCAGATGCAGCCAAGGAGTGTATACATAAATAGCTATGTACCTACAAGATCTATACAGAATAAATGTAAGGTAATTTGAAAGAAGACACTAACAGCTGAGGAAAGACCTGCTAAAGAAGATGGGATTTGGGGTGAATCTTGAAAGTCAGGGAAGTTATGAGGCAGAGAATCCAGGAATGAAGGACAGCCAGCACAAAGGCAAAGAAACAGGAATTGGAATGCTGTGTTTGTGGGGCAGCAAGAAGGCTAATACTGTTCGATCTAAGAGTGCCAAGAGAAGAATAATTTGGAAGGAGACTAAAAACATATAGATCAATGATGATGATAATGTGCAATGGTAATGGAATGTAAAGATCCCCCTGTATGGGCTTGGTTTGGGGTTGAGTATTGAAGCCCAGAGCTTGTGAATCCCATTTGTGGGATGGACTTGCTGACCATGAAGACAGGGGTCTGAACTGGGAGGAGCTGGTGTGGTGGATTTAGACACAAGCCGAAACAGAGGAGGCCAGAAGAACTTTTGGGGAGCAGTATCACAAAGGCACAGAGAGAGGAGAATTGCCAGGGGCAAAAGTTGCTGAGAGAGACTGCTGAAGGCCAGCTGAAGCAACCCAGGACTTATGAGAGCTGCCACCCGGAGCTGCCAAGAACTGAGGAGGTGTGACTGGGGTGCTGGCATTTTTTATGTCTGTTTTGAAATTGTTCTGCCAGATTCATCTGCTGGTGAAGGACAGCGCTGTTGTTGCAGAGGTTCTGGAACCTTGCTGTTGGTTCAGAAGCCCTGAAGAAGGATTTTCTTGTTGTATGTTTACAGAAATGATGGAGGATGATCTTGCTGATGTTTTCAGGGGTCCTGAGACTGTTCTGCAGGCAGAGAGTGAACTGATGAGGACACTGGCAATGTATCTTGTGGCCTTGTTAAGTTTTGTCTCACCAGGAACAGAGATTGCTGAGAACTTGCCTTAGGTCAAGATGAAGAAAAGACCTCTCCTTCAGCTAAGCTGAGCTGATATCTTACCCTTGTTGTGGCTTAGGGGTAGATGGCCTTTGTGCTCTCCACTCCCCCTTTGGAGAGGGTACCAGGCTTTAACAGAAGATAACTGTAATTCAGTTGTGATCAAGGGGTGGGGAAACTTTTGACTTTTTGTGCTCTGTGACAGACCAAAAGAATGCACTTTGTTTATGATTGGAAACTAATCTCCATTTGAGAAGAGAGACTTTGTGATTGACTAAATAAATGTACTAGCCAGGGGTGGAGTACTTTGACTCTATATTTTGTGACTGAATTGAGATACTTTGTGATTGAATTGAGAATTTGCTAAATGACTGAGTTACACTGATTTTCTTGGTTTTGATTTTCTATGTTGCCTGAATGTTTGGCCTTAATTTGTCACTGAATAAATAGAGAGTTACTATGCAGGTATTAGGAACCTTGGAAGTTGCCTTTGCTTTGAGTTACATAATGATAAAAGCTAACACAGCTTATTATATGCCAGGTACAGTGCTGAGTGCTTTACAAATATTCATTCATTTGACCCTCACAGGAATGCTTAGGGCTAGGAGCCATTATTATCCCCATTTCACAGATGAGGAAATTAGGCTGAGAGCTGGTAAGTCCAGAACCACTAGAAAGTACATGAAGTCAAATCTGAATCAGGTCTTCAGGACTCCAGATGAGATACTCTATTCACTGAGATACCTAGACACCCCATGAGGTACCTTCACCAAGGGCAAAAGTTAACTAGCAAGGAACACTCAATTTTTCTACATAAATAATAACAAATTAGAACTGAAAGACACTAAGAACACTGAAAAAAAAATTTTCAAGTAGACATAACTTTAAGATTAAAGGTATTCATTAAGAAATTAATTATATTAGCACTAACCAAGGTCACAGCCTATTTAATTTTTAGTATATAAATTCGACAAAATTCAACTCAAGGAAACAAGTAGCACGTTTTTCTTTATATAAAAATGTGATACGAAAAATAGTAAGAAAATCTGAAATGGCCACTAATGTTTTTTAAAAGAAGCTCTTTTCTGGAGGCAAGAAATCAAATTACAGTGTTTATTTGGTTCTGTTTTCAAGACAGAACAGAGAATCATTCTAATAATTGCACTCACCACAACAAAAAATTCTAAACCAAGGAATTCTGGTATTTCCGAAGTTTTATAAATTCAAATTTTCTAAGTTTAAGGGGCATAAACAATTTTTAATTATTACTCAAAAAACTACTGAGCCAAAATATACTACATAAAGTTGTTTTTTAAACGTCCAGACTTAGTTTAAATATTCACATTTTTTAAATATAATATTATCTTGGCTAACTAAATTTAAATATCTCTCTAAAAAAGTATTTGAAAATGGTTATTTATTTCCATTTCAATGGTGTCGTTCAAGTCCACCATAATACAGAAACAATAATACTTTCTTCAATTATTTACAGTGAAGCAACTAATGCAAAGACTGAGTAATTACTACAAATAACATTGAGCTCAATGTTGACAGCAAAAAAAAAAAAAAAATTACACACAATTAAATGTTGTACATGCCAATGCCAAAAAAAAAATTCCTACTTCAGAGAGAATTCATTTCTACTATGGTTGAATCAAGTAAGATGATTTTTTAATCAGCAAAATGAAGAGAATGGACTATACATGATCTAAAATAAAATCCTTAACTACACATTATGAACAAAGAACACTTAAGAACTTAGAGGTAACAATAAGTATTCTTATATTAGTGGCAGTGGATATTTCTCTATTATTAGCAATAATTACGATTTTAGAAACAAGGTAATATTACTTACATTAATTTATAATTTATATTAATTTTATTTAACCAAAAAATTTGTGATATCTAAAGAATTCAGAAATAAGTGTATCTAATAAATCTGTATCAAAAATATGTATGTGTAAGTAAAGCACCAGCCCCAGAGTCAGGAGGACCTGAGTTCGGATCCGGCCTCAGACATTTAACACAAAAAAACCAGCCATGTAACCTTGGGCAAGTTACTTAACCCCAACTGCCCTCCAAAAGGCAAAACAAAACAAAACAAATGTATGTGTAGAAATATTTTATTCTTATTTAAGGAAAAGATCCTGTATGACTATAAATAAATGAATGAATGAATGAATGGATAAAAATAAATGACTAATAATAAGCCAGCTGGAAAACAGCATGCACAAAGTTTCTTTCAATTTACCAATAAAAGACATGGTTTGGGGAAAAAAAATAAAAACATTAATCCAGATGCCACTAATTAAAATTATTGATAATCTGGTCGTGATTAATAGTTAAAAGTTATGAGATAATTTTATATATAATATATAGTAAAATATATAATGTAAAACATACATTTAATACATATAACATATTTAATACCTATGCTATATATACATACACACACACACACACACACATACACACACACACACAAACATGACCTCACAAACACAGAAGCCATTTGGCCAAAGATCAAATAGCCATTTTGCATCTGAAGTCATTATCTTTCCCCCAAAGCCCTTCCCTCTTCTTAATTTCTTTGTACAGTCAAGGATAGCACCATCCTTTCAGTGACCCAGACTCAAAACCTACACGTTATTCTTTGGTAATGCTTGGATGACAACGGGTTATATGTTGCAGTCTTTTCACCCTCACCTTGAACCTCTTGATTTCTCTATGTGTCATATTAATTTTTTTTGTTGGTTTTTTTTGGAGGGCAATTGGGGTAAAGTGACTTGCCCAAGGTCACACGGCTAGTTTTTATGTTAAGTGTCTGAGGCTGGATTTTAACTCAGGTCCTCATGACTCCAGGGTCGGTGCTCTATTCACTGTGCCACCTAGCTGCCCCTATCATATTAATTTTTAATTACCTAGCAAGTTATCACCTTGGATTCCTCTCTCTCACCTCCCAATATTCAATCAGTTGTCAAATTCTTCCATTACTACCCTCATAATATCTCTTAAATAGACCCCCTTCTAACATTAAACACTACCACCAATAGGCCTCAAGCCTATACTACAACAACAGCCTGCTGGTTGGTTTTCCTGCCTCAAGCCTCCCCTTACTCAAATGCATCTTTCACTCAGATATCAAACTGATCTTCCTAAAATACAAGTCTGACTACATCTCTCTCTCTCTCTCTCTCTCTCTCTCTCTCTCTGTATCTGATTGTTTCTCTCCCACACACACAAACACACACACACACAACCCCTCACCCATTCAATCAACTCCAGTTTCTGCCTATTGCCTCCAAGTTCAAATATAAAATTTTGTTTGCCTCTTAAAGCCCTTTAAAACATGCTCACTTCTTACCTTTCCAGTGTTCTTAATATCTTACTATACTCTGTAGTCTAGTCAGTCAGTCAATAAACATTTAAGTGCCTGCTATATGCAAAGCACTATGCTAAAAAGAAAGTCAAAAAGTTCTGACTCTCAAAGAGTTAAAAATCTAAAGGAAGGGACAACATGCAAATAACTACATACAAACAAACTATATACAGAACAAACTGAAGATGCTCAAGATGAAAGGCTAGGCAGGTGACTGACTGACCATACCCAGTTCTAGCTAAACTACATTTGGTGTACTGTTTCCAACTGCAGACATTCCATTTTAGGAGGGCTAAGAAGTTGGATGACATCCAAAAGAAAGCAAACAGGAGAAGAGGATATATGACAATTGGTTGAAGCAACCGAAGAAAAGAAGTCTTAGGGGGGCCATAAGAGAGGTCTTCAGCTATCTGAAGGACTATAATATTTTAAAAAGACTTGTTTTACTTCATTGAAGAGGACAGAGCTAGTTCCAAAGAAGTAGAATTAAGTTTTATATAAGGAAAAACTTCCTAATAGTCCTCCAAAAGTGAGGTGCCTTGGCAATTCTTAGTTTCTCCTTCACTCTACTGAGATTGTCAAACAATGGGTGTATGGTCCAGCATTTTGGATGTATTTTAGAAGGGATTATATTGTTTAGCTCCGAGGTCCCTTTCAAATTATGACTGTGTAGTTTTTTTAACGTATTATTTAGTAAGTAAGAATTTATATTTAGCACGTTAATAATATTCTGTGATGAATTCTACATATGCACTATTGGAAGAGATAGATTAAAGTATCTGTTAGGTAGACATAAGATTTCTAAGGAAGAAAAGGCAATCTGTACTCATATGCTGAAATTATTTTAGCAATACCTAAAAAGCTCCTATAATGATCCCAAGTTACCGATGGAAAGAAAGGTTCATTTCTCTGATCCCAACATTCTAGCAGTATTAGTGTTTGGAGCACACATGGAGTACAGCAATATTTGAACAATTAAAAATTAATATCACACACAGAAAAATCAAGAGGTTCAAGGTGAAGGTGAGAAGACTGCAACATATAACCCACTGTCATCCAAGCACTACCAAAGAATAAATGTTCTTGATATTAGAGCATATATTTTAAAATTCTAAATATTAATGGTTTAGACATTTGTTTTCTCTATTCAATTAAATGGTAAATTGCTCTTTAAAAGGTCACAACATATGCAAATTCAAAAGTCTGAGGTAGAACATTTCTTGCTTAGACCTGTGAAAATAATTACTTCTATTAATACTATTTTAAAGCCTCTTCTTTTTTATCTCCCTAGATGATTTCACTCTCTTAGTGCTAAATACTTATGATTATAAAACACATCCAGACACACACATTCAGACATCCATAAAGATATTAATGTAATTAATAATTAAATAAAGATGTCATAAAATCATGGATTGAGATCTGTAAGATTGTGATGATTGAATTCAACTCCCTTATTTACAGATAAGGGAAATGAGCCCTCGAGAAATTAAATGACTAGTGTAAAGTCACACAGGATCCCACAGATCCTCTGTCTCTAAATCCAGGGATCTTTCAAATAAATCATGCTGCCTATCTACCATGCCATCAATCCATCAATCTCTTTCTGAAGGCACCTAATTAATTTCCTCATTCTGAAACTCAGGAAGGCTCAGCTTGTTCCTTTGATATTTTCATAAAAACATCATAATGGACCAGACAAGCACATTATCTCTATGCTTTTTGGATATCTGTTTTTAACCACAGGGTAAGCAATACAAGGCACTTGGTCACTATTCTAACAGAACACCTGAACTAGTTCTTCTGGAAGCTACCAGAATTGAATGGGTGATAGTGTATCAAGAGGAAATAAACACTCACTTAAAACTTCCATAGTTCTCAGTTTCATCATCTTTTAAATGAGGAAGTTATACTATATTGCAAATGAGGTTCATTCCAGCTTTAAAGCTATGATCCCAAGAACTACAGAAATCAAACCTTTAAAGACCAAAAAGCATTAAGTAACAACAGCAAAATGTACTCTCACCAAAAATCAGAGTTGACATCCAAGCTCTACTAAATGGGACCCAGCAAGTGAAAAAGTGCTCCGGAACACAAAGCACAGCAGGAGCTATCAAGCCTACAGAATTCCGATGCTTTTACACATCAAAATTCTACAATCTTTTTTATTAATCCTAAAATGTTTTGTTGTGTCATTTAGGAGTTTAGGTGAGTTTCTTCTTTCAGAAGACTAAGATTCCAGGGTTGAGAACCACTGAAGAAAAGGGAAATTGTTGCTTGACAGAATAACTATAAATATATAAAAGCATCTAGTTAATTATTAGTTCAAATCTCCCCTTTACTTCTACCACAAACAGGACACGATGAGATTTTTTTTAAAGAGGAAACACTTTTGATCAATATATATATGAAAAAGTATTGACTTCACTATCTCATATAGCATTTTTATTACATGAAATCAATTATAAATTTCCTACACCCATACCAACAGAGGACAATTACTATGGGCTAGCCTTTGGAACATGGAAATAGCTTTATAAAAGAATTATCCTAACAGTAATTTCCTGTAATAAAATTGTACCTATGGCAAAATTTACTTTCATCCCACTACTAATACAGAGAAATTATAATTAATCCCATTTCTTTAAACTACATGATGGGAAAATACAACTTGTTAATATTAACAGAATCAAATGAATAAAGAATTAAACAATAGCCTGTTTTGAGATTCATGCATGATTTAAGTAAATTAAATGGTAGCTTTCAAGATGCAACAGGTAAATGTCTATCCCATGAGTCTGTCACATACAACTGTGACAATTTTACTTTTTAACTCAAACCGTGAAGTAAGATCAAATGCTATCTTAGCACTTAGATGCCTTAATATATTTTAGAAATAATCATTCTATGATTTGAATGCTTTGAAATATACTAGTAAGTTCTTACCGTAATCCATTCCTCTGGTCAAAAGCAGGGATCATAGAGCTAGGATGTTCTGACATCAATGCAACCAATAGCTGTAGTACATCCATTAGATTGTCATCCTATTTTGATTTAAAAAAATTTTTTTTAAATCAATTAATTTTTAACCATAATAGACCATAATTTTCACCAAAGGAGGGAAGGGGGAAAGACAAATTAAGATTGGTTTGAAAACATAAAAGAGAAGGAATCAAATAGCCTATATATATATATGAAAGATTAACTTACTAATATAAATATTTAGTGGAACATAAAGGTCAAAAGTACAAAAACAAAATACAAAAGTACTGAACAATATGATACAGTCTGAAAGGGGGAATATTATTTAAGTGCTGCTTTCTTTTTGTTTCCTTTGTCATGAGTAAAGTCCAAGTATTCTCAAATTAACAGGGAGGTCCCCTACAATCCACTTTATCCATTATTTTATATTCATTATAGTATTCATTATAAAGATATGTGGACCTTTTCTGAAACTTCCTTCAGACCAAAAATTTTTATCAATATTACTGTGAATATTTTCTAGCATAAACAATCCAGAGAGTCTCTTATACACTAATAGTAACATGCAAGAATGTTTATAGCTGATATATAAAAAAAAAATAAAAGGTTGGGCCATTTCTGATAGAAGTACATATGAGCATTACAGACAAATTCAAGATTCATAGATCACTCTTTGGATTCTAATAATTTGTTAACCTCACTTCTTAAATTAATGTAATTTTTAGAACATGTAGAGTACTTGAATTTTCTCCTAAGCCTCTAATTCAGTATCTGAGTCTCAACAATTATAACAGAATAAATGGACAGGGACAAATACTTAAGCCCCCAAAGTAAGGAAGAACAAAGTTACTGGTATTTCAAATGATCATTTAGCCAAAAAAAAAATTGTACATGTAGTAATGGATGTTGGAAGTCAGGCAACACTAAAGAAACCCACACACACAAAAAAATACCTAAACAAAGAAAAACAAATCACCTTAACACTTCAAGATGTAAGAGCATTAAAAAATCTAGATAAACATGTTCTAGTAAAGAAAATAAATTTGCTCCTTTACCCAAGATCTAAAATGATTCAGATTTCATCTCATTAACAATGGCTGCCAGGCTATCTACCACTTTGTAAATGGAGAAACAAGGAATTACTTTATATCATAGCCAAATATGCCACAAGATCAAGAGTGTAATAGAATATAAGTACATAAACTAGAACAAAAATTAATGCTGTGATGCTTTATATAACATTTAATCCGTTCCCAGTTTTTAGCTATTTATCCAACTCTTTATAGATATTCATACAACCAATTTTATTTTCCCATTTACTTTGTCATAAGCATTACTTATATCTGGTATAAATTACCTTTTCCTGGTACTAAGGTATAAAAATATAATGCTAGGAATCCCAAGTTTAGTTTGAGAATTCCTTTAGGCTATCTAATATGTTAATTCTACTACAAATTAATTGCTTAAATTAATAGGTGATACTCTAAAGTTGTAAATTAAACAGAAAGGAATCATAAAAACATAATAAATCCATTTTTAGCCACATACCATGTGTTTTTCATTCTTTGCTTTGGTGTCTTGAAAGACAAAAATGCACTTTAACAACATAATTTGGACATGTTATTCTAATCAGTTTAAAGATATCTAAATACAAATATGAGAGGCTTTTATCTCTAATTTCCTTCTCATTGCAGAGCCATCTTGTGGTAAAAGAGAATATTCCTAAGAAATCCTTTTTATGAGCCTTTATTCCTAATTTAAAATATTTATTCCTCAGATATAACAAACAATAACAGTATGTAAAAAATCATGGAAAGTATTACTTTGCTTCAAAAGCAAAATTTATTTTTTGTTTGTTTATTTTTTTGCTTTTTGGAGGGCAATTGAGGTTAAGTGACTCACCCAAGGTCACATGGCTAGTTTTTGTGGTAAGTGTCTGAGACCGGATTTGAACTCAAGTACTCCTGACTCCAGGGCCGGTGCTCTATTCACTGTGCCACCTAGCCACCCCAAAAGTAAAATTTAAATACAATACATGCTCTATAATACAGTTCCAATTTAAAATATAATTTAAAAAGTCAAATGTTACCTCATGCATAGTAAGTAGATAATTGAGAATGGCCTGAAGTTCATCTTCTTTTACTCCAGAATCCTTAAAAAGTAAAACAATTACATTCTCTATGTGAAATGAAAAAAAAAATTTTAGTTGAAACAAAATATACAGAAAGATTTGTATCTGGGCATTTATTTGTCTTAAAAATAAAAAAAGCAAACAACATAAAATGGTTAATTTTACTTAAAATTTTAACAAAAAGTTGTATAATATATAACTATATGAATTAGCCTAGATAGAAATAATAAAACTGATATTTGGTAATGCAATATTCATGAAAATACTTGTAGACTATACATCTAAGACAGTATAAAATATTTGGATGTGTGTGTTCATATAAAAAACAGTATGTACAACATAGATACACACATATTCATATATGTCATAAATTTATGGAGAAAAACACACATGTGAATGTATATGTCTACAGAGCCCTAAATAGAAAACTATGATGACCAAACTGCAAAGAAGCACAGATTTCTCAATATCCATTTTTAGAGTTAAATTCTGTACCTTTTCTATATGTTGAAAAAGAAAAGGGAAAAGAGAATCAGGAATAGAGACTACAGAGGTAGAGTAAAACTGAGAAAAGATTAAAGATATTTAGATATGTGACATACACAGAAAATTAGCTTATATTTTCAAATTAAAATTATACAATTTGGAAAAGTATTATGTTCTCAAAGAATATAATAACTATTCTATTGCTTAATAATGAAATTTTGGATTTAAATACTACATGCTACAAAGCTCTTTCTCATACTTTTTTTTAACCAATGAGGTTTAAATTATATCACCTATTCCTCACAATATAGCCTTTGAGATAGGCTAAACAGATATTTTACTATCCTCATTCTTTCAATGAAGAAAAAAACACATTAACATGGTAAAATCTGGCATTTCAGATCACAGAGAAAGTAAATATTAAAACCAGGAGTTTTCTTGACCCATCCTCCAGTGCCCTTCTTCAGTAAACAGTACTTCCTAAGCATAAGAGAAAGCTAACTACAATATTATCATCAAATATGTCTAGATAATAGAATTGCAAAAAATATCATACCAACATGATCATACTTTTAAAACACAAATTTTATTTAAACTAATATTACAGACTATTGAGAAAATTTACTTCTTTCCAAGACTGATCCACCTTGTATAGATATTCCTTTAATATGACTACCATATAAGAGGATCAATTTTAAATATAAGACGAATTCCAAGCAGACATTAGGGAAACCTATTATAATTTCACCCTGAACACAGGAACAGAGCTACTTTCTACCATATTGGTGGTACACAGTTTGGTCTAGATACATAAAAATGTAAAAGAAAATAAATGAAAACTCTTAAAAGGCCTATATTTCTATTTTATTCATTTAAGTGATAAAGCAAGGAATCATTAGGATGATACTGACCTCAATATAAAATTGCAAACTATCAGAGACAAGGAAAGTATATGGCAAAGCAACAAAACAAAGGTTTACTCACCTTCATTACTAACTGCTTAATGAACATCAATAATAATGCTCGAAGGGAAAGAATTTCCTTCTGATTAGGTCGAGGTCCATCTTTTAAAGCAAAAAATGCACTTAGTATTATAGAGGCCCAAAACTTATCTATTTTTTTATTATGAAATTCATTTTCATTCACTTATACAGATAAAATTATGTTCTCAAAGAATATAATAACTATTCTATTGCTTAATAATGAAATTTTGGATTTATACTACATGCTACAAAGCTCTTTCTCATACTTTTTTTTAACCAATAAGGTTTAAATTATATCACCTAATCTAGAAATTCACTTTCCTAACTTTCTAAGAGTCAAAAAAGAGAACTTCACAATGAATTAACTGAACTTGCAATGTCTCCAGTTCAAATTGAAGGTAATAACTTAATTCTGAAATATTCCCTAACACTTTCAGCTCCGATGCTTAATTATCAGGATAGCAATTTCATAAAAGGCCTTTTTGGATATTTAGTTCCAAAGAAATATTTGAAGGTAAGAACCAACACAAGTAAAAATCTACAATTCTGATAATCAATATTTGTACAATAGTACAGTAATTAACTCATTATGTAAAACAATTTTTTTCTTCCTTTAACTTTGACCCACAATGAACACATCTTACTACAGACCATCATCTTATAAAGAAGCAAACCAAAATGCTTAATAATTTTGTCTTCCTTCCCTCTATCTATATTCCCCTAAGTCACACATGGATAACATTAAATCAAATTACATGTTTCAACCACATAAATCCTAACTAGAAAGCTTTTGAAACTAAAAACCTATTGTTCTAAACTTTTAAATGAGGTACCTGCTTGCCACACATCAACTCTCCCTCCATACCACCTGTCACCATTTATATAACTGGTTCTTAGACCACCAGGAAGTTCCTCAATATCATTCACAGGAGTTACAAATCACAGAATTCCAGAGTCAGGCAATACCTCAGAGACCAGAGTCCAGCTCACACATGAATAGAATTTACTCTACAACATATCTAAAAAATGGTCATCCTGACATCTCTAAGATACTGTCAATAGTGGGGAAAGAGGGGAGGTAGGGGAATAAGTGAAACAAATTCCATTTTTGAATGGCCCTAAATAATAGCTAGAATGGGAGTTTAGAAATAAAAGGCACCATACTGAAGATATAAAATAAGCCCCTCATTTTATAAATAAGGAAAATAAGACAAAAAGAAAACTGATTTAGCTCAAGGCCACACAACTACTCAATGACAGAACTGGGATTAAAACCCAGGTCCCCTCAAGGCCAATCGAAAAGTCTTTCTTCTTAACATATCAGACCATTAGTCATGAGCCTGAGTTGTACCATTAAATTGTAACATATCAGATCAAGTCAACAGTCTCTCAGTGTCTTACATGGCAATTGTCATTCCTATATGACAGCCCTGACATGAGAATAACTGTTTTTGTAAAATAAAAGAAAAGATGTCATAAAAATTTGAGTTTTTGTTTCTCTGATTCACAGAAATGAAAATTATCACCACCATTTTATATTAAAATGTTTCTCCTCACCAGAATCTGGCCTCTTTCTTTGGGAAAAAAAAAAAAAGGCATCCTTGGAAAGAGCGAATATTCATTACACAAAAGAAAAGCAATAATGAATATCTCCTAAAATATGAGGATCTTCATGGGAGGAAAAAAAGTATTTTACCAGTAAAACAAATGGTGGTAGTTGATCACTGTGCCCAACATACTTAGAACTAACAGAATTATTTCTAAGTTTAGTGAGTTCAATTATTTAAATTTCTCTCTCTCTCTCATAAACACACACACCCACCAAAGAATCTAGTAAATGGGTTTTATTATCCACATAACTATCTTAAAGTCTTAGGCCTGCTGAGAAAATCTACCAACAAAAGTCCCTTCTTTACCATTATATAAACTAATCACTTTAAAACCACAAAGTAAGAACTATTAAAAAAAATAAGAAAATTATGAAAAGTATTAGAGTAAAATGTTACCCAAAAGGGAAAAACATAAAGAGCATTCAGAAGATAATTATTATAGTATGAAAAAGATGAGAAAGAGAAATGAGGAATCGGGAATTTTGTTAGGTATTAACATACCTAGGCCTTTTGGAGTAATTCCACTGCGATCCTGAGGATTCACTGTCCAGTAATAGTATTTCAGTGTATGCATTACGAGAAGCACTGTTCCAACTCTCCGAATTGCATTATATATGTTGACTGTGCCAATGAATTCCGTGGACAAATAAGTGTACAGTGTCAACTGAACCTAAAAAGTCCAATTGAAATTGTCAAAACAATGCAAAATAAAATTCTTCCATCACTCCCCTCACTGATAACACTAATTACCTAATGCCAACACTGTTTATACTTATATTCTGTTTCAAGCAATTAAATTCTTGGCTTAGTAATCATGTGTTACTCAAAAAAAAAAAAGAAAAGAAAAACTTATAAATATACACATACACAGAGATCACTGCTGCTTTTTCAGTACTCAGTATCAGATGTCCTGGAAAAACACAGGAAACTTCCCAAACATGTCAAACAATGAAGTACTATACAATTAAGTCTATACAATGGAAATAGCTTCATTTTAACTTACATTTGGCAACTGGCTCTTGCCTAGGGCAAGTGAATTGATGGTTTTAATAACTGCATTTTTCCCTACATTTATTATAGATGCTATGCTTAGCTGTATAAAACTTCAGATTCTTTTTTTGATTAGGAGGAAAATATCAGCCTTAGTAACTTGAGAAAAAACATCTTACACTACCACCAAGTGGAGCCTATTAGTATGACAACATTTCTCCTAAATACAATGGAGTATTATAACAAGTAGCTACGGCATTCTGTAGAAAGGGGCCATAACTTGTTTAAAAGCTAAACACAGTCAGGATAAAAGAGGGAAGTAAAGCTAGAGAATCTAAGCAAAAGAAAAATGTGAACAAAGCAGGAAGGTGAGAACACACAGCACACATGAGGATACCTGCCATTAAGTCTGATAATGACAGACTTTATGAAACACCTGTCATTTACCAGGCACTGTGCTAGGTACTTAACAAATATTATTTCATTTGATCCACACAAGAAAACATTTAGCAAGAAGTTACTTCTCCCAATATCAGAAAGGACAATTAACTATTTTCTAATTCTCCAACTGACAGTTCATAACTTGGGTGGATATTTTAAATTTGAGAACTTATAAATAAGCAAAAATGTAATAAATTAACATTAATAACTTGGGTAAAAGGATGGGAAGAAAAAGTAGAAATAGTTTTCTCTGATTCAAATTTTATCTTAAAGTGTGGGATCAGAAGTTCTAGCTCCAAAGTTTACCAGACACACATCTAGTACATGTTGGTTTAAATTAGTCACACTAACAAGAAGTAAGAATCTACTCAGTCTCCTTAGACCTCTGCCAAGTGCAGCACACATATTCTTTGGGAACTTCATGCTGCATCCAATTCATGCCACATCTGACCAGACTGCTATAGCTGACAAGCACACTTATCCAGATGGTAAGCAGTAACTATTTAATCTGACGTCCATGACTATGATTTTGACTAAAATCTGGAGCTTTATTAAAGCAACAAAGTTCCAGCTTAGGAAAGAACACATACATACAAACACACACACACACACTCTCACACACAAAATACATACACATATATACATATAGTGTGTATATATGTGTGTGTATGGGTATATCTATATATGAAACCTGCCATATTACTAAGTCACACATATATTATTACTGCTGCTATTTTAAATGGCTAAAAATAGTTCAATTGTTTAGTGAAACAGAAGAATCCTGGTATGCAATGTTAGCATAACTAATAAGAATATTAGGTGGTGTATTTTTCTGATTCATTTTATTGAGAAAGTTATTTATTTGTACCTATATGAAAGTACAATGAAATAAAAACCACTGTCCTGTATTCAAGGGCTTAGATGGGAAGAAAAGAAGCTTAGTAGCACCGCTATACACATGACAAGTTAAAAAACGAGTGCTAACAAGGCAATATATTAAGTAGCCAATGAAAGAAAGACAGAAGTGAAATGAGTTTAGAAAAAGAAAAAAGAATTAAAAATTTAATGCTCTAAAAAGGTTTCGTGAAGGAGATAGGACCTGAATGGGTCTCAAAACATATGGTAAGATTTAGATAGACAGGAAGGGTGAGAGCAGAGATTGAGCAAAAATTACTAACATATAAATGTAGTTGATATATTCAGAAAACCATAAATAAACAAGTGAGGCTAGAGCACAAGATTATACAGTAGAGCAGAAAGAGATGAGGGCAGGAAAAAAAAACTAAAATCACTATGTGGATGGCCTTAAACACCCAGGTAGGGATAGGCAAGACATGTCTCAAAGGAGTTCAGTCACATACTAAATGTTGTATTTTACAAAGATTAAAATGGTAGCATCAAATATCTAAAAACTGAAGCCACTGGATCCAGTTTGAAGACTACTACAATAATCAAAATGAGATGATGAAAATTTTGATTAAGATGGTAGAAAAGGAAGAAGAAGGGGAGGAAAAAGCTAAGGCATACTATAAAGGCCAGGAGGAGGACAAAAAGGAGGGAAGCAAAGGATTTAATAACTAGGGGTCAAGAGCAATGTCAAAAATTAAATCTTTCCTAATTTTGAATAAGTCTTTCTTTATTCAAAGTGACTATCATTTTGACTAGTCTCTGCTTTAATTATATGTAAGATAAGGTCACTGAGTTGTAAGGTACAGCCCCCTTTCATATGTGAACAGTCTGTTTACTAAAAGCAATAGATCACTGACAACTCTGGAGAAAGTACTTTCAGGTAATTGATGAAGCTATGTTCAGTTAATGGTAACTGATTTTGTTTAAATAGATAGTAGAAGGGTAAGCACTTAGGAGTTAAGCAGCAAAAATGGTAGGGCTGTACAACCAACAAAAAGGTTACTTTTAGGATTGTAACAAAGATTTTGAGCTGAAGGTCGAGAAGATTTGGCTAGCTCCCATAACTAAGAAAATATCCAAACAGGCTAGCCTGAGTCAGCTCAGGGAGAAAAGTGAGGTATGGAGAAAACATCAGAAATCATGCCTGTAGGCTATACAGTTTGTAAGGATCAAATAAAATAATGTTTGAAAAGCACCTGGCAGAGAGCCTGGCAAATAATAGGTGTTTAGTAAATATTTATTTCTCTCCCCACACTCCCTGCCACGGGCAGACTGGTACTATTTCCTGACTAATGAGTCCAAAAGACATATTATCCATATGGTCTGCCCGTCCCCCCCAAAATATAGGCAAAAAATTATTCTATTGGAAGCAGTGTCCAAAACCTGAGGTTGACCAGAACTAACCTCTGAGGGGCAGAGCCAAGATGGTGGCGTAGAAACAGGAAAACTCCCTGAGTTCCCCCCATAACCACCTCAAACGCCTATAAAATATGACTCTAAACAAACATTAGAGCTACAGAAACCACAAAGTGACAGAGAGAAACAAATCTCCCACTGAAGGAAGCCTGGCAGGCCAGCAGGAAGGGTTCATCTCAGCATGCTGACAGGAGAGCACATTCCCCAGTGAGCCTGCAGTTTTAGCTTCAGGGAAGCTTCCACCAGCAACAGCTAGAGGGACTTCAGGAGAGTGGATCACTAGCAGCTGTGGTTTCCAAAATTATCAACCCATAAATGCCAAAGGCAAAGTGAAAGGTCAGTGTGGACTTTGGGACAGGGGGATCAAGAGTTTGGTCCTGCCTCTGCTCTTGGAGTGAGAAGTGGCAGAGGCACACATGGATGCCTCAGAGCTCCTGGCCTGCAGATTGTAGGGGGACCAAGCAAAAAGTCTGAGGGGTAATTGCTCTTGCTTTAACCTGCTTGGATCTGGATTGCGATCTAGGGTGGAGGTCCTGAAGTGTGTGACCAGGTGCCAGAGCCTGTGGAGGCTTCAGAGAGGGTGCTTAACTAATAGCTCCAGCAGCTGCAAAAACCCCAGTGATTTGGGACAAAACTCTCCTCTCTGGAAAGCAGAGTTCTACTGTGGCAAAAAGGTCAAAAGTCAAGTAATTGAGTGGCAACATGAGCAAGCAAAGGAAGCAAAGCAAGCACAGCAATCCAACTTTGGATTCCTTTTTTTGGGACAAAAAGGATCAAAGTATGGAACAGGAGGGAGACAACGAAGTCAGAACTCCTGCATCAAAAGCTTCCAAGAAAAAAATGAACTGGTTACAGGCCATAGAGGACCTTAAGAAGGATTTTGAAAACCAAAGAAGAGAACTAGAGGAAAAATTGGGAAGAGAAATGAGAATGATGCAAGAAAATCATGAAAAGAGATTCAACAACCTGACTGAAGAAAATAACACCTTAAAAAATAGATTAAATCAGGTGGCTAGGTGGCACAATGAATAAAGCACCTGCCCTGGAGTCAGGAGGACCTGAGTTCAAAACTGGCCTCAGATACTTAACACAAAAACTAGCCATGTGACCTTGGGCAAGTCACTTAACCCCAATTGCCCTCCAAAAAGCAAAAAAAAATAAAAAAGACTAACTCAAATGGCAAGAGAGGCTCAAAAAGGCAATGAGAAGAATGCCTTAAAAAGCCGAATTTGCCAGATGAAAAAAAGAATCTCAAAAGCTCACTGAAGAGAATCATTCCTTCAGAATTAGACTGGAGCAAATGGAAGCTAGTGACTTTATGAAAAATCAAGATACTATTAAACAGATACAAATAAATGAAAATTTAGAAGGCAATGTGAAATATCTCATTGGAAAAAATTCTGAGCTAGAAAATAGACCCAGAAGAGATTATTAAAAAATTATTGGACTACCTGAAAGCCATGATCAAAAAAAGAACCTAGGGGGCAGCTAGGTGGCGCAGTGAATAGAGCACCAGCCCTGGAGTCAGGAGGACCTGAGTTTAAATCTGGCCTGAGACACAACACAAAAACTATACATGTGACCTTGGGCAAGTCACTTAACCCCAAATGACCTCCAAAAAAGAAAAAAAAAAGAACACAGAAATCACCCTTAAAGAACTAACCTCTGATTAAATTCATTCTTAATAATTAGCTTAAGGGGCAGCTAGGTGGCGCAGTGAATAGAGGACCAGTCCTGGAGTTAGGAGGATCTGAGTTCAAATCCAGCCTCAGACACATAACACTTGCTAGTTGTGTGACCTTGGGCAAGTACTTACCCCCAATTACCCTGCCTTTTCCCCTCCAAAAAAAAGCAAAAAATAAATAAAAATAAAAATAATTAGCTTAACAATAAACTGAAAGCAAATGCATACTCCACTATGCTTCTGTAGCACACCAGTGAGATTACAGAAGATAACATGAAAACTACCTCAGTATCAGTTACAATTCCTAAAAAAGAAGACGGTTAATCAAAAGCAATTAGTAAGAAAGGGAAGTAAAATGAGGTGGCAATGGTTAGATAAGCAATGACAACATTCTATTGAAATTAATAGAAAAAAAGGATGCGTTTAAACTTGGTATGTAGTGAGCTACTTTACTTGTGATAACAGGGACAAATAGCTCTGCAATTATACTGATTAGTAATAAAAGCAAACCACTAAGTTAAAGGGTTTTTTAAGAGTTACTTAAGACCATTCTGGAATGGAAATAAGTCAGAGGTCATGACAAAGAAAAAGGTCAAATATAAATCAGAAGATAAAAAGATACTACCTATAGCTTCCTACTTTGATTGTTTCCAAATGGCAGTCAGACAGCAGCTGTTTCTCTTGTTCACATCTAAAAAAACTAGTTTAAAATAAGACACAATGAACCCCCAAAAAGGCAAAGAAGTCTGCAGAACTAAAGGAATATTTTGGTCTAACAAAGATTATAAATATACCCTATGTATATAATGAGGAATGACAGAAGAAAGGAACAAGTATCACATACTTTGGAGGTCAGGTCCTGATCAATTCTACTCCTTTACTGAGATATTATCAACCAAAAAAGATTTCCACAAATTGAATGTGTTTTATGATTAATGTTAATGTGCAATGCAAATGTGCAACAGACACATGTGTGAGCTCCCAAGAGTCAGCAGGCAGATACAGGAGACATCATTTAAACATCTTTATATCTGACCTTTTATCATGTTTATCCTCCATACATCACATGTAATTACAATAAAAATTTAAAAGCATGTGTAATTCCCTTTTAAATAGCCAAAGTTTGACCCTAGACAATTTAAGAATTTCCAAGCTATATTTTCCATGATAACTAAAACTATGTTCTACTCTTCATTAATATTGTTACAAAAGGGAAAGATGCTATAAAAGGGGGTTTTTAACCTAGCATCCACGAATCCCATAGCTCTGTAGTTAAATTTGAAGGAAGACAGGAGCATTTTAGGCATGGAGCTCAGATAGAGAAAAGGCCTGGACCAGAAAGAAAATGTCTGCTTTGTGGAAGGAAGGAGGTCAGTGTCACTGGATCTGGGAGCACATGTAGGGAAGAAAATGTAAGAAGAATTGGGGGGACACGAAATAGGTTATGAAGAGCTTTGAATGTCAAAGAGAGAGTTTTATATTTCATACTGGAGATAATAGAGAGCTACAGAAGTTTACTGAGTATGAAGATGGCACAATCCAACCTATACTTTGGGAAAAATCACTTTGATAGTTGAAAGGAGGATAGATTTGAAGTGGGAAAGAATTGAGACAGGCAGATTCACTATCAGGCTATTATAGTAATTCAGGCGTGAGGTGATGAAGCCTGTATCAGAGTGGTAATAGTAACAGATAAAGGGATATATTCAAGAGATGATGCTGTTGTTCAGTAATTTCAATCATTTCTGACAATGTTTTCTTGCCAAAGATACTAGAGGAAATTGAGGCAAAAAGGGTTAAGTGACTTGCCTGGGGTCACAAAGGTAAAAAGTGTCTGAGGCCACATTTGAACTCAGGTCTTCCTGACTCCAGGTCCACCATTCTATCCACTCCACCATCGTGTGGCCATCAAGAAATGTAGCAAAGGTGAAATCAGCAAGCTATAGAGCAACATATTCAGGAAGGAGATGGAGGAAAGAGAGACAGAGAGAGAGAGAGACAGAGACAGAAAGAGAGACAGACAGACACAGAAAGAGACAGAGAGACACAGAGAGAAAGAGAGAGAGAGAGAGAGAGAGAGAGA
>NW_027186473.1:55461475-55510345 GCF_028583685.1 Petaurus breviceps papuanus
ATATATATATATACTATTATTAATACTAATTTACATGTAATTGGGAAATAAGATATACAGACATTGGGGCATAGAGATCCACTGGAAAAGTCGAAAGGGAGAAAATATGGGAGAGAGCAGATTGGAGGAGGGGATATTCTATGGGATTGATATTCTGGGGCAGTGGGTAGGGGAAAAACGGGGAGAAAATTTGAAACTCAAAATCTGGCGGAAATGAATGATGTAAATCAGAAGTTAATAAAGCATTTGAAAAAAATTTTAAAAATAAATACAAGAAAAAGAAAATTTTTAAAAAAGCATATCTAAATGTTCCCAAGAAAATTCACTTCAAAATTAATTTCTGCTAGGATAGGATTACTCAAATATTGAAAAATTGGGGCCTACTTTTCTTTCATAAATCTTTGCTGAAGTTATATCTAACGTAGACTAAGTGTTTTCAATTGCTCTTTAATTATTTTAAGTAAATTAGACACTCTACTTTAAAAGTATGGGGGAAAAATAAAGAGTATCAGATTTATGTATACAAACAAGTACTCCTTACTAATTCTCACATTTTCTACATTCAAAATGTATTTACCAAAATGTACCCTTAAAATAATCTCCTCAGACAAGCTTTTATTCAGACTTACATTAACTTCAGATAAAACTCCATAATAAACATGACAAGATGTACCTTTGTTCAATGATCTACTAAATACTGAGATCAGGCACTGTTAAATAGGCTGTATGTTTGCCAAGTTGTTCACCAATAACAAAGATGTCCTGCATTAGTTCCAAATAAAAGAACAATTTCCTCTTGACAGCGAGGTTCTCCAAACGCTAGGCATTGTACTAACTGCATCAAGCCCAAAAGCTCCTCAGAGGAATTCAAAATAATGTAAGAGTGTGATTATTCAAAAAAACAAGGAAAAAGATACAAAGTAGATGAAAAACACATATTGCTCAGACTATAACGTGCCATTTAAATGACCACCTTACTAAGGCACTCCCTTAATATATGACCACACACACACACACCCCAGATATACACAAATGTGTATCTCAGAACAGCACAAAAGATGGACAAGTAGCTGGCTTCGGGATTAAGTAAAAAAAAAAAAAATAAAGCTCAGAATATCCTTAGGAAACTCAACAGTGCTTTCAGTGACTCTAACTAGGATACTTTCTGCTACAAAGGCATATTTCTTGAATATTCATTTTCCCTGAGAAATGCTCTATGGCTCAAATCATAGAAGACCACAACCTCAGAAAGAAACAAAGTTTATAAGCAATCAGAAACTGAAAGACAAATTCAAATAGACTTTCATATCTCATAAAAGTAAATATTCTATCAAAAGATGAAGATCTCAACTCATCTGTGCCTACCCATCCAATGTGATTCCTGCCAATGTCCTCCCCTCAGTTTGACGCAGAGAGACAACCCAATGTATTAGGTGTGAATTTTCCTGACATCACAAGTAAGCAAAATAAGTACATGGCTGTCTATTGATTAAGCTTCGTTCCAACCATGTGAAAAACCCATCTCTTTTTTTTGTACATTTGAAAGACAGGGTGAACAAAAGTACAATGGAATATATTACCAACATGTTTTAACCACCCTCACCAAAAAAACAAAAACAAACCAAAAACCTGTAATCCCCGTAAGTGTACAGAGTGTGCATACTTTAAGCTATGTAACTCACCCAGTACCATACACACTTTTCTATATGGGGTAAGCACTTAAATATCTCTAGAATGTTCACTCAAGAATGGCATAAGGATATGAAAAGCTTTCAAAAGAATTATAACTACAGATGACCATACACATCACTAGTAAGAGAAATACAAAATTAACACAATTCCTTTTATCTCACACCCAAGAAAATGGCAACGATCACCAAAAAAGGAAAACAACTTTGAAGCTGCTGTGGGAAAACAGACACATTCATTAATCCATAATGTAATTTAAGACAAATAATAAACTATTCACAGCCTTTAACCTATGATTTTAATACTAATCCTGGGCATGTACCCCATGAAAGTGAAAAAAAAAGGATGACCAAAATATATCAAAATATTCATAGGACCACATTTCTGGTAGCAAAGAACTGGAAATACAGTAAATGTCTATCATCTGGGGAATGCCTAAAAAAAGTGCTCCATGAATTTGATGAAATATTATCATGCAGTAAGAAATGACAAATACAAGGAATTCAGATAAAGGGGAAAGATTTATATAAACTAATACAAAGTAAAATAAGCAGAACCAGAAGAATCATATATATAATTGATTACAACAATATACATGAAAGGACTACAAAAAGGAAGCTCAGCTCAGAGTAACTAAAAAAGAAATCAAGGTTGGAAAACCAAATGAAATATCTTTTCTTCCTTTCAGGAGAAGGAGAAAGGAAGTGTTTTTTAAAACACTGTTTCATCTGATAATGAAGGGGGAATATAAAGGCAAAATATTTCCTTCATTTCAGAAGTAGTCTCTGTATTAGAAAAATCAGTGAATCTCAAAGTTATAACGGACTTCAGAGAGTGCAGAATCTGACAATACCTCAGCAAGAATTCCTTCTACAGCATCTCCAATAGATTTTCATCCAGATTACACTTGAGGAAATCCAGTGAGGAGAAATCCAATACCTCCCAAGTTATCCCATTCTATTTCCTGATAACGCTAATTGTCAGGAAGTTTTTCCTTACATTGAAGAGAAATTTGTCTTTCTTCAAACTTCCATCCAGTGGTCACAGTTCTGCCCTCTGGGGCCAAGCAGTACAATTCATATCTCTCTTCCTCATGACATCCCCTCAAATACAGCAGAGACAGGGAGAGAAAGAGAAAGACAGAGACAAAGAGCACAGTTGACCAAAAGTGGCAAGGGAGATTGTTGTGTTGTCAGATTTTGTAGGGGGTGAGGATACACAGAAAGGGAGATATGAGGAAACAGACACATCAACAACAGGAAAAAGAAACAGCTGAAAGTGAAGATAAAGAAAAAACAAAACTCAAACAAGAACATAAAAAAATAATAAGAGCAGAGACCCATACGGTGTTTTAAAATAGTAAAGTATTGGGCGGCTAGGTGGCGCAATGAGTAAAGCACCTGCCCAGAGTCAGGAGGACCAGAGTTTGGTTCCAGCCTCAAACACTTAACACCCACACACACACACAAAAATAAAACTAGCCCTGTAACTTTGGGCAAGTTACTTAACCCCAACTGCCGTCCAAAAGGCAAAAAGAAAAAAAGTTGTAAAGTGCTTTACACTCATTATCTCAATTGCTCCTAAAAATAACTGGGAGGTAGGGATTCAGATATCATAACCCCATTTTACAGATGAGAAAACTAAACTAAGGGGGCAGCTAGGTGTCACAATGAATAGAGCATTGACCCTGGAGTCAGGAGAACCTGAGGTCATATCTGACCTCAGACACTTAACACTTACTAGCCATGTGACTTTGGGCAAGTCACTTAAACCCCAATTGCCCTGCCCTCCCCCCACCAAAAAGCAAAAGAAACAAAGAAAGGAGGGAGTGAAGAAGGGAAGGAAAGGGGAGAGAGGGGGAGAGAGACACAGAGAGAGAGAGACAGAAAGAGAGAGAGAGAGAAAAGAAAACTAAACTAAGGCTCAGAGATTCAGGGCTTTGTCTAAGGTCACAGAGCTAGATGTGTTAGAGGTGGGACTCAAAACTGTTCTCCCCTACCTCCAAATCTAATGTTATTTCCACTATATCACACTGCTTCTCTGGCATTTTAGTATAGGGATAAGTCACTTCAGATACCTTAAAAGTTCCTAAAGTCATACTATATTACAGAAAAATCACCAGTGTTCACAATAATGAATACAGGTTATTAAAAAAAAAAACCAAGCCAAAATTAATATACTTCGGTAAGCAAATGCAACATATTAATTAATAGTATACTATATGCAAGGCACTACGCTATGCCCTGGAGCAAATGCAAAAAACATGGCCTAATTTAAGACTATATGGGGCACCAGAACTTTCAGAGATTCAGGCTTTTAGAGATTTTTTTCTTTTAAATATCATAAACTACTATATTGTCATTACAACTTTTAAAATGGAAAAAAAGTTTATTGTTTTGTTACTCTATTAGTTGTTTTTAAAATTGTAAGATTGAAATGAACCATTAACAACGCCCTCTTAAAAACATTAGCACTTACAAAACTATAAAAGAAAAATGATTCACAAAGTACAAAAACATATTAGAAGGCAGTATACTGTAGTGGATAGGACACTAGGATTGAAATGAGGAAAATATAGATTCAAATCCTATTCTAGAGACTTACTAGCCATGTGACCCTAACCAATCACAATCTCTCTGTCCTCTGTTTCTTGATCTGTAAAAGGAGGGTACTAGATTTGATGATATCTAAGGTTTCTTCCAGTTTTAAATATATGTCCTATTATACTGACTGCAGATAGAAACTATGATAATTTTAAAATTATAGGAAAGAAATTTGAGAAAGGTTGACAACAAATAAAAATTTTGACAAATTGAGGTATCTCCCTTAAAACAAGACTAATGCTCTCACATAACTTTAAAAATACAATGGAGAAAGAGATGAATGACAGTGTAGGAGACACAAGATAAGGGAGACAACAGAAAATTTTGTCACCCAAGATGGGTGAAGCAATCTCGTCATTCTCTTCTTCCACTCCCTCCTAGCCTTAGTCAAGAAGGTATGTCAGCGTGACTGAGCATATTCTTCCAGGCAAAGAGATGGTCATTCAACAATATAACAGAGTTCCAGACCTTCCTGATAAAAAAGCCAGAACTCAATGGAAAATTCAACCTCCAATTACAAGATGCAACAATGACACAGAAAGGCAAACAAGGAGAACACACACACCCTGCTATTTGATAAGAGCAAACTGGATATAGACAAGTAGAGGGTATGACTGTAAAATACACAAAATGACGATTAAAAAAGGACCTTATTAAGGGCTACAAAGGGACGGCAGTGGAAGAAAGGGAATGAATGAAGTGGAAAAGGGTAAATTATGCCACACGAAGAGGCACAAAAACTGTATAGCAGAGGAAAAGAAGGGAGGGAGATGGGAATCATATGAGCTTTTCCCTCACTGGTTCTGGTGCAAGGAGGGAATAACAACCAGTTAAGCATAGGACTCTATGGAAAAGAAATGCAAAAAGTATCATTTTAGAGGGAAAGAGGGGAGGGAGAGGAGCTTCACATGAGATTTGTTCCTGTCACTCTTGGTGCAAAGAAGAAATAACATACTTCATTCAGTATAAAAATATCCTACAGGCAGTAGGAGAGGGAAAGGGCTACAAAAGGGGGGGGGGGACTAGTAGGGAAGGAAGAAGTAAGGGAAAAGGGGAGGAAAAGGGAGGGGAGCTGATAAGGGAATACTGAGGGAGGCGGTGGTCAAAAGGAAAACTATTAAGGGGGGAAAAGTAGAAGGGGGGGAAAATATGAACATTAACAGGGGCGGGAATAGGATGGAGGGAAAGAAACAGATAACAATCATAACTGTAAATGTGAATGGAATGAACTCTCCCATAAAACGGAGACGGATAGCAGAATGGATTAGAAATCATAATCCTAAAATATGCTGTTTACAAGAAACACATCTGAAACAGAGGGATACACACAGGGTAAAGGTAAAAGGCTGGAGTAAAATATATCATGCCTCAGCTAAAGTAAAAAAAGCAGGGGTAGCAATCCTTATCTCAGATAAAGCAAAATCAAAAATTGACCTAATTAAAAGAGATAAGGAAGGAAACTATATCCTGTTAAAAGGCACCATCGAGAATGAAGCAATATCATTACTTAACATATGTGCATCCAAATTCCTAGAGGAGAAGGTAAAGGAATTAGAGGAAGAAATAGATAGCAAAACTATGCTAGTGGGAGACCTTAATCTCCCCCTCTCTGAACTTGATAAATCTAACCTCAAAATAAACAAGAAAGAAGTTAAGGAGGTGAACAGGATTTTGGAGAGGATAGGTATGATAGATCTCTGGAGAAAACTGAATGGGGATAAAAAGGAATATACTTTCTTCTCAGCGGTTCATGGCACATATTCAAAAATTGACCATGTTCTAGGGCATAAAAACCTCACAATTCTATGCAGTAAGGCAGAAATAGTAAATGCATCCTTTTCAGATCATGATGCAATAAAAATTATATGCAATAAAGGGCCAGGGAAAGACAGACTAAAAACTAATTGGAAATTAAACAATGTAATCCTAAAGAAGGAGTGGATCAAACAAGAAATTATAGAAACAATCAGTAATTTCATTCAAGAGAATGATAATAATGAGACAACATACCAAAATTTGTGGGATGCATTAAAGGCAGTTCTTAGAGGAAGTTTTATATCCCTGAGTGCATACGTAATTAAATTAGAGAAAAGGGAGGTCAATGAATTGGGCATACAATTGAAAAACCCAGAAAAATCAAATTCAAAATCCCCAATTAAATACTAAATTAGAAATATTGAAAACCAAAGGAGAGATTAATAAAATTGAAATTAACAAAACTATTGAATTAATAAATAAAACTAAGAGCTGGTTTTATGAAAAAACCAACAAAATTGATGGACCCTTAGTCAATATGATAAAAAAAAGAAGAAAACCAAATTATGAGCATCAAAAATGAAAAGGGTGAATCCACCTCCAATGAAAAGGAAATCAAAACAATAATTAGGAATTATTTTTCCCAATTGTATGCACATAAATTTTTAGGGAAATGGATGAATATTTACAAAAATACAAATTGTCCAGATTAACTGAAGAGGAAGTAAATTACTTAAATAACCCCATCTCAGAAAAAGAAATTGAACAGGCCATCAGTCAACTCCCTAGGAAAAAATCTCCAGGGTCAGATGGATTTACTAGTGAATTCTATCAAACATTTAAAGAACAATTGATTCCAATACTTTACAAACTATTTGGGGAAATTAGTGAAGAAAGAGTCCTACCAAATTCTTTTTATGACACAATATGGTTCTGATACCTAAATCAGGAAGAGATAAAACAGAGAAAGAAAATTATAGACCAATCTCCCTCATGAATATAGATGCAAAAATTCTAAATAAAATACTAGCAAAAAGACTACAGCAACTTATCGCAAGAATAATACATTTTAACCAGGTAGGATTTATTCCAGGAATGCAAGGATGGTTTAATATTAGGAAAACCATCAGTATAATTGATCATATCAACAAAAAAACTAGCAGAAACCATGTGATCATCTCAATAGATGCAGAAAAAGCTTTTGACAAAATACAACATCCATTCCTATTAAAAACATTAGAAAGTATAGGAATAAATGGAGCCTTCCTTAAAATAATAGGTAGCATCTATTTAAAGCCATCAGCAATTATTATATGTAAAAGAGAGAAGCTAGAAGCATTTCCCATAAGATCAGGGGTGAAACAAGGGTGTCCACTATCACCCCTCTTATTCAATCTGGTCCTAGAAATGTTAGCAGTAGCAATTAGAGAAGAAAAAGAAATCAAAGGAATCAAATCAGGCAAAGAAGAGACCAAGCTCTCACTCTTTGCAGATGATATGATGATATACTTAGAGAATCCTAGAGAATCAAGTAAAAAACTACTTGAGACAATAAATAAATTTGGCAAAGTTGCAGGATATAAAATAAACCCACATAAATCCTCGGCATTCCTATATATTTCCAATGAAATTCAACAGCAAGAGACAGAAAGAGAAATCCCATTTAAAGTTACTGTAGACATTATAAAATATTTGGGAATCTACCTGCCAAAACAAACCCAGGACCTATATAACCACAGCTACAAAACACTTTTCACACAAATAAAGTCAGATCTAACTAATTGGAAAAATATCAATTGCTCGTGGCTGGGTCAAGCCAAGATAATACAAATGACAATTTTACCTAAATTACATTATATATTTAGTGCCATACCAATTAATTTACCAAAAAACTACTTTATAGAGCTAGAAAAAATAGTAACCAAATTCTTTTGGAAGAATAAACGGTCCAGAATATCAAGGGAATTAAAGAAAAGAAATACTAGGAAAGGTGGACTAGCTATACCAGATTTCAATCTGTATTAAAAAGCAGCAGTCATCAAAACTACTTGGTACTGGCTGAGGAACAGAGGAGTGGATCAATGGAATAGATTAGGCACACGAGATTCAGAAGTCAACGACTATAGTAATCTATTGTTTGATAAACCCCAAGACCCTGGCTTTTGGGATAAGAACTCAGTATTTTACAAAAACTGCTGGGAAAACTGGAATATAGTATGGCAGAAACTGGGCATAGACCATTATCTAACACCATATACCAAAATCAAGTCTAAATGGGTGCATGATCTAGGTATAAAGGTTGATACTGCAAGCAGTCTCCTAAAACAAGGAATAGTTTACCTGTCAGATTTGTGGAGAGGGAAAGACTTTATGACTAAACAAGAATTAGAGAACATTATAAAATGTAAAATGGATAATTCTGACTACAAGAAATTGAAAAGCTTCTGTACAAACAAAACCAATGTAACCAAGATTAAGAGGGAGGTGGGACATTGGGAAAGAATCTTTATCACCTTTGTCTCTGACAAAGTACTCATTTCTAAAATATACAGAACATTGAGTCAAATTTATAAGAATACAAGTCATTCCCCAATTGATAAATGGTCGAAGGATATGAACAGGCAATCTCAGAGAAAGAAATTAAAGATATCTATAAGCACATGAAGAAATGCTCTAAATCACTATTGATTAGAGAAATGCAAATGAAAACAACTCTGAGGTACCACATCTCACCAGTCAGATTGGCTAAGATGACAAAACAGGAAAATGACAAATGCTGGAGAGGATGTGGGCAAATTGGAACACTCATGGATTGCTGGTGGAGTTGTGAACTGATCCAACCATTCTGGAGAGCAATCTGGAATTATGCCCAAAGGGCTATAAATACTTTCACATCCTTTGACCCAGCAATACCACTCCTAGGGTTATATCCCAAAGAAATCACAGAAGTGGGAGGAAGACCCATATGTACAAAGATGTTTATAGCAGCTCTTTTTGTGATGGCAAAGAATTGGAAATTAAGGGGGTGCCCATCAATTGGGGAATGGCTGAACAAGTTGTGGTATATGCATGTTATGGAATACTATTGTGCTATAAGAAAAGAGGAGCAGACGGTCTTCATATTTACCTGGAGAGGCTTAAAAGAACTGAAGCTGAGTGAGAAGATTAGAACCAGGAGAAATTTGTACAGAATTATAGACACAACGTATGTGTGATGACCTGCTTTGATAGACTGGACTCTTCTCAGCAATGCAGTGATATAAATCAATCCCAAAAGACTATTGATGGAGAGAAATATGTTCATCTGGAGAAAGAACTAGAAAGAACTAAGATTATATCCAGGTGGAAGCAAAATACCTGATCTTTTTCCTTCTCTTATTTGGTTTTATGTCCTCTTTACCATTTTTCATTCCAGCTGGTACAATCTGTCCTTATAACCTGACTAATGTATAATGTGAAAGTATTTACAGATCCTATACTTTACTATAAGTCGCCATGGCGGGGAGGGGAGGAAGGGGGACAAAATGTGAAACTCAAGGAATTGTGGAATTGAATCCTGTAAACTAAAAGGAAATAAACAAATTAATTTAAAAAAAAAAAGAAAAGAGGAGCAGACGGTCTTCATATTTACCTGGAGACGCTTATACGAACTGATGCTGAGTGAGAAGAGTAGAACCAGGAGAAATTTGTACACAATTACAGATACAATGTATGTGTGATGACCAACTTTGATAGACTGGACTCTTCTCAGCAATGCAATGATACAAATCAATCCCAAAAGACTCATAATGGAGAGAAATGTGTGCATCCAGAGAAAGAATTAGAAAGAACTGAGTTTATATCCAGATGGAAGCAAAATACCTGATCTTTTTCCTTTTCTTGTTTGGTTTTATGTCCTCTTTACCATTTTTTATTCCAGCTGATAAAATCAGTCTTTATAACTTGACTAATGTATAATGTGAAAGCATTTACAGATCCTATACTTGACTATATGCCACCATGGTGGGGAGAGGCGGGAGGGAGACAAAATGTGAAACTCAAGGAATTGTGGAATTGAATCCCGTAAACTAAAAGGAAACAAATTAATTTCAAAAAAATAAAAATACAATGAGAAAAAAAAACCTTGCAAGAATCACTGCATCAGTCTATAAGAGAATTAGTAAATAAAATAACATCCCCCACAATTTATGATACTGAATTAGGTTGGTACACATAAAATGCTATATATCATTGTTTAGATGCATAACAACTATTTATCTTTTCTACATAAATTTCAAACATAAAACAGTCAAGCTTTTAAAAAATACATACTACAAAAGAAGCTTAAAATCTCTGTCAGAAGCTCGAGTGCCTATACATAAGTATCAAAATCCACAAAGGGTTAAGTTAGAAACACTCACAGTAGCTGATTTCATAAAGGGGTATCAACAGGATATCTCAAAAGAAATACCGAAAAAGAGAGTCATGGTCACTCCCAGAGTAATTAATAAATAGTCTTAAAGTGAGTGTTTTTAAAAATGAACAGGATTTTATCAATTGGGGATTTCAGATCTCCCCCTAATTTTATCCATCTCTTTGTAGCTGGGGTTATGTATCAGAAAGGACAGGTCAATATATGATGGGCAACCTAACTACAATAACTGGCTGATTAATTCTTTGTTTACACTGACCTAAGCTTTCCCATGGGATGTGACTAGTGTTTCTATTGGACAATCCTGCTATATATAGTCCTTGCTTTCAAGGAGTTAACAAATTAGCAGGAAAAATAGAAGAAACATGTAAATATACAAACTACTAACTGGAGAAGACACAGAGAGAAGGTGACAGTGGAAGAATGGATATGATCTCAATTGGCAGAGACATAGGAGAAATTGCTAGACATAGAAATGCCTAGGCATAGGAAACAGTGAAAAAAGGCAATGAGGAAGCAAAGACCAAGTTATGACAATCAAAGCAGGTTGGCATAGGGCATGAGAAGGAAAATAATGTGAGGTAAAATTGGAAAAGGAGATTAGAACCAGACTGGGGATATTTTTGACTGTCCAACTAAAAAATCTGGCCCTCATTCAATAGTCAATAGGGAGCAGAGATTTATTAGGAGGGATGTGGCCATCAGACTTGTGCATTAGAAGGATTAAAGTAGTTCAGCAGGACAGATTAGAGCAAAGGAGGGAATGGAAATCTGAAAATTGATTAGAATCCTGCTACAATAATGCAGTTAAGAAGTAAAAAGAGCCTGAAATAGGTAATGGCAGTGGGAATGTATAGGAAGTGAAAGATTTAAAAGAATTACTGTGAACACAGAATCTATAGTGCATACCCTTTGACTATATGCCAAAGACAGCAAAGAGGAGAAAGAGACCATATGTACAAAACTGTCTATAGCAGCTCTTTTTGTGGTGGCAAAGAAAAGGAAACTAAGGAGGGTACTCTCAATTAGGTAAAGGTGACTAAATTATGTAATATTAATGAAATAGAATTTTATTTTTGCATAAGAAATGATGACAGGAATGGTTTCAGAGAGACCTGGGAAGATTTGTATGAACCAGTGTTTTCCAGATACAGCTTCCTCCCCCCCATGCAACCCGACTGGCCCCAGTTTCCTGGTCTGGGGCATAAAAGGTCCAATTAAGTTGAAGCCTTTCACACTTGATGAGGGCCTTAGACCACCAAATAACTATACCAGGGGTGGGGAACCTGTAGTCTCAAGGCCACATGTAGCCTTCTAGGTCTTTGGGTATGGTCTTTTGACTGAGTCCAAGTTTTACAGAACAAATGCTTTTAGTAGAAGGATTTGTTCTGTGAAGTTTGGATTCAGTCAAAGGGCCACTTGAGGATGTTGGGGGCCACATGTGACCTCAAGGCTGCAGGTTCCCCACCCCTGCACTATACCTTGTTGACTGAATGACCACACATGTTCAGAAGGAAAGGAGGGAGCTACATACAGAGAAGCTGAGTGCCACTGTATCCTTGGTACCTATCTTTGCTGTGTTAGGGCAAAGTAAGCCTCTACTTTAGTTAAATAATCTTTGCATCTCAACATCAAATCCAAACTAAGAGGATGTTGGCTTTAGAGACATGACTACAAAAAAACTGATGGAAAGTAAAGTGAGAATAGAACAATTTATTCCAAAAAATGACAACATAAAGATAAACAAGTCTCAGAGATTTAAGAATGTGTAATCAATGTAATGACTAACCATGACTAGAGAGGGCAGGGAAGAAGGGAATAAACATTTATATAGAGATTCCAGGCACTGTGCAAAGAGCTTTTTACAAACATTATTTCATTTGATCCTCACAACAATCCTGCCAGGTAAATGCAAAGAGGACAGATAGTGAATTCACCTCCTGACAGAGAGGGGACAGATTTAGGGTGCAAAATGAGACATAAATTTTTTGGTCATAGCAATTTGGAACTATGACCAAAGTACCACTTCTAGGTCTGTATCCCAAAGAGATAATAAAAAAGGAAAAAGTCCCATATGCACAAAAATATTGATAGTTACTGTTTTTGTGGTGACAAATATTTGGAAATTGAGGTAAAACCCATCAACTGGGGAATGACTGAACAAGTTGTGGTATGTGAACGTAATGAAATACCATTGTGCTATAAGAAATGATGAGCGGGGGGGAAAAGAGTCAAGATGGCAGAGTAAAAGCAGGGACGTGCTTGAGCTCTCCCCCAAACCCCTCCAAAAACCTGCAAAAAATTGCTCTAAACGAATTGTAGAGCAGCAGAACCCACAAAATGACAGAATGAAACAAATTTTCAGCCCAAGACAAGCTGGAGGGTCGACAGAAAAGGTCTGTTGCACCAGTCTGAGAGAAGAACATGGTCCAATGTGGGCTGGATGCCAACACAGACAGGATGTAGCAGGCCTCAGGGCACTGAATCAATGGCAGCTGTGGTGGTTTCCAGACTCCTAAACCCACAAATACCAAAGAAAAATTAGAAGGTCAGTAGTAGGAAAGATCCCTCGTATCTGGGTGATAGAGGAGCATGGTGTGGCTACAGCCACCGGTGGCAGTGGCAATGGCTGCTTCTAGAGCTCTCAGGCCACACACTGTGGAGGAATCAAGCAGCTGATCAGAGAAGGGACTGCAGGGTTCCCTTTGCTGGCACTGAAGCAGGATTCTCTTGCTTTGCCTGTGTTTCCATCTGGGTTGCAGTCCGGCATGGTGGTCCTGGGGCAAGGAGAAACTCTGGCATGGAATGGTGGAGCTTGTGGTGGTGGTAGAGAGTGAATCCTCCTCAGAGTTCCTAGACAGAAAAGAGTACTTGTGGTCTCTCACAGACCAGATTACGGCTGGGGAGAGGAATAAACACCTCTCCTTTGATCCTACCACCTTGGAAAATCTGAAACTTTACAGGTTCCTAGAAGTATCTCTGAAAACAGCTGCATAAAACCCCTGAAGCCTGGGACAGTACATTCACCCACTGTACCCTGACAAAGAGCTAAAAAATAAAGTAACTGGCTGGGAAAATGAGCAAACAGTAGGGGAAAAAAAAAAGACTACAGAATCTTACTTTGGTGACAAGGAAGATCAAAACATAGAACCAGAAGAAGACAACAAAGTCAAAGCTCCTATATCCAAGCGTCTAAGAAAAATATGAATTTGTTGCAGACCATGGAAGAGCTCAAAAAGAATTCTGAAAATCAAGTAAGAGAAATAGAGGAAAAAATGGGAAGATAAATGAGACTGATTCAAGAAAATTATGAAAAACAAGTCGATAGCTTGCTAAGGAAGACCTAAAAAAAATGCTGAAGAAATAACACCAAAAAAATAGACTTACAGCTGGCACAGTGAATAGAGCACCAGCCTTGGAGTCAGGAGGACCTGAATTCAAATATGGCTTAAGATACTTGACATACTTATTAGCTGTGTGACCTTGGGCAAGTTACTTAACCCCAATTGCCTTGCTTTTCCCCCCTCCAAAAAAAAAAAAGACTAAACCAAATGGCAAAAGAGGTCCAAAAAGCCAATAAGGAGAAGAATACCTTAAAAAATATAATTGGTCAAATTGAAAAGGAGGTCCAAAAGCTCACTGAAGAAAATAATTCCTTAAAAATCATAATGGCACAAATGAAGCTAATGACTTTAAGAGAAATCAAGAAATTATTAAACAGGGGGCAGAGTCAAGATGGCAGAGTAGAAACAGGACTTCCATGAGGTTCCAGCTCCCACCTCCTCCAATTCATGTAAAAGGTGACTCTGAACAAACTTTGGAGCTACAGAACACACCAACTAACACAGAGAAGCTAATCTCCCACTGAGGATAGCCCAGCAGGCTGTCAAGAAGTGACCAGTGCAGTGCTCTGGGAGCGAAGCCCAGACGAATGACAGCTGGAGGTCTTAGCCCCAGGCAGGCCTCACTAGCCTCCGACTGGAGGGACTTTAGATTACCAGCCCTATGGCAGTTTCCAGAATTATCAACCCATAGATGCTAAGGACAAAGTGAGAGGTTAGTGCAATGTGGACTTTGGGATGTGGTAATTTGGGAGAGCTGTCGGCCTTTATCCCCTGGAGGGAGAAGCCACTGAGGTGCCGTGGCCGTGGCAGCTTCAGCTCCTGGCCTACAGACAGTAGAGGGACCAAGTCGCCAGTTTGAAGGGTAAAGCTTTTGCTTTACCCTGCCTGGATCTGGATTGCAGTGTAGGGTGGAAGTCCTGGGGTGTGTGATCAGCTTGCCAGAGTGTGTGGAGGCTTCAGAGAAGGCACCCAACTAATACCTTTGGCACCTGAGAAAACCCCTGTCTGGTAGCAGAGTCCACCATGCCCTACTGTAAAGTTGGAGGGGGTATGGGAGAAGATATGGGAGAGAGCAGATTGGAGGAGGGGATATCCAGTAGGATCGTTATTTTGGGGTAGGGGGCAAAACGAGGAGAAAATTTGTGACTCAAAGTCTTGCGGAAATAAGTGATGTAAACTAGAAGTTAATAAAGCATTTGATAAAAAAAAAAAAAGAAATAAACAAAATGAAAAGAATGAAAAAATAGAAGACAAAGTGAAGTATCTCACTGGAAAAACAAGTGACCTGGAAAATAGATCCAAGAGAGAACTTAAAAATTACTGGACTACCTGAAAGTTATGATAAAAAAAAAAAGGGGCCTAAACATCATCTTTCAAGAAACTGTCAAGGAAAACTGCCCTGATATTCTAGAACCAGAAGGGAAAATAGAAATTGAAAGAATTCACCAATCACCTCCTTAAAGAGTTCCCAAAAGGAAAACTCCTAGGAATACTGTAGCCAAATTACACAGTTCCCAGGTCAAGAAGAAAATACTGCAAGCAGCTAGAAAGAAACAAGTCAAGTAATGTGGAAACCCAATGAGGACAAGACAAGATTTAGCAGCTTCTACATTAAGATATTGGAGGACTTGAAATATGATATTCCAGAGGTCAAAGGAGCCAGGATTAAAACCAAGATCACCTACCCAGCAAAACTGAGTATAATACTTCAAGGAAAAATATGGACATTCAACAAAATAGAAGACTTTCAAGCATTCTTGATGACAAGACCAGAGCCGAATAGAAAATCTGACTTTCAAATGTAAGTATCAAGAGAAGTATGAAAAAGTAAACAGGAAAGAGAAATCATAAGGGATTTACTAAAATTAAACTGTTTACATTACTACATGGAAAGATAATATTTGTAACTCATAATACCATACTCTGTATTAGAGTAGTTGGAGAGAATACACACACATGTACATGTATATATATGTATACACACACATACAGGGCACATGAATATGAAAGGATGATATCTAAAAAAATAAAATTAAGGGGTGAGAAAGGAATGTGCTGGAAGAAGGACAAAGGGAGAGGCCAAAGGGGGTGAAATAGCTCACATAAAGGACACAAGAAAAAGCTTTTACAGTAGAGGGGAAGAGGGGGGAGGTAAGAGGGAATGAGTGAACCTTACTCTCATTGTACTTGACTTAAGGACAGAATAAAATACACGCTCTACTGGATATGAAAATCTATCTTATCCTACAGGAAAGTAGGGGGGAAGGTGATGGGGGGGAATGATAGAAAGGAAGGCAAATGGGATGAGAGTGTAATCAGAAGCAAACGCTTTTGAGGAAGGACAGAGTTAAAGGAGAGTATAGAATAAATGAGGGAAAGGATAGGATGGAGGGAAATATAGTTAGTCTTTCACAACATGACTATTATTGAAATGTTTTGCATCAATACACATGTATAACCTATATCGAATTACTTGCCTTCTCAATGAGGGTAGGTGGAGAGGGAGAAAGGGAGAGAATGTGGTACTCAAAATTTTTAAAATTAATGTTAAAAATTGTTTTTACATGCAACTGGGAAAAAAGATATACAGGCAATGGGGTATAGAAATTTATCTTGCTCTACAGGAAAATAGAAGGGAAGGGGATAAGAGAAGGGGGGAAATAAAAGGGAGGGCAGGTGGGGAGAAGGGGTAATCAGAATGTATGCTGTCTTGGGATGGGGGTGGGGAAAGATAGGAAGAAAATCTGAAATTCAAAATCTTGTGGAAATGAATGTTGAAAACTAAAAATTAATTAATAAAAAACAAACAAAAAGAAATGATGAGCAAGTGGATTTCTGAAAAACCCGGAAAGACTTAACATGAACTAATGCTAAATGAAGGGAGCAGAACCAGGAAAACTTGTATACAAAGTAACAGCAACAAGTACAATGATCAACTATGATAGACCTATTCTTCTCTGCAATACAATGATCTAAGGCAATTCCAAAAGACTTGTGATAGAAAATGCTATGCACATCCAGAGAAAGAACTATGGAGTCTGAAATGCAGATAGAAGCATACTGTTTTTACTTTTTTTGCTGTTTTTTGTTTTTTCTTTCTTATGGTTTTTCCCTTTTGTTCTGTTTCTTCTTTTACAACATGACTAATTGTAATGGTATGGGATTTGAAGATCTTCCATGCCCCTTGAACTTGCTGACATAGCAGGACGGGGTGAGGCAGGAAAGAGTTGGAGGTGAGTAAGAGCTGGGCACAGCGGTGGCACGAACTTTTTTTGAGCCAGTCATTTTAAAATATCCAAATTTTTAACTCAGGTTGATGGGGTGCTTGGGATCTATGTTTGGAATATCAATTTGTAACATCAGTTTGTAAAATCAATTTGTAAAACCAGTCTGTAAAATCACATTTCCCCCTCCCCAACCTCAGAGCATTAACTCAGCCCCTTCCCTCTCCTAGCATTCTGCTCAGAAACAACCCATGAACTGTTTATCTCTGCTTGGAACAATAACAAGCTACACCTATGAATCCTTCAGTGCACTATCTATAGGTTAACTCCTTAGCCAATTATCCACACACTGAGTCTCTGTTAGCCTTGGTTCCCAACATCCATCTTGTCAAACATGACACTGATGGGTGGCAGACTAGGCACTTCTCAGTCAGCCCTTGACAGCTAGCTGACTTAGTGACATTTCAGGCCTAAAACTACACCTCCAGTTAGCCCCCAGCTTTGGGCTATTTCCCAGTGAATTAGGGGCAATATACCTTCGAAGTTGACATTAAAAGTGCATGTTCCTTTAAGCACTGACCACTCCCATAGACATCTTGAACTCATTATGTCTAAAACAGAACTCATTTTCTTTCCCCCTAAACCCTGCTCACCTCCCACCTTCCCTATTTCTGTACAAGGCAACACCATCCTCCCAGTCCTTCAGGCTCAAAACCAGAGAGTTATCCTGGATTCCTCATTCTCTCTCACCCCCACCCATAGCCAATCTATCACCAAGGCCTGTCCATTTTACCTTTGCAACATCTCTCAAATAGATAATTTTCTCTCTTCAGATACCACTAACACTCCGGTTCAGACCTTTATCACCTTACCCCTGGGCCTCCTTCAAGTCTCTTCCCTACTCCAATCCATTCTCCATTCAGCCACCAGAGCAGTTGTCCTAAAATGAACATTCAATCATACCAACCCCCTGCTCAGAAAACTCTAGTGGCTTCTTAATGTCTATGGGACTAAATAGTCCTTTATAACATAGCTCCTTCCTGCCTTTCTTATCTTCTTATGCCTTATTCTCTGACTTCTATTCTTCGATACAATGACACTGGTCTCTGCTCATTTCACCAACTCTCACCTTCAGCCATTTTCTCTGGCTGTCCCCCATGCCTGGAATGCTATCTCTTGTACATTCCCAACTATTGAATTCCCTGGCTTCAATTAAGTCTCAACTAAAACCCCACCTTTTATAGGAAGCATTCCCGAATTCTCTAAATTCCAGTGTCTTCCCTCCATTAATTATTTTCTATTTATCCTGCATATAGCTTGCTTTGTATATATTTATATACCTTATCTCCTTCATTAGATTGTAAGTTTTTTCAGGGCACAGACTGTCCTTTGCCTTTTTTATCCCTAGCACTTACCACAGGCACTTAATAAATGTTTACTGTTTGACTGATTGATTAGAATAAATTAGTTCAAAGGAAGACATTATTTCTGTACTTACTAAAGATTTTGCTATCAAAAAGTTTGATTATCACTTCCAATGAAAGGGCTATGTGTATAAGGAACTTTTATCAGTTAATAGTATGACTATCTTTAAAATCTCACGACAAACATTTATTGAATTCAATCCATACATTTATTAAGCACCACTGAGGATACAAAAAAATATGAAACCATCCCTGCCCTCAATCAATCAATAAACATTTATTAAGCACCTACTATTTGCCAGGCACTGTGCCAAGTACTGCAAATACAAAAAGAGGCAAAAGACAGTCCCTAACCTCAAAGAACTTACATTCTCCTGGGGATGAGGGAGGAGGCTTTGGAATACAACATATAAACAGATAAATAAATACTCAACATATAAACAGAAAAATAAATACAAAGTAAAAGCATAAGCAACTCTGGGAACAAGGAAAAGACTTACGTAAGCAGGTGGCACCTGAGCTGAACCTTGAAGAAAGAATTATTAAGCCATTGTAGCAGCAAGCACCCCAAGCGTCCTCAGGGTTGCTGCCACCACAGGTTCTTGGATGTGCTTTGATAAAGGAAAGCAACTCAAAATGTGTTAACAAGCTTACTTTAATCAGTCAAATATGTATCGTTTACCTAGTTCAGGGGAAAGAGGTCAGCACCCTGAACTTCAAAGTATACAGGCAGAATTATCAAGACAGAAACAGATCAAGTAGACAGCTTTCCAAACTGTCCAACCATTACATCCATGCCAAATCAACATCTGGGTTTTTCAAAGCCAGGGGGGCTCTGGACAACGGCTTCCCAGAATTCAGATCAAATCACAGAACACTTCTCAAAGTGAGCCCCAAAACAAGGCTACACATCAGGGCTTATATAGCCTTCTCCTGGCTCAGAGAATGTAACAACCTCATTGACTCACTGGGCAATCAAAAAGTATCTACTGAAAAATAAGCCTCCCACCCCAGGCTCCAGGTGCACTTTAGCCTAGGGGCAGGGAAGATCTTTAAAATTTACATTCCCATTACAGCCATGATGTTGAGGAAGGAGTGAATTCCACATATGTAGGGAGAGCAAAGGCAGAAAGATGAGAGGTGAACTGTCATATAATGAATAGCTACTATGCAGGTCTTACTAGAACAAGTAAGAGTGGAAAGGTAAACAGAAGCCAGACTCTATGTAGAGTGCTCTGTCAGGGTGAAAATTTGTATTCCTTTCTAGAAGTGCCATAGTTAGATGTATGTTTTAGGAATATCAATTTGGCAGTTATGTAGAAGGCAGATCAAAGAACATGCTTCGTAGTCCAGTTTGAGAAAGGACCTCAGTGCCCAGTTACCTAATCTTGCCAGGTAATCTACAGAATCTTGAGCTGCCAGGCATTCAAACTCTACTGAAGAAAAGCACAATTCCAATGGGCTGGCCAGAATGTTTGAATGACAAACATATGTTTGCTTAAAAGACTATTTTGGGGCAGCTAAGTGGCGCAGTGAATAGAGCATCAGCCCTGGAGTCAGGAAGACCTCAATTCAAATCTGACCTCAGACACTTAACACAAAAACTAGCTGTGTGACCTTGGGCAAGTCACTTAACTCCAATTGCCCTCTAAAAAGCAAAAAAAAAAATACTATTTTACAGAGAACTCACATAAGAGCAAATGCTCACATGTAGGTCAGAAGAAGTAATGTAAGGACACTCTCCAGGTCTCTCTGAAGAACTCTGGAACTGACTGTAAGAAATAGGAGACAGTGGCACAGGACCACTTAGCATGGCATGCCTGCATCAAAGAAGTTGTTGTGCTCTATGAACAAAAGAGAACTGCAGTAGTTCAAAAGAAACATGAGATGTGCAAATTTAGAGACATTTCACAATAAATGTTCATGTAGAATTTTTGTGCCCAATCTGTGGCAAAGCCTTCCCAATTCATATTGGTCTAATCAGGCACAGTCTAACACACCGAAACCTGACCCTGACATAGTCATGTCATTTTGGTCCTCTTCAAGTATGGAGGACAACAACCAAATCAAAGAGAGGATATTAGAAGCTAGAGGGTCAAATTAATAAACAGTCTAAACTGGAGGCAATAAGGATTTAAGCTAGCGTGGTGGCTACAAAGTAAAATGAACAAATATGAGAGATACTATGAAGGCAGAATCAACAAAAACTGGCAACTGATTGGAAATGGAGGATAAGGGAAAGGGAAGAGTAAAAAATGACAATAAACTTATAAACCCAATGACACACTAGTGGTGTCCCCAACAGAAATAGCAAAGTATAATGAGTTCCATAATGGACATGTTGATTTTCCAATGCCCACAGGATGTGCAGGTAGAAAGATCCAAGAGATCACTAGTAATACAGGATGCTGATTCCCTCTTAGCTATGAAATTTATCATAGCTGACATAACTGCAGAATGACTCAGATGCCATATGTATTATGACAGGGGTGGGGAACTTATGGCCTTGAGGCCACATGCGGCTCTCTAGGCCCTCAAGTGCATCTTTGACTGAATCCAAATTTCACAGAAAAGGATTTGTTTTGTGAAGTTTGGATTTAGTCAAAAGGACGTACTTGAGGACCTAGAGGGCCACATGTGGCCTCAAGGCTGTAAGTTCCCCACCCCTGTTTATTAGGAAAAAAAGATGCTGCACTTGGAATCAAGAGGCCAGAGTTCAACTGGAATCAAGAGGCCAGGGTTCAATTCCTTAGCTCCAACTGTCTCCTTGGCTCAAACCGATTGTGTGGGCAAGTCACTTAAATTCACTTGAGCCACAAGTTCCTCATCTTTAAAAGCAAGACAGTAACACTTTTACTACCTCACATACTTGTGAGGAACATGCTTTATAAGTCTAAAGTGTTATATTTGTAAGCTCTTATATTCACACAATTTCAGAGAAGAAGGATCTTTGAGATCCTGTAACGCAAATCCCCTTCGTTTTGGCAATTAGGAACTAAAGTCCAGAGAGGCTAAATGACTTGCCAAAAGTCACACAACTAATTGGTGGCAGAGTTAAAACTAAAACACAGATATATTAACCCAAAGTCCAGTAGTCTTTTTACAATGTCTGTCTTCTTAATCCCAATGAGATTTATGCTGCTCTCTGATTCAACTTCAGCACAATTAGCTTTTTCCATTCAGAGAAAGTCAGAAAACTGAATTTAAATAACAAATCTAAATTATTTGAATTGGACAATTCCCTTTCAAACTCTTATTAAATATTAAGAGGAGCTTTCAACTTTGTGATCAAAGATAAGTCACAATCGCTTTGAACCCTAGTTACCTCATCTACAAAACAGGAACAGCAGCACTCATAAGCAAGATTATTAGAAAAAAAATTACACAAGATATATAAAGTGCTTTGCAAACATGAAAAGACTATATGTCAGTTGTTACTACTGTTGTTTATGTGTTCCCTAGCACTATGCTAGCTATTAAGAAGCACAAAGATGCATATGACATAGCTGGTCTTTCCACAACCATTAAGAATGATCCAGATACTTGGAGTTTCCTGCACTGAAGATAAGACATAAAGAAACCACAACAGACATAATTTATGTTAAGACTTGACTATGCCTTTGAAATGATGAAATACCTAGGTGTTACATTTAAATTAAATTGAATCTATAAAAAAATAAAAATTAAGAAGCAAGTAGAAAAGAACATAGCCTTGGGTAAAAAGCTAAATTGTTATTATAATCTTTTGAATAATGTGTTTATTTTAAAATGAGGTATACAAATACAACCTGGAATTTTGAGCAGAATGGAAAAAAAAAATTACAATCATGGACGATGTCACCTCCTCAAGCTTTTCGGTTTGGAAGACTATAAAATTCAACAAGACCTTCAATAGATTGTGTGGAACTGGGACTTTTGGAGAAGGGGAACCACAAGGATAAAAGAAAAGGCCTACTCACTGATATTTTTCAGTCTTTTTCCCCTGTCCTAAATTAGGTAGTGTAGCTCACAGATAAAGAAAGTAAGCCATCACATATTCTCATTTTTCTACCAGTCTAATCCTGGAAAATAAGGATACAGACCTCTTTCAGTTTATAAATCACTAGCTGTAACTCACTGAATGACCCTAAGAAAACTTCCAGTGCCAAAATTTTATGATAAGTAGTTTGAATTTATCAGCAAACTTACAACAAGGTTTTCATTTTTCTTAATGATAAAATTCAAGTGACTCATATTTGGTCCTCCACCCACATACAGCATATTCTAGAGAAGAGGGGAGTTAAAATGCACGTTACACTAAAGTAACTAAGCTACTTCACACTAATAACTATGCAGGGACAATCATCAACATCTCTGTCTTTAAACCTAAAATATCTGGGTCTTCTGGGATAAAATAAATAGAAAAAGCAAGTTGTTAATATACCAGTTTATCATTTATCCTCTTCAGAATCACCAATTTTTTAAAAAATTAGGATGAGAATAATCTTCTTAACAAGATTTACGGAGTTTTGACCTGAATAAATCAAAAAGCAATTATTAGATACAACTCCTGCTCTCAAAGAACTTTATAAATGGAAAGACACAACATACACATAGAAGCCAGTGATTTTAAACTGTGGGGTCCTCCCTCATTTTCAAAGTTCTATAATTAATTTGTTGCACCTTGGTCTCCCTAACCATAAAGCAATAAAAAGATAAGCCTTGAGAAATCATAGGAGAAAAGTTCTTCAAAAGAAAAGTGATACAATAACTGTTCACTTATTGCTGAGAACCTTCTTTTCAAAAATCACCAGAAGGTGCAAATAGAGCAAAACAAAGAATCTTTTTTTTTTATTTAATTTTGTTGTATTTGTCTTTTGATAATTTTTTTATATCATTGAGTGTGAGAGGGAGAGTAATGTCCAGGAACATCAAAGAGACAGATGGGGGGCAGGATGTGTAAAGTTTAAAAGCCCAACAGAGTCTGTATTTTTTACTAGAGGCAACAAAAAGACAAAAATAGGGAAAAGAAGGGGATAAATATTTATTATAGCACCTCCTACATGGCAGGCACTATACTAAGGTCTTTACAAATATTATCTCATTTGATCCTCACAACATTCCTAGGAGATAGATGTTATTATTATCCCCTTTTCACAGTTGAGCAAACTGAGGCAAAGAGAAATTAAAAAATTTGCCCATCATTACATTTCTGGTAAGTGTCTGAGGCCATATTTGAACTCGGGTCTCCCTGTCTCCTAGAGGCAGGTGGGTGACACAGCAGATAGAGTTAAAGACCTGGAGTCAGGAAGACCCAAACTCAAAACTGGTCTCAGACATTACTAGCTTTGTCACCCTGGGCAAGTCACCTTACCTTGTTTGCCTCAGTTTCTCAACTATAAAACGAGCTGGAGAAGCAAAGGGCAAACTTCCAGTATTTTTGCCAAGAAAACTCCAAATGGGGTCATGAAGAGCTGAACAACAACTGAATGACTGAAACGTGACTGAACAAATTTCCTGCCTCTAGGAGAGTTACATGGTCAGTTCTTCACTTAAGGAAAATTACTCTGATAGCACTGTGGAAGACAGAATAGTGGAAAGCTTGAGACAGAAAGATCAAATAGGAGGTTCTTGAAATAATATAAGGATGAAAACCAGAAGCAGCTCTGTGAGTGAAGGGCCGGGGTTGGAAAAAGAGATATAGTTAATGGGGGCAGGGCCAGCAAGATGTGGTAACGGATTAGACTGGTGAAGAGATGAGGATAATTCCAAGGTTGTGAACCTGGAAGAATGGATAGTGCGCATCTGACAGAAATAGAGAAACTTGGAAAAAGGGAGGGTTGAGATAAATTTAGCTTGGGACATGCTAAGCTTGATATGAAATTTGAGATGATTTCTTGACACTTTCTAAAAAATTAAAAATACACAAAAGTTATATTTAATATTTACTTTTAAGACAAAGTCCTTCATGAAGCATTAATGTAGCTCATAACTTCAGATGACACCAATATTTTGCTGAGGAGCAATAACAGAAAAAAATTAATTTATCTTACATTTCTTTTTTTTTTTTGCGTTTTTTTTGGAGGGCAGCTGGGGTTAAGTGACTTGCCCAAGGTCACATGGCTAGTAACACTGGGGTTAAGTGACTTGCCCAAGGTCCCACTGCTAGTTTTTATGTTAAGTGTCTGAGGCCGGATTTGAACTCAGGTCCTCCTGACTCCAGGGCCAGTGCTCTACTCACTGCACCACCTAGCTGCCCCTATCTTGCATTTCTTACTACTTTTCTGGTTTTATGTATAATCTATCCAATTTTCAAAGAGCCAATCTCCTCATTTTAAATTTAATCATAACTCGGGGCGGCTAGGTGGCGCAGTGAGTAGAGCACTGGCCCGGGAATCAGAAGGACCTGAGCTCGGTTTGGGCCTCAGACACTTAACACCCACACAAAAAAACTAGCTGTGTAACCTTGGGCAAGTTACTTAACCCCAATTGCCCTCCAAAAGGCAAAAAAAAAAAAATTTAATCATAACTCTAATCAATGATATGTCCAATCACAACTCCAAAGAACCACTGAAAAGCTTACTACTCACCTCCTGATAAATAAGTGATTGATTCAAGACAGACATTCCCAGACATGGTCAACATAGGAATTTGTTTTGCCTGACCAGGCACATTTGTTACAAAGGTTTTGTTTCCTTTTTTTCCTATTTAGGAAGGGAAATAGGAGGAGGCAGGGGCTAACAGGAGGGATTCCCTCCCAAAAAGAAAAGAGAGTTATTGAAGCATTTATAGAGAATGCACAGAAGACAGAAAGAAGAACAAAAGGAAACACAAAAAATCAGGACGGCTTTAAAAGCTACATGTTGAAAACAGTATGTGTTTACTTTAAGTCTAAGTGTATATGTAAAGCAGTGTATAAGTGATCTGCAATTTCATATACTATTACATATAATATACATCATCTGGTCAACTTTGTAATATGAAAATGATAATTTGGTATTTAAGGTGACAATTTTTAAAAAGAAAAATAAATGATCATGAATTGCCTAATAAAAGATAAAAATATAAAATTGAAAAATGGCCAAAATATGTTATTTGCTAAAAGTTAAACTCCAATTTAAGGTTAAAAATCTAAACTAACTTCCCCAGATACTCAGGAGCCCAGAATCATAGATTCAGAGTCAGAAGAACATTAGAGGCCATCTAGTCCAACTCCTTCGTTTTAACATATGAGTAAGCAAGGAGCCAAATAGGATGAGTGCCTTACCCAGCATCCCATGTCAAGCAAGTGAAAGGAGCCATAACAAAAGAGTGGTCATGATTCCTATACAAAAGTCTTTGCCAGTAAATTAATCCTTCAGACACCAGATGAAGCAAAAAATCTTTTAGATAACTTTCTTTTAAAAATATGTCCAATATACCAAAAAGAATGTTACCCTATCTTTGTTATCTACACATCGAACCAGAAAGTATGGCCCTTTGTTTTTATTATATAAAATTTTCTAGACTCCATGATGACAGACCCTAGAAATTGATTTAAAATAATATAAGTGCTGAATAGAATGTGTATATACAAAAAAAAAAACATACCAAGCCTTTATTCACTGACATCCTCTTCCCTGATAACCCCCCCCAAAAAGTTACATCTGCACATATTATGTATACCTATTCACTTTCTTACTGACTAGACAGGAAATTCTTTACCTAGCATATTTCCTTTGGATACCAATAGAAATTTAAAAAAAGAATAAGTAACTGCTTTTGCTACTGTGGAAGTAAACTGCTCAGTTACTCAAAATTCTGGAAAACTAAATCTCCAATATCTCAATTGTGTAAGTCCCCTGAAATCTTAATCACAACCAAAAAAGGATCACAGGGTGAAGTTCAGGTTAAAAGAGCTTTAAAAAGTTTAAAACCATGGAATAAAAGGCCTTTTTCAAGAAAGCATCAAGAGTGAGGTAAGCACATGGATCAAGATCTTCTCCCCACCAGCCTCCTAAAGAATACTTACTTCTACCCAAAAGTTTCTACTTACCAAGTTAAATACAGTTTCTACAATATCCCTATTGGTTACTTCTCCAACTTCCACCAAACCAGTGAGCACTGCAAACTTCATCCTGATGCCCCTGATGGGGATTCCTGGTTTCAGTGACAACGCACTACCGTCAATGATGGCTTCTTGTCCTTTCCCTCCACCTCCTCCTTCATCACCTGTTGGTGGCGGGGACGGGGCCTGGTTGTCTTCACTAGCCATGGTTACTCTCCTTCTGTAATCACACTTACTAAATCGGCCGGCACGACAGTACACGCTGAGAGAGGCAGACGCACGAGCGCACAAAGTGCAAGAAACAGGGCCTCTTCCCGCAACCCAAACTTGTCCCGCAGCCCAATGGCCACAGCCCACGGCGTGGCCCTCTTCTTCTTCCCAGGCGTTATCAGCAGGGGAAACCTCTCCCTGAGGCTTTCGGACAACAAAACAGAACCCTATGGGGAGATCAAAAGACAGGATAAGCCTGGGCTTCCACCGTCTTAATTCTCACTAGCCAATTAAAGTTCCCCCGACGGGATCCAACTCCAAGCCCACCCACCGCACACTTCAGCCTCGTTAAATTAGAGGCGCCAGTCCCGGGAGGGGGGAGGGGGTCGATCGACTTTCTGGCTAGCCCGCCCCTACCGGCCTGAGGCAGCTCACCAGGTAACCTCTCCTCGGCAGGTGCGGGAAAAGCTGAGGAGAAGGGAGGAAAGGGGAGAAGGAGGGGGTGGGTAGGGGAAAGAAGTTCGCCTTCACCCAAGTAGTACGGACTTGTAGCAAACTCCCTTCCTCGCCCGAGCAAGGAGCAAGGTGGCGAGGGGCACGTACAGGTAGAGGTGCAGGTGCAGGATGGGGGAAGGGCAGGAAGCGCTGAGCGGGGGGGGGGGGGGGGCGCCCCACACACACCTCGGGGAGAGCAGCGAGCCGGGGGCTGGGGATGGCCGAGGCCGAGGGTGCAGTGAGGGCAGTGGCCGGAGGTGGCCCAGTCAGTGCACCGGGTCGTAGGCTCCCTCCCAAGTTTCCCTAGTCTGCTCGCTGGCAGCCGGCGGCGGTACCCCAGAACTCCATCGCTTCCGGGGCCCGCCCCGCTCCGCGCGCGCTCAGCTCAAGAGGATACGGCCGCTGCCGGAGCAGCTGCTTCCGGCGATCGCCCCAGTCCAGGGGCCCGGGCGGCTGCGGCTCCCAACGAGACGGCCGAGGCTGAAGTCCCTACTACTCTGAGAAGAGCTGCCATCGGCCGCCATGACAGCGCGCCGCCTGAGCCCGAGGAGAAGGGAGGGAGGGGGAGAAGGAGGGGGGGGGGAGGGGGGGGAAGGGCGGGTGGGGGGGGGGAAGGAGAGGAGGTGAAACCGCTCGAGGTGGAGCGCCGCAGGGGGGGCAGTGAAGAAGGAGGGAGGGAGGGGAAGGTGCCAAGGATGGAGGGGGGAACACCGAGAACGAGGCACAGCTGGCTGGCTAAGGGGAGAACCGCGCACCAGGGCGCGAGCGCGCGCAGGCGGCAGAGGGAGGGGAGCCCCCGCGCTCAGGTGGATGCCAGGTGTGTCCCTGGCTCCGGGCGCAGCGCGCGCCCTCGGGGACTCGGAGCAGAGGCAGCGGCGGCCCTGGGCTGACCCAGAGGGACCTACTGGAGGCAAGGGGACGAGTTCGGCTTGCTCGGGCGAGGCGATCTTTGCCAGTGGGTGACCTACTTGGGCAAGGTGTGCAGGGCGATGGTTCCTCCTACCTACCGGGCTACAGCAGAGAGAAGGACCCTCCCTAGTGCCAAAGTGCCGTCCACGGAGGAGGAGGACACCTGTGTCCGAGACCCCGAGCTCGGGGGTCTGCAGCGCCCGCAGGAGCAAAGCTGTTGTCCCCGTCTAAGGGACCTGCCCGCCTCCAGCAGCTGCTGCCCGCCCACCAAGCTGGGGGAAGGCTGGAAGGGAGATGGATCCTCCTCAACGGAGATGCTTCTGTGCAGCTGCCACGACTTGGGGAGGTGGGGTCTGGAGGGTGTGGGAGAGTTGACCCAGCGGGCGAGGGACGGGAAAGGATTCCCAAGCTGGCAGCTGCAGCGGCCTCACCAAACCTCTCCCGCATTCTAAGGAGGGCAATTGGTGGCCGGGATTCCAGCGGCAGCTGATCCAAAATGCGTGTGCTGGGCCTTTAACTCCTGTCCCGAAAAAAAGTTTGTACTTGTTTTGGAAGAAGAAAAAAATGGTTGAAAATGACTACCTTTCATTTGAAAAGTTCGCATTAAAAGTGTGAAGGAGGAAAAACTGCTAGAACTAGTAAATCATACTCAAATCCCTGTTTTGAAATAAATAAAAGAAATCCGAAATCCTCTTCAAATAGGAAAAAAAAATACAGCCAAAAATGTTGCATTCCATATAAAATGAAGCTCAAAAGTTTTATATATTTCTTAAAATGCAAATGGACCATATATACCTGTTAGAATTGCCTCAGTAGTATGAATTTTCAAATGACACAATTCAATAGTGTGCAATGCATTGTGCCAGGTGTAAACCACAATCGTAGTACAGCCCTTATTTCATGAGTTGGATCTAGAAATAAACAGGAGGAAGAGAACAAGAAAGACTGCCTTCTAGAAACTGCAAAGTGATTTTACACCAAACATCTCTTGGAAACAAAGGTCCATCTTTACTGGTGGTAAAGATCTGTAATTTTTTTGTTTTGGAATTTTAAATTAGTATAATTGTTAAGTGGTGTCCTTTGTGGCTCCATTTCAGGTTTTCTTGGCAAACATACTGGGATGCTTTGCCATTTCCTTCTGCAGTTCATTTTCCAGATGAAGAAACTGAGGGAAACAGGGTTCAGTGATTTGCCAGGGAAGGGATCACAGCTAGTTAATGTCTAAAGCCAGATTTGAACTTGGAAAGGTTAAGTTTTCCTGGACTGCACTACCTAGCCTATGTTGTGCTTTCTAAAAAACCACTTAGGGGCGGCCAGGTGGCTCAGCGAGTAAGAGCACTGGCTCCAGTGTCAGGATGACCTGGGGATCAAATCCTGGCGCAGATACTTAGCACCACACCCAGAAATAGCTGGCGGTGTAACCTTGAGCAAGTTACTTAACCCCGATTGCTTTAAAAAATAATAATAATAATAAAACACTTGAAGGGATGGCACTATAGGATTTTGTTTGGTCAGATTTGGGAAGGTAGTTTTAACTTAAATGTGTACCTATTTACTATCTTCCAGTGAGATAGAAGATGTCAATGATGAAAAAGCTTCAGTGTTCTAAGTACAAAATCAATGAATGTTGTGTCATAAATATCAAAGATTTGCCATTCCATCAACAAAAGTGAGAGTTTGGACAATTATATGAATGATCCTAAGACAAGGAGTCAGGTTTTTTTACAAAGATATTCAGATAATTGCCTTAACCCCTTTAGCTTCAGGGCAAGGTTCAGACAGAGAAATAGGAGACTTAAGGATAGACAGGAGACAAAATCCAGTAGAACTACTCTGTAAACAAACCACTGTCAAAATAGCAGCTCCTACTCTAATAGGTTATTTAGCTGTATGGCACAGAATACTGGAGGTGAATTTCTGTATAGTGACATCACCACTACCCTACCCTTTTCCACCGTTCCCCCCAACTCCTCCAACACCCCCCCCACCCAGTTCTCCCTTTGCCATATTCTGTGGATGACCAGTTCTCCCTTTCAAGGCCATGTATGCCAAAGTACAGAATGTTCATTCACATCGTCCTGTTTAAAATTATACATATTTTCCTATATCACTTCTCTATTAAAGTTATACTAGTAGACAAGCCAATTAACCATTAATACAAAAACATGTTTTCTCTTTTTTTAGCATAGATATTGTACCAACTTCTTGTGCTCAGTTCTTATAGTCCATTCCTGACTATACAATCATAAATAGATAGTATTTTATTGAAATTAGATTAGTAGTACTGGCTTCTTAATACTCATCTTTCTCAGGTTTATATCTGGCCTGTGTGACCCTAGGCAAATCATTTAACCTATTTGCCTCATTTTCCTCGTCTGTAAAATGAGCTGGAGAAGGAAATGGCAAACCACTCCACTATCTTTGCCAAGAAAACCTCAAATGGGGTCATGAAGAGTGAAAAATGACAACAATTTAATTTTTTAAATTGCAAGGATTGGGGTGACATTTAAACTCTTGCCTCTGAAATGTGCTTCCTTGTAATTTCTAGTGATTGGTACTAGTCCTACCCTATGAAGGAAAGCAAAACAGTTTGGAGAGAGGATAAATTGGTGTATCAATATGGGAAGCAGTTTTATCCTTTATTAAAATTTGTTTCCATTGTTTTCCACTTAGGACATTTTTGAGATGAAAGTCTTAATAGCAATCAGATACTTTCACGTCCTACTTTTTCCTTAACATTGTTGTACCATATAAACAAATGTTCAGCCCAAACCATAAGGTAGTAGATTTGGAAGCAAATAACGTGGGTTCATATTTTGGCTCTGCTACTTATACCCTGAGTAACATTGGACAAATTACTTCCCTTATAGACCTCAATTTCCTCATTTGTAAAATGAGAGGGCAAGACTATATGATCTCTAAAATAATTTTTGTCATCTCTAAATCCTACGGTCTATGATCTTTCTGGACATTAGTTTTCTGTAAAATAAGGAACTGAAGAGATCAGAGGTATAAAACTCAGTGCCTACAAATCCCTTCCACCCTCCCCCACCCAGTTCTTTCAGGAAACAGATTAGAATATATTTGGAAAGGTTTAACCAAAAAACAAAAATGCAACATAATGTTAATCTTTTCTAATCAATATGCACCAACAGGGATCGATTTCTATTTGAGTTTGACACTACTGCACTGGGTAATCTGTAAATTCTTTTCCAGTTCTAAATCCTGCAAAAGATAAAGCACAGTTTAATTCTAAGAGACCCATTTAAAGAATTTTTTTTATTGCTATCTTAATTGTAACATGCTTTTCATCAACAGCTTTGCAAAATTAGAAAAATTATGGGGAGGGGTAGTTATATATTTTTTAAATCAAGCAAGAATTTGCCTTCTCTCCCTCCTACTCCACCGCCCCCCCCCCGCTGAGGACAAAAGAAAACCAAAATCCCTGTTATAGTTTTTATAAAAAGTAATAAAGCAATAAAACAAAAACAAAACCCCATGTATAGTCAACAGAAACGAATTTCTATATTGACCAGGACATTGTGTTTTTATCATTTTACCCACCAACAAGAAGCATTATAATCATTTCCAAAGGGGGGAAAATACATAGTAGCATCAGAAGAGGAACCTAGGGGTGGCTAGGTGGCACAGTGAATAGAGCACCCACCCTGGAGTCAGGAGGACCTGAGTTCAAATGTGACTTCAGACACTTAACACAAAACTAGCCATGTGACCTTGGCCAAGTCACTTAACGCCAATTGCCTTACCTTCCCCTCTCCAAAAAGAAAAAAAAAAAAGAATAGCAACCTAGACACATACATATTAACTAAAGAGATATTAGAAAACAAGAATTCCTTTTCATCCTGAAATGAAGTCAAACCATTGATATACACATACCCTTGCCTTTGATACAACTTCTTAGTCTTAATTTTCTTATCTGTAAAATGGGGATAATTATACCTGTAACAGCTACCACATAGGGTTGTTGAGAGGATCAAATGAGGTCATGTTCAAACACTTAGAATACCATAAAATGGACGCCAGAAGAGTTCCCCAAGGATCTATGTTGGCCATATGCTGTTTAACATTTTATGTGCAAACTGGATATAGGCCTAGTTGGTGTGCAGATTTAGGTTAAAAGTAATAAAATGGAATTCAGTAGGGATAAATGTAAAGTGTTGCACATGGATACCAAAAAAATCAACTTCATAAGTATCTAAATTGAGGTGGGGGAAGCATGTTCAGACAGCAGTTTTGGCAGGGGAAATCTAGGGGTTTTAGGAGACTCAATATGAATCGGCAGAATGATGTGGTGGCCAAAAACCTAATTCTGTTTTGCACTGCATGAAGAGAAAGATAGCTTCCAGGAATAGGAAGGTGATAGTTGCACTGTACTCTGCCCTTATCAGACCTCATGTGGAGCACTGTGTTCAGTTCTAGGCACCATGATTTAAGAACAGTATTGATAAACTGCTGAAAACCCAGAGAAGGGCAACTAGGATGGTGAAGGGGCTTTTGTCCATCCATGACCTATGAGGGTCAGTGGAAAGAAGCAGACATGTTCAGTCTGGAGAATAAAAGACTGAAAGGTAAGGGACAAGGAAGAACATGACAGCTATCTTCAAGTATTTGAAGGGTATCATGGAGAAGAGGGACTACACTTGTTCCATTTTGCACTAGAAAGCAAAACCAAGCAAGAACAGTGAGTAGAAATTTCAAAGAGACCATTTTAGACTTGATCTCAGAAAAAATCTTCCTCTTAGAGAGTGACTATGGCTTTCCTTTCCTTGGAGGTTTTTAAGCAGAGGCTGGATGACAATTTATCACAGTGGGGATTCCTTTGGTGTATGAATTGGACTACATGATGGCCATTGAGGTTCCTTGCAACTTTCAAATTCTGTAAGTGCAGAAGTGATATGGAAATGTCAGCTATAGTTACTATAGTACAAGCTTCAAAGTGCTTATCTCAACTCTCACTCTGCCTAAAGAGTCAGATCCCCAGCACTTAGCTATTACATCCCCTCAAGAATCTCAAAGAAGGAAACTGAGGTTGTTTTCTTTTGCTATATAGTTCAAGAGTCCCTAATGGTAATACTTCCCACTATAGTTATCAGTTAATTATCAATTACTCAGTCATTCTTAAAAGGATTTTAAAAATGGATGGTACATGGGGTGGCTAGGTGGTGCAGTGAATAGAGCACTGGCCCTGGAGTCAGGAGGACCTGAGTTCAAATCCAGCCTCAGACACTTAACACAAAAACTAGCCGTGTGACCTTGGGCAAGTCACTTAACCCCAACTGCCCTCCAAAAAGCAAAAAAAAATTAAAAAAGAAATGGATGGTACAAAACATCTCACCTAAAATCTGTAATTATACTTGCCCATTACTGCATACCATGTCTATGGGAAACATGGACTCAATCTTAGTATAATGTAACAAAATAATAACTCACTTTTCTTGACTGCTAGAAGCCCGAGGTGCTCAAGAAGTTCTCCTGAGGCTATTATACCAGAGCCAGTTCAAAGAGAGTCAATTGTTAAATTCTCAATGTGAGTATTTACACCTTGGAACTTGGCAAATGCTACAACTCAAGGTTTGACTTATTATTTAATTGACTGTCTAGATCTAGACTTAAGAAAGTGTTAATGATGCAGATTAAATTTAAAGGTATATCTCCTACATTGAAAAACTGGCTGTTAAGCATTTGCCAGCACACCTCTGCCCTTAAGCATGGTGTAGCTTCTTTGCTTTTCTCTTTGTAGAACTCTGATCTTGTCCTTGGCTTCTGATGCAGATTGTCCATATACTTACAAGGTTCACCCCCAGCAAAAGTGAGGGGGAGGAAGGAGACCTAGGCCAAGATCAAACTTGAGGCCTCTAATCCTAAGAGGTTCCCCCTCAAATGTTGTTACTGGGATTCCTCATTTGCTCCAATTTCTGGAATCACTGAACTAGCTTAATATTTTGTAGACAACCTACCCTTAGGTTTTGCCCAAATTTCCACAGTCAGCATTAATATGATTCTTTTGCAATATCATTCCAATTCCAAGGACTTTTCATGTAGTCTAAAGGCTATGATTGATTGATCAAAACTAAAGCCTATGGTTGAGATTGATTGATTGTTTTCCACAGGTAAAATTACTGAGACATCTTATCCCTTAACTTTGAATGAGGTGGAATCACTTGATTGATTTACTCAATCAATACCTCCCTTAGATTATTAAAGATAAAGAATGCAACTTAATGGTGCCAGTATGATTTCCTACATACAGGTGTACATCTCTAGAGGTTGTCTCTAACTTCAAATCATTACTCCACATGACTTGAGTTGACTTAAGTTCACAATTCACAGCCAGGTGGTAGATTTTAGCCCATAAATTTATGAAAGTCAAATGCTTCTTTAAGTCAAATAATTCATTAATACCAAAGTAAAACTAAACTACCAGTATTAGTGGCATTTGTTAATCATACTTTTTACTGAGTACTCTCCTCTCTGAATAGCCTCTGGGAATGTTTGCAATTGTGGAAGAAAGCATATTACTATTGAAACATGAATCTTCTTATATGTCATGAGTTCATCAGTAGATAGTAAGCTCCATAAGGGGGGTGGGATTGAGGGTACTGTTTTTCATTTTACCTTTGTATTTCTAGCATCTAACATGGTGCTTTTCACATAGTAGGAATTTAATAAATACTTAACAGATTGAATCAGTAAGGCTAACAGGGCCCCAGATGTACTTTACAAGCCTCTCTCTAGCTTGGTAAATAGCTTTCAAGAGTTGTCTATTCCAAAAAATTATTGATCCTGTGATTACCAGCACTAGTGATGAGCTTCTCCAAAGTTAGTGAGGCTAGTCCTCCAATGTTTCACCAAGGCCATACTCAATCTTTGCACTTTGGTAGGACCTGCTAGCTAGGTAACTTGTTCTCCACAGGTATATCTGGCCATATTGAGACATCAGAATAGGACTTTAGTGGGAGGAATATTATAATGTAGATTAAAATGAAAAGCATTGGGGCAGCTAGATGGCACAGTGAATAGAGCACGAGCCCTGAAGTCAGGAGAACCTGAATTCAAATCCAGCCTCAGACACTTAACATTTACAAGCTGTGTAACCTTGGGCAAGTTACTTTACCCCAATTGTTCTACCTTACCCCCTCCAAAAAGCAAAAACAAAAAAAAATGAAAAGCATTTCACATGTCCATGCACAAAAACTTTCTCATTTAACATCCTAGAAAGAAAAAGTTTCTCTATATCAGCTCACTATGCTTAATTTACATATGCTTTTTAGTGTAACTATTATGTCCAATATTAAAGGCATGGAGCTTTACTATTGAGATTGCACTACTACATGTTGTCATGAAAAGATGTCAAAATGCTAATTGGCCAAGTACTACATCTATCTTCTACAAATTTCTATCCTTTTTCATCATGTACATATGTACTGCATTATCATTGCATGTATCATGACCAATATTCTTCATAGCATGCCATATGATCTAAATGCTTGTTTTATCCATCTTGGCCCATGTACATCAGAACCAGAAGCCATGGAAATACTTGCTTGTGCTTGAGTATTCTTTTCATCTGAAACACATTTGGCATATCAACACAGCCTCAAACAAGTTGCTGCAATGTGGCCCTAGTAGAATATGGAGCTTCATATGTCACATGTGCAGCCCAGGCTAGAGGATATAAAACCATCCCACAGTTCCTTGGCAGCCTTGACTTTGCTCAAGAATTTGTACCAACTTCACAATAGTTATATTAATAGGCCAAACGCAGAGGGGGGGAGGGGAGAAGGATTTCTTAGAACAGGAAAGTATTAAAAGTGAGATGCTTTCTCATTAAAGCAGTATTTCATGATCACTTCACTAATAATTACTTTTCTTTCTCAATCACTACACTTTGTACCACCTTGTCTCTCATTTGTTCACCCATAAATGAAGCCTTGAAGTTTTCCATGTTATTATATACAGTTATTCTGTTTATTTTAAATGTCCATGGCACCAAGAAATTTCATCAATCAGATTTGTAGTATTAAAAGAAAAAACACCCAGGCAATAGAATTAATATTTCTGGGTCCATATGGACCATGATGTTATCTACTTATATGGTGGCATGTTGGACCACTTGAATCAGTCATGCCCAATTCTGCTATATCTGCAAATACACATAAACATAACCTTTGTTTACACAGTTTCTATAGGAAAGCCCTCTTCTGTTCAGATTTCCTTACTATATTTACTTCATGATAGTGGCAGACACATATCTCTATTTTATTATTACTCCAATACTAATGACTACATAGTTTTTGAATGAGATTACCTCTGTTATATCTTTCAAGGAATCTTCTATAATTCTGAACACAAACAAAAAGCACAGAAGGTTCTTGTATTTTCTACATCTTCCAGTCACTTTTGTGACTAAAGAAATGGCCTTCTCTGGAATATTGCTTATAAAATCCTACATGTTTCCTTTAAAATTATATATATATATAATGAAAAAGAAATGTGTTGAGTGTTAATGATATGCCAGGGACTGTACTGAGTGCTAGTTTAAGCAAAAACAAGCATGACAGTCCTTGCCCTCAAGGAACTTATTTTTTTTTTTTTAGTTTTTCACCTTTTTTTGTGAGGCAATCAGGGTTAAGTGACTTGACCAGGATCACACAGCTAGTAAGTGTCAAGTGTCTGAGGCTGGATTTGAACTCAGGGTCCTCCTAACTCCAGGGCTGGTGTTCTATCTACTGTGCCATCTAGCTGCCCCAAGGAGCTTATACTCTAATGGTAGAAGATGCTATATACACATTGGCACAATTTGGAAATGACCAAGAAGTAAGTGGTGGTATAGGTTATGAATAAGATAAGAGCTCATAAAACCCAGGATTCTAGGGACAGCATCTAGCTTTTAGACAAGGGTGGCTGGAGTGAAAACAGAGTGGTCTGGAGATGAGAGGAAGTATATGTTGGACTAGGCTCTTGGAAAGATAAAACAAAAGTTCACCTGTCAAAGCATAGGGTCCCAGAGAAAGAGTCCAACCTCTGGTAAGAGGAGGCTAAGAAAGATGACCAGAGGAAAAGCAGCATAGATATTAAAGTGCCTTTCAAATTATAACATAGTCATTTCAAGTTATGTCACCATCAACCCTTGTGACAAAGAAAAAATAGTTTACCACAAAGACTTTCCTGATTATTTTAACACAAACTAATCTTTCCCTCCTCTCAATTCTAATAGTATTAAAAACCTAATGGTATGAGCTCATATGCCAAGAAATATAGGATTTTATTATATAATCTTTAAGGATTATATAGTTTTTTCCCCACATGTTCATAGCATCACAGATATAGAGATAGAAGGAACCTTAAAGGTTAGTTGATCCAATTTCCTCATTTTACAGATAAGAAATCCAATCCCAAAGAGGTTATATGACTTGCCTAAGGACTCACAAATAGTAGCAAAGCCAGAATTTGAACCCAGTTCCTCTAACTCCAAATCTATTACTCTTTCTATACCACCTGTCATCCTTAATAGACTGTATAAACTCCTTGAAGACAAGAAATCCTTTCTCCACACAGCTGATACTTAGTAAATATGTCTATTTCTTGAGACGTGAACTCTGCCTGTGAAATCATATCAGGAATGGTAGGCTTATCTGTAGCAAAATTCTGAGATCTTTAAAATAAGAGTTCTTTTTATGAGTACACATTTCTCTATACAAATGAGAGGGACAGAAATGGTGCCTTCTCAGACAGGTTTCTGACAGCAAGAATTGTTTCATTTTTCTTTACATTTCTAACACCTAGAACCTAGTAGGATACAGAATTAGATAATCTGATTTCTTACTGAAGAAAAGATTGGGGACTTTCCCAGTTGGGAGGGAGAGAGTGAGCAGTTACATTCCCTGAAATCAGCAAAAAGAGGTGTCCCACTCACCCCAAATGTCTACATTCAATCAAAGGAACGTGTAAACAATAACTGATTGACCAATATAGGGACAGTTTTCAGATAAGACATATGGTTTGCTTGAAATGTATAACTGTAAGAAAATTCCTTACATTAGTCTTCAGATCTTACTGGGTTTCTGGTCGACATAACCTAGGTCCTTAGTTAAGAGTCTCTAAACAATAGGTAGAGGTAGTTTAGCTTCCCAACCACACAAGCATAGGTTCAAACAATGCAATAAAGTTTTCTCACGATTTCCTCAATTGAAGAAAGTTTTCTTACAAGACAGAAATTGAACTAGACCTTTAATTCAATAGGAAGGGAACTGAGTTAGCTCCAGAATTGTCATAAGATGGATATAGTTCACTCAGTTGCTACTACCACTTACTGTTTTAATTCCCTCAATTCTACTAGTCTTAAGGTGGCTATCTGAGGCTTACAGACCATAGGAGTTAACTGGACCAAAAGGCCCATACAGATAACCTATTTGGCTTCTCCTGATATAGCATATAGCCTCAGGATGTGATTTTTAGTTTGCTTATGAAACAGTTGGCAACAAACAGTCATGTTCCTTTGATCAATAGGACCATCTGTAAGTGACTTCTAGGTTCCACCTTTGCAATCTTACTTTCTGCTATTGTTTCTTTATATTGGCTACTTATAAACTTAGTATATTAACTACAGAAGGGGAAGAATCAGGGGGACCAAAACAAGACATAATTTTAACACAATTAATACTACCTCTGCACACTTCTAAATTCACAAATTAAAAGTCTCCAAACAGCTACTGATGAGTAAAAAAAGACATATGGCAGAAAGACATACATAAATCCTGATTAGGATTTGTTAGGTAATAAGATTTAGAATAGAAAAGGAAATTTTAATGTCCATATAGTCCTTCCCCTAATTTTTACAAACAAAGAAAATGAGGCCCAGAGAGCTAAATGACTTGCCCAACATAATACTGGTAGTGGATAGGCAACCCAAGATTTGAAATACAGATTTCTTTATTCTAAATGCAATATTCTTTCCACTGTATCAATTTGCTTCCTTTCTGTTAAATTTGAAAATGTTCCCTGATGTTAATGCCGTTATACTATAAAAGAAATAACAGTGATGACGATGATAATGTTTATCAAACCTGTCTCACATGAGTCTTGTTAGGGATTTAACCTGATAGAATCATAGCTATTTAGAGAGAAAATTTGGAGATTGAGAAGTACCTTAATATTGTAAGGATCTGTTAATTTTTTGCCTAGACATTCCCACTATTGACATAGATAGTGAGACCCTATGTTTTAATATACTATTTCCAAAGTTTTGAGAAATTAATCAAACTACTGCTGCCCTATTGATAAGCCTCCTCAAACTTAGTGAGGCTGGTCCTAACATAACATGTATACAATCTGTTGTAGGGTGAATACTCAAAGTTTTTCCATCTTGGAAGGACCCACCAGTGCTACCAGTAAAGACCTACCACATGAATAGCTTTTATGAGCTGAAGGCTGCATCCATGCCATGATGAGATAGAAGAATAGAAATCTAGGCCTGTGAAGGCCTGAACAAATCTGACTATATGTCTTGAAAAGAATAGGATAAGGCAATGTAGATTTGGGAATGTCTAAACAAATTGTGGTACACACAAATAGAATGGAATATTACTGTGCTGCTGTAAGAAATTACTAAAATAAAAGGATGGAAAAATTTACATCATCTGATGCAGTGAATTAAGCAGAGCCAAGAAAACAATATACACAATGATTACAAGATATATTGAAGGGGGCAGCCAGGTGGTGCAGTGAGTAAGAGTGCCGGCCCCGGCGTTGGGAGACCTAAGAAGCTACTGGCCTCAGATACTTGGCACCCACACAAAATAACTAGCCGTGTAACCTTGAGCAAGTTACTTAACTGCAGTTGCTTTAAAAAAAAAAAAAAGATATATTGAAGGAACTACTACAAAACAATAAGAAGTGAATGCTGCAGTATTACAAATAACAAGCATGGCTCCAAAGGAGAAATGAGAAGACATAACACTCCCCATCACCTAACTCCTTTACAGATGTGGGGGGGGTCTGTAGTTGTGATAAATTGCATATATTTTCAGACTTTTTCAATGTATTGATCCATTTTTCTGATTTCTTCTATACTTCTTTTTTGTTCTTTTCCTTAAAAAAAAAGATTGTTAGAGGGAAAAGGACCTACATTACAAAAATATTTATCCATATCTTTTTGTGGTGGCAAAGAATTGGAAATGGAGGGAATACCTGTCAATTGAGGAATGGGTGAATAAGTTGTGGTATATTAATGTAACGGAATACTATTGTACTATAAGAAATGATGAGCAGGTGGATTTCAGAAAACCTGGGAAGACTTATATGAATTGATGCTGAGTGATGAGAAATAGGAGAACATTGTACATAGTAACAGTAACACTGTGCAATTGATCTACTATGATTGATTTAGCTCTTCTCAGCAATACAATGATCCAAGAGTCATCATAGAAAATGATATCCACATCCAGAGAAAGAACTATGGAGTCTGAATACAGAGAGAAGCATATTATTCTCACTTTCTTTTTGGTTACGGTTTTTGTGGATTTTCCCTTTTGTTCTGTTTCTTCTTTCACAACATGACTACTGTGGAACTACATTTCCATGATTGCACAGGTATAACCTATATCAGATTGCTTGCTGTCTGGAGAAGGGAGGAGGGAAGGGAAAGAACTGGAACTCAAAATCTTATAAAATTGAATATTTAAAACTATCCCCACATGTAAGAACATAAATAAATAAATACCATTTTTTTTTGCCTTTTTTTTTTGGAGGGCAATTGGGGTTAAGTGATTTGCCCAAGGTCACATGTCTAGTTTTTGTGTTAAGTGTCTGAGGCCAGATTTGAACTCAGGTACTCCTGACTCCAGAGGCAGTGCTCTTATTCACTGCGCCACCTAGCCACCCCAATACTATTTATTTTAACAAATTTTATATGATATGGCTCTTTATGAAGAAAAAAGGAAGGGATACAGGGAAAAAAATTTATGATGTAAAAAACAAAAGTATCAATAATTTTTAATGGGATAAGTTAAATGGCTATTTATCTGGTATCTTACCCTATTTATTAGAATTCAAGTTTATTATGAAAGCTAAACCTATTGAGTATGACTGGCCTTTAGGCAAAACTTTGAAATAAGCAATCATCTTTCTTTTTCATTGTGGTCTCCAAACCCACCCATCAAAGGACCTGGTCCATTCATGTTAACTTTGTAACTCAAATGTATTGTAGCATATACATATGTGTATATATTATAATAATACATATATGTATGTGTGTGTTTTAATACATACACATACCCCAAAACCTTATGGAATAATGAGACCTTTAATGTTATCCATCACAAAGGGGTGCTAGCTTGAAACCTTTGCCTCAAAACTTTGAGAAACTATAAATAAAGTTTTTTGGTTTTGTTTTTTCTAAAAGGCTTAGTTCAACAGATCCTCTTAAATATCATATCCTATTACATGCCAAACCATTCCTTTAATCTGAGTAATATACCTTTAAACTATACATGGTGTTTCTACCTTTTTAACAAGTTATTGAGAGGGCATTGACCATTATCTAACACCATATACCAAAATCAAGTCTAAATGGGTACATGATCTAGGTATAAAGGTTGATACTGTAAGCAGTCTCCTAAAACAAGGAATAGTTTACCTGTCAGATTTGTGGAGAGGGAAAGACTTTATGACTAAACAAGAATTAGAGAACATTATAAAATGTATAATTTTGACTACATGAAATTGAAAAGCTTCTGTACAAACAAAGCCAATGTAACCAAGATTAAGAGGGAGGTGTGAAATTGGGAAAGAATCTTTACAACCTATGTCTCTGACAAAGGACTCATTTCTAAAATATACAGAGAATTGAGTCAAATTTATAAGAATACAAGTCATTCCTCAATTGATAAATGGTCAAAAGATATGAACAGCCAGTTTTCAGAGAAAGAAATTAAAGATATCTATAAGCACATAAAGAAATGCTCTAATTCACTATTGATTAGAGAAATGCAAATGAAAACAACTCTGAGGTACCACATCTCCCCAGTCAGATTGGCTAAAATGACAAAACAGGAAAACGATAAATGCTGGAGAGGATGTGGGAAAATTGGAACACTAATGCATTGCTGGTGGAGTTGTGAACTGATCCAGTCTTTCTGGAGAGCAATCTGGAATTATGCCCAAAGGGCTATAAGTACTTTCATACCCTTTGACCCAGCAATACCACTCCTAGGGTTATATCCCAAAGAGATCATAGAAGTGGGAGAAAGACCCATATGTACAAAAATATTTATATCAGCTCTTTTTGTGGTGACAAAGAATTGGAAATTAAGGGGGTGCCCATCAATTGGGGAATGGCTGAACAAGTTGTGGTATATGCATGTTATGGAATACTATTGTGCTATAAGAAACGAGGAGCAGACGGTCTTCATATTTACCTGGAGAGCCTTATACGAACTGATGCTGAGTGAGAAGAGTAGAACCAAGAGAAATTTGTATACAATTACAGACACAACATATGTGTGATGACCAACTTTGGTAGACTGGACTCCTCTCATCAATGCAGTGATATAAATCAATCCCAAAAGACTCATGATGGAGAGAAATGTGTGCATCCAGAGAAAGAACCAGAAAGAACTGAGTTTATATACAGGTGGAAGCAAAATACCTGATCTTTTTCCTTCTCTTATTTGGTTTTATGTCCTCTTTGCCATTTTTCATTCCAGCTGATACAATCCATCTTTATAACCTGACTAATGTATAATGTGAAAGTATTTACAGATCCTATACTTGACTATATGCCGCCATGGGGGGGAAAGGAAGGGAGGGGGACGGGAAGGGAGGGGGACAAAATGTGAAACTCAAGGAATTGTGGAATTGAATCCTGTAAACTAAAAGGAAACAAACTAATTAATTTTAAAGAAAGAAAGAACAGGTTATTGAGAGAAAAGAAGTCTTCTAACTCAACTAAAAAAGTGACATGAACAGCTATCCTTCAAACTTTAAGGTTTTTAGCAAATTGCTTTTAAGTTGAATTGTCCAATGTGAGTGAATCAGTTAGGAGCTGTTCAGATCTTCTCAGAAGCAGCAGAAACATGTCCTTCCTCACTTCCATTTTTTTCCCTGAAGTTTGCTTCAGCCCTACAAGTTCCTACAAGGAACCTTCCATTCTGCCTGTGCCTCCTATTTACTAGGGCATCTGGCAACATGTAACTGATAACAGGAAACAAATTCTTTTAAAAGCAAGTTATTAATCACTGTAGCAGACCTTTGGCATGGATAAGTGACTGACTCGGGAAAGAGACCTGGCAGCACACTCTGATGGCTAAGCTTGTAGAACCAGAGCAGTAAAGAATCCTCAGATTACTGTTAATAATCAGCTACCTAAAAGAGTTTAATTAATGCATAGCTCTGAAACTCTGGACTCAGATATATTACCTAAGCACATAAATTTGCCTTACAACATTGGTTTTGGTGCAGTAAAAACTAACAATTTCTGCACAGAAATTGGGACAAAGGGTAGCAGTGGCATTATGGTAGTGGTGGTGATGTTAGATCACCTAGAAGTACTCTATAAATGGGATAGAAAATGCATCTAGATACCATTGCCACTGTGGCAAAAGGATGAGTAGAAAAGGAAGTACCTCCAGAATGTTACTATTTGTGCCCTTTAAATTTTCCATATTTGGTCAAAATGGCAATCAATCCATCTTAAGTATAGTTTTGGCCCTGTGCAAGTATGGAAGATGGGTTACTGATACTTTTAAGTACAAACAGGATGTTACAATCTGTGACCTACAACTGACTAACATTGCAGCCATCACTACTGCAGCCATTGTGGCCCTGCCAGACTGTAACTCCAAACTGGTCACAGAAATGGACCCCACTGTTCAATTCAGTTGAATTTATTACCTTCAACTATGAAGCTGGAGATATCAAGACAAAAATGAATTAGTTCCTGCCCTCAATGATAAGATATTTTGCTGAATGTTAGAAAGCCCATAGGAGGAGTATTTTTCTCTAACCAATCCTTGCATTCAGGTGTCTCCTTGTCCAGCTCCTCCCATACCATCCTCCTTTCTCAACTCAAAAAGCCATGTAGAGATTCCTTCTACAACAAGGAGACAAGCTCTAGCCCATCTGTGTACATTAAAACTTACAGGTTTTTTTGGTCTCTTTACAATCCACTCACCTGCCTCTGGAGCTATTTCCCTCAATCTTTCAGCAGCAGCTTTTAAGTTTCTCTTGCTATCATCTTTCACCAAGGGCTCTTTCTTATTCTTTCCACAGCAAACACCCCTCTTCTGTGACAATGATCCTGACTTAATTCCAGATAATTAGCCAAAATCCCTGAAATATTGAAATATTTACTACCAAGGTGGGGAGGGGCCTGCGCTCATTGGAGGAAGGGCAATGGGACAAATGTTCCTCATAGCTTCCTATAAGCCACAGGGTCTGTTATCAAAGCTTATATCTTTGTACCCAAACCAGTTCTTGCCCAGACCTCCCTTGCTGGTTTAGACCCTCCAAACATTTAAGCCCTTGACTATTACCGAAATGTAGTAGCCACTACATAATTTCCCTTAATTCCCTTCAGTCATTATCACTGCTACCTGCTTTCTAGTGCTGAATTTGCCTAGAAATTTAAACCCATGGACAATCTTAAAGTATATATCCTAAAGTAACATCTAAATTTAAAATGCTCTGGAGGGAGAAGAGATGAGCCATAATCCTTAGAGATTCTGAATACTTTAAAAAATATTAAATAAAGACAAGGCAACCTGGCATTTTCTTTTTTTTATTTATTTAAAAATGTTTTGTTATTCTGAACACTGACAAATATGACCATTGCCATATACAAATAATAGAAAAAATGTATATGAAACTAAGTTTAATGACAAAGAGCCTGGGTTTTTTTTTAAGTATATGCTGAATTCAGTATGTTAGTTCAAAAACCTGTCCCACTTATCTGTGTTTCCCTTTGAACTTCTTTCTGTTCTTTTCTGTACATTTAAAAAATGTTTTATGTTTATTCTTTCCTTCCATTCTTTTCCTCATTCCTTTCTTTCTTCCTCCCTAACTCCCTTCCTTCATTTCTTCTTTCTTCCCTTCCTTCCTTTCTTTGACATCTCTATCACTAAATTCCTTTCCCCACTAATTTTCCCAATCTCCCCCACAATAAATTTTCCTTGTAGCAAGTTAGAATAGTCATGCAAAAAAGATCCACGTAGTCCTCATTTATCCCAAAATGTACCTCACTGCACCTCTTAACCATCAGCTCTTTGTCAAGAGGTAGGATTAATTCTTTATTATCAGTCATTGAGTCATGATTTGTCATTGCACCAATAAGAGTTCTTAAGTTTTGCAAAGCTTAAAGATGTACTCCCTTTAGACTTCAGTAAGTGTAATGAAGCCAATTATTGAGTACAGTGCTGGGCCCTGAAATTAGCCAGCCCAGCCTGGGAGTGGAGCCATTCATTTGTCACTAACACCAATGCCTTGCCCCTCAAAGACCATCATGAGATCTTTTCAGAGAAAGAAAGGACATCAAAGCCCTGATGTTCCAGAGTTGTGGGTTAGTTTGGCCACAGGTATTGCCAACATAGGTACCTTATTACCATTATACTTCAAATATATTAACTATCCCCACTCTGGGTTCTTTGTAACTTTATTGGAGAGTGCATTCCAGGTTTTAGAGGGAAATGCTTTATTATTATTTTCTTTCTATGATAGTTGAGCAAATCCCTTTTCTAGAAGTCAGTTGAGGCTAGTAACTAATTGTTAAGGGAAAGCACACCACTGGAGACTCAGGAGCTAGAGTGTTAAAAGTAATCAGTCATAGGATCCCCCTATGATTCTAGGAAACAGTTGCCCCACTAGACACCCAACCTATTAGTACCAACACAAGGTGTGTTGTAAGCTCAGAGAAGGCGATGAATTTATAATGTTTTAGTCTTTGTATAAAATGCTTTCATCAAATCAAGTCAATAAGCACTGATTAAAGACCCTCTATGTGCCAGACACTGCGCTAAGTGCTGAGGATGTAAAAGAAAGCAAAAAACAGAATAAACAAACAGAAAAGTATAAAGGCACAATCTAATGGAAGAGCCTTAATTGAATCAAATTAATTTAATTAATCAATGGTAATCAAATAATTGATATTCATTAAGAATATAAATAATAATAAATATATTAATATTCTTAAAAATTAAATGAAATTAATTAAAACAGCAATATACAAACAAGATATAGACAAGATAAATTAGAAATAATCTGAGAGGGAAGGCATTACCAGTAAGAGGATTCTTGCACAAGGTGGGATTTTAACTGGTACCTAAAGACAGATATGAGGAGAGAGAAAATTCTAGGCATGGAGTGATAGCCGGTGAAAATGAACAAAGTAAGGAGATAGAATATCTTTATATATAGAATATCTTTAGAATATCTTCTGCAAAGAACAGCAAGGAAACCAATGTCATTGGATCACCGAGTTTGTAGAGGGGAGTAAGATTTAAGAAAAGTGAAAATGTAGGAAGGAGCTAGGTTATAAGGGATGTTAAAACAGAGCATTTTTATTTGATTCTGGAGGTGATAAGGAGCCACTGGATTTTTTTTTAATGTGGACTGGGGCAGTGACTGGCAGCTGAAGGAAGATGGAGTGAATGGGGGAGGGTTAAGGACTTGAGGCGATGAGACCCACCAGCACAGCATTGTCCAGGTATGAGGTGATGAGGGCCTGCACCAAGCTGGCAGCCATGCCAAAGGAAAGAATAGGGCATAAAATTATAGTGGGTGTCCCTCAGGGCTTTATCCTGGTACCTCTTCTCTTCTTTCTCTGTACTATTTCACTTGGTGATCTCATTAGCTCCCATAATGGTTTTCAGATCTATTTATCTAGCCCTAACCTCTCTCCTAACTTCTAGGCTTGCATCATCAGATGTCTTTTGGTTATCATGAAATGCAGACATGTTAAACTCAACAAATTATACAGATTAAAACATTATAAAGAAAAGCAGCTTTGAAAGGCTTAAGGACTCTGACCTTAAGAACTCTTTGCAATGACCAACTCTGACTCCAGAATACCCATGATAAAGCACACTTCGCACCTCTTAACAGAGAAGAGCTCACCTATAATTACAAAATGGGATATGTATTTTCATAAGCAACCAATATGTAGGTTTGTTTTACTTGACCATGTCTATTTGTTACAATGGGGAATTTTTTTGGGAGAATGGGTGATAGCAGGAGAGGAGGGCTAATGATACCAAGAAAAAAGCATCAGTGAAAATTTATTGTAAATGCACAGAAGAGAATGGAAGGAATTTCAGAGGGAGACAGACAAGACAGCTTTGTAATTAACATTTTGAATTTGATGTATACATTAAAAAAATCTAGATATAATACAAGTTTGTGGTTTTATATTTCTGTTCCTGTTCTTTTTATGTGGAAATGTTCATGTTTGACAAGTTCATAATAATAAAAAATTAAAATAAAATAATAAAATGAGGGGGTAGATCCCAAAGATCCCTTATTCCTCTCAGATTGTGAGCTTTGGAGTAAGGCCACTGCAACAGTTGCAATAGAAGCAGGGCTACAAAAACCTGCTGATAGGGAAAGAAGAGTCCAAAGAAACCAAGTGGAAGAAAGAATCCATTTGTTATTCATCTATCTGGCTGTCCTCAGTGGATGTGAAATGTCCAATACCTAATGAGCAGCCCTGTTACCAGTGTCCCAATGAGACAGGAAACCTAGCTTCTTGACTCACTATAATCATTCTATCATTCTTTATAGAAATCTGAGGGGTGGAATCAAAGCCCTGGAAACAAAGCTCCTCTATTGAAGAGAGACAACTACATGGCAATGATCCCAGGGCAAATCAATTGGCGAAGGCCTCCAGTCCCTGTGGCCTCAGTTAGCAGTTGAGCTAAACTTATAATTCTCCTTCTCAATACAACTACAAACAAGACTTTGATTAATTTACTAGTTGTTCTTTGAGCCAACATGTTTTCTTTTTTCTGTTTTCCTTTACTGTATTTACTATGGGAACATAGGCTCAACTCAATCTTTTGTTCAAGGACAACTGCTGTAAAGTTGTGTAATGACATTTGTTAGTAATTCCACTATCTAATGTGGGTGAGGACAAACATCTGGGACCCCACCCTCATGTATAGCTATGAATCATTAACCATGCAGTCTAAGACTGGAGACAAATCCATCCGGTACAACAGTTTAGTAGGCCAGCAACTATATTTGCTTATTAGCTTCCTAAAGGAGAAAATTTATGATAACCTCAAAGTGATACCTGATTTCAACAGCTTCAATGATTTCCAGACATAATTTCTTTATTTCATATTTTTCTACTTCTAAAAGTGCTGCATTGGGGTGGCTAGGTAGCTCAGTGAATAGAGTACCGGCCCTGGAGTAAGGAGGACCTGAGTTCAAACCCGGCCTCAGATACTTAACACTTACTAGCCATGTGACCTTGGGCAAGTCACTTAACCCCAATTGCCCTTCCCTCCCCCCTGCAAAAAGCAAAAACAAAGATAAAAGTGCTGCATACATTTTTTAGAAATTATTGATATCTTTTGTTTATATATCACCCTTATTTCCATATGTATCCCTTCATCTTCCCATACCCCTATTAGAAGAATAAGAATTAGAAGAGGAGGAAGAGGAGGAGGAGGAGGAAGAGGAAGAAGAAGAAGAAGAGGAGGAAGAGGAAGAGGAAGAAGAAAGAAGAAGAAGAAGAAGAAGAAGAAGAAGAAGAAGAAGAAGAAGAA
>NW_027186473.1:55510355-55548205 GCF_028583685.1 Petaurus breviceps papuanus
AAGAAGAAGAAGAAGAAGAAGAAGAAGAAGAAGAAGAAGAAGAAGAAGAAGAAGAAGAAGAAGAAGAAGAAGAAGAAGAAGAAATTTGACAAAAAACTAACCAACATACTTACCAGGTCTGACAGTATACTCAATGTTCCCCATCCATAGGCTCTTTATAAAGAAATGAGGGAGGTATATTTTCTCATTTCTTCTTTGAAACCAAATTTGGTTATTATAATCACATAGCATTCTCATTTGTTGTTGTTGTTTCAGTTTACATTGCTGTAGTCATTATAATAATTTAGTTTTAAGACAGAAATGAATGATTTAATTTGTCTTAAGAATATCATGGCCAAGCACCACGTGGCAGCTTCAGCTCATGGCCTGCAGAGTGTAGGGGGACAAGGGAAGAAGGGAATGAATCTGGAATTCAAAGTTTTAAAATCAAATGTTTAAATATATATATATGTATATATATATATATATATATATATACTATTATTAATACTATTTTACATGTAATTGGGAAATAAGATATACAGGCACTGGGGCATAGAGATCCACCATGCCCTACTGGAAAAGTCGAAAAGGGTATGAGAGAAAATATGGGAGAGGGCAGATTGGAGGAGGGGATATCCTGTGGGACTGCTATTTTGGGGCAGTGGGTAGGGGAAAAACAGGGAGAAAATTTGCAACTCAAAATCTGGTGGAAATGAATGATGCAAATCAGAAGTTAATAAAGCATTTGAAAAATGGAAAAAAATAACATAAAATTAAATTAAATTAAAAAAAAAAAGAATATCCTGGCCCTGATTGGTATCACTGAGGACACGAGTTAGGACACATTTATTAAATCTGCTTTATTAGCTCTTTTGCCATCAGTTTCTTAAGTCTAGACTATCAACAAAACAATAAATCAAGTCCTACTTTGTAGCATTTGCTCAAGTGTATAAACGCTCAACTGAAAATTTAACAATGGGCTCTTTTCATCTATAGGAGCTAGGTCTAACCCAACTCTATCCCAGTTACTGATTTAGAGTGCAGGTTTCCTGAGCCTAAGAACTTAGACATATACAGAAAAGCACAAAGCAAGGGACTCTCACCAGAGTTAATTTTTGTTTTAAAAATAATACAGTACTGATTTAAGCTATCAACTTGTCTATTTCTTGCGTAGAATGCACTTAATTAATAAGGAATCACCATTTAAAATGAAAACAGGCCTTAACTTGACTGAGTTTTGAACTGGATAAATGGAAGAGCTCTGTGATCAGCTATAGGAAGAATCAACTATAGGAAGAAATACCTAACAGAAACTATTTGACTTTTGTTAAGATTGAAGTACTGCTATCCTTTTACTTAACATGTCTTCTTTTGATAGAACTGAATAGCCAATTGGCTAAAACTGGTAATACAGGGGCTTTTTTGGAGTTTTTAAGTTGTACTTTGCTTGTTACTTATCAGAAGTTGGGGAACAGGGGGAAATGTAACATGGAAACCAATTCTTAGCAGCTCTAACCAGTTTCCATGAGTCATAGCAGTAGAAGATCAGAAAATGTAACAGCTCCAAGCCTACAATTTACTGCAAGAGAATAGTTAGGAGAGCATTGTAGAATCTGCAAAGAAAGGAAATAAATCTGCTGAGCCCCATCAAGAATATAGAACATATTCATTTCAGTGTTCTCTCTTTTTCATTGTAAAGCTGTGAGCTGAGAATGTTTTCTTCTTTCACTATTCTCTCCACATCCTCCAAATAGATTAAGACTTTACTTGAGGGGTCACTTAGTCCTGAGAAGAATAGTTTCATGCTGAACATGAATATAGTAGCCTAAAGAATCACTGTATTTTGGGAAACTAATCAATCCCAATACGACTTCCCCCCTAGATTGTATTGTTAGTTATTAATAGAGTAAGGATTCATTTCTGAGTCTATGTTGATACAGCTGTGAGGCAAGCACGAAAAGTGACATAAAAGTTTGGCTAGATTTAAAAGATAGATTTTAAATATTTTTTAAATAAACTTTTACATTTTTTAAAAAGTCAACTGATATTTAGTTGGTAGGTATTTCTGAATGGTGCTGACTCTAGTGATCCTAATCTGAATTAGGTTCACTTAATGTATTATAATAACTAAATTGTGAATTTGTGGTGATTTGGGGTTGTTGGAGTTATCATTGACAAAAAAAAAAAAGAAGAAAAAAGAGGTTTTCTGAGCAAAGTGTAACTAAGTGCAAATCACACATCAGGAGGTACTGTCTAACCTACAAAAATAAAAGAACCGTTTTCAAGGAGGGCTGGCAGAGTCATAATTAGCAATGTTGGTGCCTGAGTCAAGAGTATGGGGGTCTGACCTGGTTAGGCTCACATGGGCTGTGGCCTTGGGGAGGAAAGCCAAGCCTAAGATGTAAAGGCTTCTTATGCTTCAAAGGAGGAGACAGCAAGATACACTGGAAATGGATCTGAAATCAGGGTATTTAGAGTCAAAGCCAGGCTCCTCCTATGTGACCTTGAGCAAATCAGTTACCTTCCCTGGGAATCAGTTTTCTTTGTAAAATGATGGTTTGGAATTACATAGCATCTATGGTTCCTTCCAGATTTAAACTACAAGTTAAACTTGGAGGGAGCCCTTTGTGGCCAGCATCAACACTTCTGCTGTAGCCAGAAGTCATGGGTAGGTCTGGTGATGGAATAAAGTGAGCCCCAGGAGGTTATTGTAGAACACACTAAATTTCCTGGTAATATGCTAATTGGACCTACTACAAATTTATGCAAGCTGAAATCCAGGTTTATTTGGGCATGCCCAGTTCACCTAACATTGGAGGTGCCCTTGAGGTGACTTTGGAGCACATCCAGATTCCCTAACATGAAGGCCTCTGTGTCACCTACAATGTGGGTTTGAGTGGTCTCCTTAGATTAGCTAGGTGCATCTTTAAAACTGGCAACACTGAGACAGTCACTCTTTTTCTGCTATTCTCTTTTCAGTCACTCTTATTTGCTGCATCTACATGGTGAAGATCATAGTTCACCCGCCACATGGCTGCCAGGAACTAAAGGGGTAAGAGAGGAAGGACTTCCTCCCCCTGCCCTCCACTTTGAACTCAGCTCCAAGAAGTACCTGGGTACCTCTTGTCTCTGTTGTTCGTTTCTGTTCTGTATCGTTTGTCCTCTTTGGTTTTAGGTGCTGGAGGTGATCTTCATGGGATCAGGAATTCAAGCCATGGAAATGACCTTGGACCTGGAATTGTAGGTAGCATGGGAATGGAAATTTTTATTTGTTCTTAAATTTATTTTAAACTTAAGTACAAAATAAGAAAACAACAAAAATACCATAGAACATAAGAGAGTATTCAATATAAAGCAACAAATTTACATTTCAAGGAAACCTATATAGTAAATACTATACATTGTTTTCAAAGCTGTCCAGTTTTTCTTTGCTTCCTTGTAGGTTTTCTTTTGTTCTCTGCTTTCTTTTTGTTGTGGTAGTTGTTCTCTCTCCACCCCTGCACCCAGGCTACAATTAAGTTAGGAGATATACATTACATATGTATGTGTGTGTGCACACATGTAAACATGCCTGTATAAATATCCATAAACATACACATATTCAAACTCATATACATACATGTACTACACTTATTTCTAATTGTGATCTGTTTCTCAGAAGGTGGATAGCATCTGTATCAGCAAGCACCCCAGTGTCCCCAAGGTGGCTGCCAACACAGGTTCTTAGATCTGCTTTGTTAAAGGAAAGCAACTCAAAACTGGTTAACAAGCTTACTTTAATCAGTCAAATATGTATCATTTACCTAGTTCAGGGGAAAAAGGTCAGCACCCAAACTCCAGAGTATACAGACAGAATTATCAAGACCAAGTAGACAGGTTTCCAAACTGTCCAACCATTGCATCCATACCAAATCAACATCTGGGTTTTTCAAAGCTGGGAGGCTCTCAATGACTGCTTCCCAGAGTCTCATCTGATCAAATCACAGAACACCTCTCAAAGTGAGCCCCAAAGCAAAGCTTCACATCAGGGATTATATAGCCTTCTCCTGGGTCAGAGAATGTAACCACCCTCTTGACCCACTGCCCAATCACACAGCATCAAGGTGTGGGCATTCCTGAAAACCAAGCCTCCTGCCACAGGCTCCATGTGACCACATTCAGCCTATTAGGAGGCAGAGTATAAAAGATTTAAATTTTTTTTACATGCAACTGGGAAATAAGTTATACAGGCACTAGGTTATAGAGATCCATCTTGTCCTTCTGGAAAGTCGGAGGGGGGAGGGGGAAAGATAAAGGAGAGAGCAGATTGGGGAGGTGATATTCAGTGGGATCAGTGTTTAGGGGTTATTGGTAGGGGATAAAGATGGGGAAAAAATTTATAACTCAAACTCTTGTAGAAATGAATGATGTAAACTAAAAATAAACATAAAATTTAATTTTAAAAAGTGCTTTATATTTATGTTCATAAAGTTCCTGTGTGCGTTTTGGTAGTCTAAAGGTTTATTGAATAATATTGCTGATACTGTGGTTTATTTTTTACTTTTGATTAAATCCATTTTAACTTTGTCTGAGATCATGATTACTATCCCTGCTTTTATTTTTACATAATAAATTCTACTCCTGCTTTTTATTTTATCTTTGCGTGTATCTCTCATTTTTATGTTTCCTGAAAGTAACATATTGTTGAGTCAAATTTTTAATTTGCTATCCATTTTCATTTTATGGGGAAATTCTACTATTATATTTTAAGTAAAGATCAATCTGGGCTGGGTTTTCTAGTTTTTTTTTTGTTGGTAGCAGAACCAGGACAAGGCATCTGGGTGCCAAAGGCAAGATTTTTTTTAAAGCTCTCTCCCCCATTTTAAAAATTCACCATTCCTTTTTGTTCAAGTCTTCAGCTCTGGTGTGAGGACTTGCTGAGCATTTTTCAGACTGTTTATCCAACTCTCACTCGCTCCAAGAAACTGTAACACATGCAACAGCCATACCCCAGCAAAACTGTCTTGGCAGAAGAGCTAAACCAGGTTGAGGGTAACTGACAGGCCTCAAACTCATTGGTGAGTTAGGGGGATGGCTGCACCAAGTATGTAAAGACTTCTCCTAGCAGAATGGGTGGATGAGAACAATCTGTTACAAAGGCACTGTGAAGAGTACTAAGGTACTCTGTCAGGCATCAAAGACTCCAAGGTTATTCAGTGCGTCCTTTTGTCTTACCACTGGACTTTGATGACTCTGGAAGTGAGGCTGATGACTTTGTACAGTTCTGCCTCATTTAAACCCAATTCATGAGCAAGACAAGATATCACCAATGATGTCATTGGTCCTCTTCAAAAGCAGAGGACAGACAGCACTCTTCCAAGTCATACAGAAACATTAGCTCTTCAGTTTAACTTATGCAACTTGACTTACTACAAAATGAATACCTATTTGCCTTGAAAATTGGCGTTTTTTGGCATTTAAAATAAATTCATGTATTATATGTGCAACAAAGCTTCCAACCCATTCTGGGACATTTTGCCTGTTGCAGTATATGTGGAAGGGGACCTGCCTCCAGAATGTAAAAGATAAAGTGAAAAGCTGCCTAACTGCATAAGGGATTTGCAGAGATGGTGCCAAAACTTTTTTTAGGGGAGAGAGGAGATGAGAGAAGCAGAAGACATTTAAGGGAACCATCTTCTCATTTCTAGCTTGCCTCCCTAGAGACTCCCAGAATGTACTTCCTTGGATAAGGTTGGATTCTCTTGTTTTAAGATAAGGTCTCATATCACTCCCAGCTAAAGAATTAATTCACTCTTGTATATTTTCTGTTATATTCTAATCTGTAAAACTTCTCCAATTTCTATTGGTTGTTTTGTTTGGATAAAATGAGTTTACATATTATTTGTTATTTGTGATGACAAATGTAACCAGCATTTAGTGGGAAGAAGCTAAGATGTCAAAGGAATACCTTCTCCTTTAAGAGTAATCAGGAATCTTCTTTCACAAAATGACTAATTTGAAAATATGTTTAATATGATTGTCCATATAGAAACGAAAAAAAAATTTTTTTAATTTAAAAAAAAGAGTGATCCCAGAATTTCTCTTTGAACCCTTAAACACTGAACCTCTAGCCAGATAAATTTGGGGACAGATAGATACAATTCTAACCCAATATTTCTCTCAATGACAGGTAAAAGACCACCCAGTCTCAAGGGCTTCTAAAGCCTACTTGCCCCTCCCCTTTGCTAGAGTCTCATCTCTGCTACTGTCTGCATAAGTTGGCTAAGATCAGATCATATCTGTCCGTGCCATCCAAGAGTCACATCTATACATTTAGGTAATGTACACAATCACACACATATTATCTATCTTACACAGTCAAAAATTTTACAAATATAATATAAAGTATTGCTCCCTCATTGTGTCCTCTCTGGATTGTGCTGCAGGCAGCTACTTTGCCTATTCCTGAGTCTTGTATTGAGTGGGTAGTGAAAGGAGAGGAGACTGTGCTGAGCTCCTACTGGCCTTGGAAGGAAAAGAGAAGTCACTTCTTATACAGCCTCCTGATCATTCACTCCCAAGGGCCCAAAGCTTCTTTTTTTTTTTTTTTTGAGGTACAGGACCTTTCTGCCCCTAAGCCAGAAACATAGATTATCTAGGATTTTCTCATTGCTATGCTCAAAACAACAATTTTTTATAGTAGTCAAATATTAAATAAATGTAATGGCAAATCTTTTCCCTGGAGAAGACATGTGAAAGTACCTCCCTACTTTGGGGAGGGAAAGACTATGGATAGGGAACATTGCATACACTGTCAGCTGAGGTCTTTGTGTTTCATTCTACTGAACTGTTTTTCTTTGTTACCAGGGAGGGCTCATTTGGTGGTGGCAGATATATACAGAAGTGATTATGATGTAAAAACAAAAGGCATCAGCAAAAATTTAGTTACAAAACCAAAACAGAACAAAATATAGTGAGCCAAGTTCTCATCAGTGTCATAAGAAATCATCCAGGTTGACTTTATGTGAGGCTACTGAATCAAAAATTCACCTACAGCTTTTCTGTTTATGCTCTGTTCCCCTCCCCTATCATTAGTGTGCTCAGTATCAGTAGTAATATTAACTGTAGTAATATTAATATTATATGCTCACTGGTATTCTTGAGTTAATGTGTTTTCATAAGCATCTGATTACCACCTTAGACAATGTAGAAACTAGAGTGCCTGGAAATACTGAAATTGAGGATTGTGAAAATATGCTTAATTTAATCACTAGCTCTGAGAAGCTGCTCATATGACCTCTTTAATTAAAAAAAAAGTCTCTGGGAGAATATTAAACATTCTGCACTAGTGTTCTAATGACATTGTCCTCATAGAATGTTCATGAGTTGACCTCTATTCTGCATTTAGCCCATTACCTCTGATTCTCCAATTCATAGTATAACAAGTAAATTGCAGAAGAACCAAAATAATTTTGCTTGGAACATCAACAGAAAACAAACTTTAAAACTGAGCCAGCTCTTTCTTAACCTATGGAAACTGGAAGGAAATTTCTCCATACTTCAAAAACAGTGCTATCATTGCCTTTTTCAAAAACAAGGCTAAGAAAGTTGCTGGAAAGAGATGTTTTTACAGTAAAATGTAAAGAAAATCACTTCTTTAAAGAAATTGTGAATGCGTGCCTGGGGTATCAAGGGCATGAAAATACCAAAATCATGTGTGACCAGGATACATGCATAGAATTGTAATTGCAGTGGTAATGATGATTTCTGGTGACACCATAAGGAACCTTTCTCTTGGATCTGCTATCTTATAGGCACTATCTCCTCTGTTCTAGGTAAAGGAGTAGAAAGCTCCCCTGAATATTTTTCTGCTTCCTATGAGATTTCATGTCTCTGCTCTAGTAGGTCCTCAGCTATCCAGTTATCTTTGAGGTCACAACACCTATTTGGCCTTTACTGGAAGTATGGCAGTTAGGAAGTATCTTCCTCAAAGGGAGAGCTACAGCTGTGTCCCAAGTCTTTTAGCCATTTCCTCCATCCACTAAGGAGTGTTGTGGTTAATAATCTTCTCCCCCATAGGAAGAGTTATAGATTTCCTGTTCTGTTATTTCATTCTCCTACTCTATAGTTGAAGTGTTATCCTCAGTGTCAACTGGCATCTTGTCCTCTATCTCATGGAGGTACTATGATCAGTAAGAAGCCTCTCGTCATCATTATCAATAAGCATTTATTAAGTACCCACTATGTGTCAGGCACTTCCCTACCCTCAAGAAGCTCATAATCCTTCCCTAAAGAGATGTGTTATAGCTTTCCTCAGACAGTTCTTTCACCCAGTAACTATGATGTTCTCTTTGCTTCCTCAGTTAACCTTCTCAGCCAGTGATTTAGTTCTTCTGTGCAACCTGGCTTCACCAGAAAATAAAAGAAATTCAGGTTGAGTAGGTCTACTCTTTGAATTCTTAGAATTTTTTTTGGTTAACTCTTCTGTTTTCTGAACGTGTTGACACTTCTAAACTCTTTATTCTCTAATGTCTCCCCAGAGTCTCTCAATAAAATTCTCATCTAACATAGTCAGGAAACTATTTTAGTTCTTAGCTTTTATAGTCAAATATTCTAAGGGGGCTACTTCCTCAAACAGAAAAAAGAGTTACGTTACACTATGTTCTGAAAATTATTTTTAACTCCATATCTATCCCATCAGGCTCTTCTGTTCTGTGTAAAAAGCAAAGGCCAGGCTGGCTAACAAAGGTTGAAATTTGATGACCTTTGTCTAATATCCTCCCTCCAATACATTATGGCCTGTTATCTCCCACATAACTGTGTACTTAGTTAACTATTGGACCATTTAATATTAACTGTTAATAGTATGAACTATTAGACTAATAGGATCTAATCACTAGTCCATTCAACAGGATTGCTGCCAGACCATGCCAGTAGGCTTAGATCAATTAGCAACTTTATATTAAAAAAAAAATTCACACTGTCTACTGCTGGAAAAAAAAAAGTAGCTGGGTACCCCTAGGCTAGATTGTTGATTTCTAAAGTTTCTTTTAGTTCTTACGTTATATGATTCTCTAGAGTAGGGGAGCAAAATTGTGTTCATTTTACAGTATTTCATAGGATATGTCCCCTCTATCATACACATGAGAGCATACATGTAGCACAGAAATGTTTCCTGAATAAGCTATTAAAAAGAAACAACAGAATTTTGCTGCTCAAAACCTATGATGACTTACATCAAGCCAATTACCCAATGTTAAAGATTAAAAACATTAGTTTTAAAATTCTGATCAGTAATTGGTTCAATTGTCTAAAATAGTACTTTTGATATATTTCAAAGAACTTCTCTTTGTTTTATTTTTAACTTTTTATTAGAAGCACCTCTGTAAAGATTAGCAGTGTAATCTGCTCCCTGGTTTACATTGTTTTGCTTTAGAAAGTAGTAATAATATTTAAAGTTTCAATGAAATTTTCCCTAATAAAATCCCTATTACATATACACATGCACCACACATGTGTATGCATGTGCAAATGCACAGTGTCTCAAAAGTCTTATTGCTGTTTTAAGTTGTGAGAGTTTTAAACTGCACTAAGATTTTGGGGATATATGTCCATATCTGTGTATTTATTGCTAGAGAGAATTGCTGTTGAAGAAATCCACTCCACCATTAGAGATTTGTAAATTTTTACAATTCACAGACTTAGATAGCTGCACTGAGGCCCTGGAAGGTTAAGTAATTTGGCCAGTTTCACCCATCAGGATGAGTCAGAAGCTGACTTGAAAGTCTTCCTAACTTCAAGGCTGGTTCTCTACATACAAGGTAGGAATTATAGGCATTATTATTTCCACTTTACAGAAGAGAAAGTAAAAGTTCAAAGCAACTTGCCCACCATCACACTAGCTGTGAGTAGCTGTTACTCAAATCTACATTTATACAATACTCTCAAGTCCAATGTTCCTCCCATCACACTAATGTGTCTCCCATCAAGCATCCAGGTGCTAAGTTCCTGATACACATTTTGCTTCTATAAATAAACAAAACCAAAAAAGGCTGTACCATCAATGAAACAAAAGTACAAGGAATTTAAAGTAATAATGTCAAGGCTATCTCAAATTATGTTGTACAGGGAACTACCATAGCTTCTTGTACTTATAATCTATATTATCCTTTTTTTTTTTTTGCTTTTCAGAGGGCAATTGGGGTTGTGACTTGTCCAAAGTCACACATCTAGTAAGTGTGTCAAGTGTCTGAGGCTGGATTTGAACTCAGGTCCTCCTGACTCCAGGGCTGGTGCTCTATTGACTGCGCCACCTAGCCTCCCCTATATTATCCATTTATAACATCTATTAGAAAATTAATCCCTTTAATTTTTTTTTGCAGGGGAGAATGCAGAGCAATTGGGGTTAAAGTGACTTGACCAAGGTCACACAGCTAGTGTCTAAGGTTGTATTTGAACTCAGGTCCTCCTGATTCCAGGGCTGGTGCTCTATTTACTGTGCCACCTAGCTGTACACCCTTTCATTATTTTTGAAATTTCCTATTGGTAAGGCATAACAAATCCTGTGTTCTGAGTTACAGACGTTGATCATCACTAACCATGTGTTAGTAGAGTTGACTCATGTAATTTTTTTTGTTTGTCTCCTTTTGCCCACCCTACATTTAGTACCATAAGGTCATAGGACTTAAAGATGGAAAAGGATCTTAGGAGTCACCATATCACAGATGAGGGAACTGTAGCATAGGAAGATTAAATAGCATGTCTGAGGTTTCAGAGCTTGAGTGGAAAAGCATTTCAAATGATGGGGGAAAGAAAGGAAAAACATTAAGAATTTACAATATTGAAATTTTCTGGAACTGTTAGGAATTTTTTTTGTTGAAATTTGTTTGGGCAGAGAGGTTTGGAAAGAAAGGTGGAGAATACTACTTAAAACACGGGAAAACAATTTGTCGCATGTCTAAAAAAAGGCCTAATGTAATAATGCCACAGAGATTTTTTATCTAAATGCTTCTTTCCCCACCCCCCAAAAAATGCTTAAAAATACAAGCAAAATGTACAAATTCTTTCTCAGTTGAACTTGGTCTGCTGAGTATAATCACTAATTACTATACTATGTTGTATATTTAGATGCATGTCTTCTAATGGCAGTTATCTTTGTGGCTGTGTTTAGTCACTGTTCCTTACTGATCACACAATTACAGCTTTCTGAAATTAACAACTTTAATTTTTCTTTAATTATAGGGTTCATGTAAAAGCATGACAAAAAGACAGGTATTTGGTACATCTATTTATTATTAAAATAAAAATGTAGCTTAGCTGAGGTGAAGAAAGAAAAATGGGTGTGTGTGTATATATATATACTTATAATAAAGATATGAATACAATGTAACCAGTGAAAACTTGATTCAGCACTTCAAGCTTCAAATCCAAAAATTACTTCTAAAGGTGGAGAAATTTGTTGGATTTTGACAAATACTGGTCAATTCAACAAATATTTATTAAGCATACACTATGTGTAAGATACTACACTGTGGACTGAGGATACAAAATTATAAAGGAAAAAAGTCCTTCTCCGAAGGGAACACATATTCTAATGGAGCTAATCCAATGTGTACACAGATAAGTATAATATAAGTGTAATAGGCATCTAGGGTAAATGCAAAGCACTTGGAATGGCATCTCTCTATGTGGCGAGCCTACATCCAGGAGAATCATGATGCCCTGTAAGTGAGGTGCCTTGTAGAGAATGTAGAGCATGTGTAGACATTTGGTAACTTGTCCTTGAATTCTGAGTGCTGAAAAGGAGCATCTTTGGTTTTGAAAGCATTTTAAAAAAGGTGTGTCAGCTTCATGTACCTCCTCTCTTGCCTCATTCTCTTTTGGCTTCATTAGGTGATTCCCTTAGCTCGTGGCATCTAGTAAGGGTCCATGATGACCTTAGAAATTTCCAGTCATTGGGAGATAGAAACTCGGGAATTTTAGAGTCAGTTCAGGTTGGATTTCACAGCCAGCACAGCACTGATACTTCCAAGGTAAAAGGAGCGAGTAGTGCCTAAAGTTAGCCTTGAAAGAAGATAAGGATTCTGCAAGACAGAGATGAGGAAGGAGAGTGTTCCAAACATGGAGGATGGCCTATGTGAATTTACAGAAGTAAGGGATGGTATTTTGAGGTCAGGTCCAGTCTTGCTGGGAGAGAGAGTTCATGAATGGTACCAGTGTGAAAAAAGGTATGGAAAGGCCAACAAAATATTAACTTCTATAAGATTTTCTTAATGTATGGTCTCTGTATTTCTATCCCCCCTTTGATTATTATTATTACAGTTATGTATTTGTTTCTTAGAATTTTGAAACTGTGAGTGTTATCCTTCATTCTCAGGAATGTAAATGAGTTAATATTGTCTGCTATAGGATATATACATATTACATATATAAATACATTTATGCATATCTAAATTAATAATTTAGGCCTTTATTCCTATTAGGTTCTTTGTATATTAGAATCTTGTTCCCCCTCTTTTATAGAATCTGAATTAATTTTTCACATATAGAATTCCAAGGAAGGCAAAAATAAAAGCCATAAGAACCTCTATAAATCCTTTGATTCCTCTTGTAAGAATAATTCAAGGTCAACTTTTTGGCATTTTGTCAGATAGTATCTGAGACACACAATTCCATAGTATTGTAGATAAGATCTTCCATGTCCCTATGGTTAACTAACTTTCAGTAAATCAGGAAGCATTCCATTTCCTTACTCTCATCATTCTCAATCAATTACTGTACTCAAAGATCCCAAAATAATTGATCTGGAAGAGAATGTAATAGGGAACAACTTGCTCTCTTCCAAACACTATTCCAAAAGGAGAGAACATCTCTAACGTGCATCAGAGATGAGGCTTTTCTTAAACTGACCCATGTTTTAATTGGCATTTGTCAAGTACAAAGTCTGATGGAAAACACTACAAACAGTCCTTGGGAAAATGAAGACTGACAACACCCCAGGAAAGTGAATGAAGCTCACCAAGGTGAGGCTTTTCTTATGGATAAAGGGAAAGCTGGGAAACCATCTCTAAAACTGCCATATTATCCCAACCTAGGGAATTGCCTAACTTTGCCCCAATCTACATACAGATTTGGAAGCCTACAATATCCCACTTCTAGTTTCATCCCATGAATATCTTATTTTTTATTTTTTTCCAATTACGTGTAAAGACAATGTATATTTTATTTTTTCCAATTACATGTAAAGTCAGTTTTCAACATTCATTTTAAAAAATATTTTGAGTTCCAAATTTTTCTCCCTTCTTCCTTCCCCTCTCCCCAAGATGGCAATCTGATATAGGTTATACATGTACAACATGTAAAACATATTTCCATATCATGAATATCCTTTAATAAATTTTCTTTTACTATATCAAGATCCTTGTATGGCTTTTCTTTTCCTCTTCTTACTGTAGATAGAGGATTACCATATAGTCACTAATGTGAAGAGACATTTGCTGCCAAATGACAAAATTGAAATCTCATTTTTAAACTACTTGACATCAAGGGGCCCTCCTTCCATTTGCTGAAGAGGTGCTAATTTATGAAGGCAAGAAGGAAGGTTGTAGCTAGTTTAGGAAGACTTAAAAACCGAGAAAGGAGTTTGTATTTATTATTTAGCTAATAAAACACTAGTAACAGTTTTGAATAGTGAAAAGACAGGGTCAGACCTGTCAAGGATAGACCAGCTAAGAGGTATGAGAGCCTAAACCAGATTATTTGCTGTATGAATGGAAGGAAAGGAGCTGATGTAAGATACTGAGGGTACAATAACACTACATAAAAATAAACAAATTTGAAAGCTGTAAAAACTATGATCTATACAATGACTATTCATGATTATAGAGGACTGAAGATGAAAAATGTTATTACTGAGATAGAACAAATTTAAGTTGCAGAATTTATATACACTTACATACACATAGATAAAGATATATATACATGTAATTTGCATGTATATTTTTATATGTCCATTTCAGGATTTGTTTTGCTTCACTCTGCATATTAATTACAAAAAAATTGTTTTTCTTTTTCTTTTTTCCAATGGGGTGGAGGTAGGAAGTAGAGAAGTTATATTTCTATTAATTTTTAAAATAGACAAGTAAGGAATCCTACAGATATGAAGTGCTGAGGTCACTCACTATATTACTGATTTTTCTTAAGTGATTTACAAGAGACCCCTCCTGAAGTAGGAATAATTTGTAAATATATGCAATGTAAAAACAAAACATCAATAAAACTTAAAAAAAATACTGAGAAGGGACAGTTAGGTGGCCCAGTGAATAGAGCACTGGCCCTGGAATCAGGAGGACCTGAGTTTAAATCTGGCCTCAGACATGTGACACACTTACTAGCTGTGTGACCTTGGGCAAGTCACTTAATCCCAATTGCCTTGCCTTCCCTCCTCCAAACAAAACAAAACCAAAAAAAAAATACTAAGGAGGCAGAACTGGCAAGACCTACAATTTGTTTGATATGGGCAGTGAAGAAGAAAAATAATTTTTGATAGGATTTGTTTCATATCACCTATATTTCCCAATGTAATTCTTCCCCCTCTCCCATCCCATAGAAACATTCTTTAAAATAAAGTATGAAAAAGGGAAGAAAGAAAAAAAAAGTCCAAAATTATTTGCACTATCTGACAGCTATGGTACCCCATTTCTGCAAAGGAGTAAGGGAAAGTATCTTATATTTCTTCTTTGGAGCCATGTTTGGTCATTATCATTCCTTAGCATTTAGTTTTGATCCTTTTTCTTGTTTTTTTTCCCATTTACATTATTTCCCCCATTCTGCTTACTTTATTTTACATCAGTTTATGTACTTATTAATATTAATTATTATTAATATATTATTATATATAATTATTAATATATTAATATAAATTAATATTAATAATTTATATTCATCTCTGTACTTATCACTTTTATCATTCCAAACAATATAGTGATATTTTATTATATTCCTATACCACAATTTTTAGCCATTCCCCAATCAATGAACATATATGTTCCTTGCTACCTCAAAAACACCTACTAGAAATATTTTGGTGTATGAGGCCTTTCTTTTTATCATTGACTTCCTGAATCTCTGAGTCAATGGGTATGGATATTTAACTACTTTCTTTACATAATTTAAAATTGCTTTTGAGAATGGTTTTACCAATTCATAGTTCTAAAAACAAAGCACTTATGTGCCCTTCTTTCTGCAATCCTTTGAATGTTGTCTATCCCAAGGAAAAGATTATTAAGGCATAGGGAGACTCAAACATGCCTGTAGGTAGGCAGCAGGGAATGATCTAGTAGACAGGGAGAGAATGAAGATGAGGGGTATATAGGAATAGGGGCAAAGTACTATGGTAGGGGATGGGATCAAGGGTACAAATGAATGGGGTTAGCCTTGGCAAAGGAAAGGACTACTTAATCCTTAGAAAGTAAAAATAAAGAGTTAGAGGATGAGTGAAGATATATTGGAATTTGGAGGTATAAAGAAGGGGAGATGAAGGGTCTCATGAAAATGATCTTTATTTTCTCAGTAAAAACTTATGTTGATATATGCTGAGAGAGACTCCAGCATGACTCTGAAGGTTTGAGGAAAGAAAAGAATTTGGAAAAGCCACTGTAGAAAATGTGATATACAGCTAATTGGTGGTGAATAAAAGGGTTGATGTACAGTAATGAAGGTCCAGATGAGGTTGGATAACATGAATTTACAGTAGAATCAGTTAATTCAATTTTGTGATTTTCTTGATCTTCAAGGTAGAACAGTTTTGGTTGATAGTAAAAATGCTAAAGTGTGAACATGAATGATGAAGGGAGCCAAGGGTTTGATATTCAAAGGCCAGAATTGTAAAAGGATTATCACCACGAATATTTAAAGCACTGAGAGCTGTAGTTGGTATGGGAAAAAGAATGTGAAGCAGAGAAGTCAATGACAGTGAGACAGCAACCTGAAAGTTGGCAACAACAAGGATCTGGATGGAGTGATAAAATTCTATGGAATGAAATTCAGAGGAGAGGTTCCCATGAATAGAGAGAAAAGTTTATTGTGTCATGCAGTCAGGTAGGCAGGTGGAAAGGAAGGAAGAAGGGAAGGAAGGAAAGAAGAAAGGGAATAAAGGGAGGAAGGGAGGGAGGGAGGAAAAATATACATTTAAGAGACTCTGAAAAGTTCACCAAAATTAAGTGCCAAAAGCATGGTGTAGTGCAACAAGGGCTGATTTACAATCCGAGAATCTCCTATTACTTGGTATTATAGGATCTTGGACAAGTCATGTAATACACCTCCATCAACAGAGCATCACTGGTCCTGTTTTCCCTCAGCCCCTCCAATATTTGTCATTTTCCTTTTTTGGTAAATTTGCCAATTGGATGATAATTATCAATGACCATTTTAAGTAGTATCATAGAACACCAGAACTTGAAGATCATTTAGAAATATCCAGTGTACAAATGAGATGCAGAAGTTAAGTGATTTGTGTAAGTCACATGACTAATGAGGGGCAAAGCCAAAGGCTTAATTCTCAGGTCAGGGTTCTTTCTACCATATTACCCTGTGTTAAGGCATGTTGTTATTTGGAATGGGGTAACATATTAACCAGTTAGTACAATGACTATATTTGATCTAGTTAATTCATTACTACTCATGACAACTAGTAAAAACACACCCTTGAAGGAAAAGGACATAAAACAGGTAAGTGGAGTAGATAAGTGCTACATATTTTAATAAGATGCCAAAGTAGAATGTTCATGGACTACTGGAGGTCAGAATATAGGAGGAATAAGACATGGAGGAGTCTCTGAATGAAATTCAGCATACATTTATTAAATACGTATGTGCAAGATGTTATGCCTGGCATTAGGTATGTAAAAGTGAAAAACAAAAACAATTCCTGACTTCACACAGCTTACAGAAGAGACATGTATCTATATATAACTGCAATACCATGTTGTGGGCCAGGACTGACACAAGTTGGTGTCCTGGTAGTTTGGGCTTGATTTTGAAAAAAATGAGACATTCCTAATTAATTCAACAGGAAACAAGCTTATTTAGCCATTGCATAGAAATGATAGTCGGTGAGAAGACAGCACTTAAGATTGGATTAGCCATTCTACTTCATTTTAAGGGGGAAATCTTCTGGAAGCCTATAAATCAGAAAGCTGCTTGTCAACTCTGATATTGTTTGAACCTTAGCCCCTCAGGACAATCAAGCCTTGGGGACAGTGTCTTTGCTTTTCAGGGAAGGAAATAGCTTAACATTAATGGAGGGGTGTGTGTGTGTGTGTGAACCCTGGTAGATATTTATCTTATCAATTAGAACATGATTGAACACACAGGGAATTTTAAAGAGAGAAACATTAGAGAGGTATTGCTTCTAGTCATCAGGAATCAGAGGAAAATTCATGAAGGAGATGACACTTGGGGGAACCTTGAAGAGAAGCGTTTATTTATGTGTTCGTTTAAGGAAGTTTTTAAAAAGGTAAAGATGGGCTGATGGACAACTTTGATCCAGGCATGGGCATTCAAATAACGGAGGAAAAAATGCCACTTTGGCTTTTTCAGGTACTATGGTGCTAGGAAATAAAGGGGTGCTTTTGTGTGCAGCTTTAGAGAGACTCCCTTTGGACACTCTGCCACCGCAGGGAGTAAGTGAAGCAAGCAGAAGATAATAAATTTGGAACATCTGTGGGACAAATATCAGGGAGCAGGAGGCGCTGGTGTATACGTGACTTGTCCATCTTTTTGCCTCATTTATTTCCTTGAATTGTTTGCCTGGAAAGAAGGATGTCTTGGGAGTGAAAACTTATCAGAATGCATCTTATAAACTGGTGTCAGTTCTGACTGTAGGCTTCATCCTTTCCTCCCCCCCTCCCCTTGACTTCTGCTGTCAATCAGCAGCAAGCTCATTCAGGAGTCTTTTGACCTCCACCCTTGTTGGCCACACCCTTAACAGCATTAGGCCCTTTAGGGTTTTTCGACCTCCAATTTTGCTGGTGACTTTAGTCCCTCCCTTCTTCACTTTGGTGTTTGCCAAATAAGGATAGGTACCTTTGAATTAGCCATTCCCCATTTCCCTGTTCTTTGTAAGGCCACCTCCCAGTCATTGGGGGATAGTGGAGGGCTTCCCTGTTATTTGCCATCCAGGAAGATTTTCATGCTGAGACTTGCGCCCACCTCTCAGCCAATGGGAGAAGGGACAGCCCGGGGGGGGGGGGGGGGGGCGGGGGGGGGGGGGGGGGGAGAGGGAGAGGAGATTTGACTATGTTATGGTATAAATTCTTGCTCTGCTTTTTGTTACTTGCCCCTTTCTTATGACCAGTAATGGGGAAGAATGCCCTCTTCCCCCAGGAGGGGGGCGAAGAGAATAAAATTCCTGTTCTTATCCTAAGAAATCTCCATGTTCTTTATTAAATTATGGATAGGGTTTTTCATCCCACACAAGAAGGAGGAAAGTGTGGGAGACAGAGACTAAAGAGACACTCAAAGAGAGATTGTTGAGGCAGTTTCTGATGATGCTTCCCCACCTCCCTCCCCCCATCTGGGGTCTTGTGATCTCTGATTTTCAAAGAGATAGAAATGATAAGAGAGAATAAATGAGTGTCATATGTACTTTGTGGTATTCTCTATTCATTTACTATCTTCCTGTTGCTACTCTTTCTGAGACAGCAACCTGTGGCTAGTGATTACATGGAGAGGTGCTGACGCCACAACTGGTGTCAGCCACAAAATGAGGTGATGTGAAGAGAGCTTTCATGAATAGAAAAGAGATGGTAACTCAAAGAAAGTCAGTGCAGCTGCAAGAAAAAAAGATCCTGAGAAATTTAGACCGCCCATTATTATAAATCCCATTCTGTTGATGGGGGGTGGGAAAGTTACTTTACCTTTGTTAGTCCATAATCCTGAGGCAAGGAGGAAGTAGAGAGGTTTGTCCTAGCAAAGAGAAGGGCCACATCCTCTTGTGAGAAGGTGTGAAGGAAGAGAAGGTGGAAAAGGCATCTAGTGTATATGAGGAGGAAGAGAGAAGAGGGACCTCTCAGCAAATGGCCTACATTTTTTTCTTCAGTAAAATATGAAGCAAGTTTCTCTTCTGTGAGAGGGTGAGGAAAAGAGATTTGAAAAAGATTTTGAAAAGCTACTGTGATGTAGGACCACGAGTCAATTAAGGTATGTAAGTATTGTCTCCACGAAGAAAACTCAGTTGAACTTCTGTGACGTAAATTTGAAGTGGATTCATTCAGCATGGTTTCATGATTTTCTCCAGCTTCATTCAGCATCATGTGTATAGGAGTAAAGGCAGTGAATGGTGGGAATCATCAAAGGCTGAGGCTTGGCAGTCAAGATCAGTGATGTGATAAGGGGGCAAAGGAATTGAAGAGAGGAGGCTAGTGTAGAGCTGAACTGGTACACCAAGGGATCAAGATGAGGAAAGGAAAGTGTAGCCAGTGCAGGAGTGATTGCCTGGGAGAAAACTGGGGGTGAGAAAAATTGGAGGTGAGGTTGTAGACAAAAATCACGGTTTGATATCAGAAGGCAGAGGGACCGGTGAAATAGACTGTGATCAGATAAAGGAATTTCAGAGTTCATGAACACAGATGTGGTACATTTGAGGGTGATGGCAAGATCAAGTATATGAAGGTTTTTATGTATGACTGAGGTGGTGTGGAAGAGTAGGTCAGGTGAAATGGGCAAGTTGAGCAACCGTGAGGTTGTATCGAGGGAGTATCAATATTTATGTTGAAGTCCCCTAGTAGAGGGCAGGACAAATGAGCAGCAAGAGCTGCTGACTCAGTGGACCTTAAAAAGGTAGTACGTGCCCATGTCCCTCTTTTGCTTTGAGTTTCCAAGTGGTATTACTCTGGGACTCCTAGAGGGTTTCTCCATCTTGATTCCTAGGTCACTATTTCCATGTGGCAGCTGAAGCAGGGGCTCAGTAGGTAAACTGAGCTTGAGTATCATGAGGGGCCTTGACTATCTTTCCCACTTTGTACTTCTTTGCCTGATTGTAGGTGCCTGAGCAGTGATCATGAAATGAATGTGTCCAACATTGGAGGTAACCTTCAGTGTTCCTGGATTTCTCAGTAGGTGTGGGAAGCTGATGTCCCCTGCTTTGATTACATTGCCTCTTAGAGGAGAGGACAAACATTACCAGGAGAATGAACCTAGCCCTGGACTGTCCAGAAGTCATGGGCCTGGAAGATATTGTTTGCATGGCATAGAGATGAGAGGAAATGTAAAGTATTCAAAAGTCTCACAAAGTGCATTATGCCTTTAATGTCTTAAGAATCTTATCAGAAGACTATATTAGGAGTTATGTCACTGTTTGGAGGCAGCTAGATGGTTCAGTGGATAGAGCAAAGGGCTTGGAGTCAGGAAGACCTGAGTTCATAACTGACCTCTCACTAGCTGTGTGACCTTGGGCAAATCACTTAACCTCTGTTTGCTTTAATCCAATGCAAAAGGAAATGGTAAACCACTAAAATGACTTTGCCAAGAAAACCCCATGGACAATACTGACATTCCATGGCTTATGGGGTCACAAAGAGTTGGACACAACTGAACAACAACTTGCTACGGCTGCTGTTTTTCTGTTTTGTGTGCATATTATTTATTTCTTTGGGGTAAAGGGAATTAACAGCTCTCTTGTACTTCATCTGCATTATACACTGAGTAACTTTGATTCCCGTAAGCCAAATCATAGGCTTAAAATAATTTCCCCTAGGACTCTAGATTATAAAGCTCCAAAGAGAGGAAAAGAGCCTGACCTTCCTTTTAGATGGTCAGGCTCCTCCAGAACCAATATTCCTGAGTCCAGAGTTGAAAGGGGCCCCTCGGTGGAAGGGAAGAAAGCTCCTACATCCCAGTCCCTCGGACCCCAGCTAGTGTTTACTTTTGCCCTTTTCACCAAAAACAAAAACAAACTACTTAAGTCACTTAAAGAAAGCAAACAAGTTTGACAGTTTATGTAATTATTTATGTCCCATTCCTGGAATCCTTTACCTCTCTACTGAAGGATATATGTGTTATATCCTCTATTTTCTCAAACCAAGATTATTCATTGCAGTTCATCTAAATCCAACTGCCTTTTACTATTGCTTTCATTTACATTACTGTAGTCAAGATGTATATATTTTTGGTTCTCTGTATCACTTCATATAAGTCCATGTTTCTGTGAATACCTCTGAATGTCATTTCTTACAGCATTTCTTTTTTTTTCTGTACAATAATATTTCATTGTATTAACAATACACAATTTATTTAGTCATTTCCCAGTAGATAGGGATTCCTAGTTTTCAGTGTTTTGCTACCACAAAAATTTCACTGACATTCAAAACTTTTAAAATCTAATAATATAAATTAGACTTCCCAAATCTTGACACAGACAATGGACCAGAGATGCAAAATGAGATAAGTATTTCTGATAATGGGTCCATGTGTGGACTTGCTTTGTTTGGTTATGCATTTTTGTTAGAAGAAGGAGGGGTATATAGCAGAATTTGAGGATAATGAAAGAAGTTAGTAATAGTGATGCAAAAAAAATAAAGACCATTGAAAAAACTGGGAGATTTTTCGATGTACAGAAGAGTGCAGAAATAATAGCTCTGAAGATAACAAGTTTAATTTTTTATATACTTAAAAAGCAAACTCCACATAAGAGAGATATGTAGTTTCTTATGGAATCCTCTCTTTTGTTTATTGGTCAAGTCCAGAATAAGAAAAAAATTATTGAAGTACTATATCTAAACGCATATTTATAGGGCATATAAAAACAGTGAGTTAGGGCATATGGAGTACTCAGTGAGGACTAACACATCTGGAGTGAAGGCTTGCCAAGCACTTTTTTGGGGCTATTCATCCTCCTTTGGTGTCCATCTTCACCCAGTTCTTACCTGTGGTTCCAAAAAGCATGTGCAGTGGCCACAGTAATCTTAGCAGATGGACTAAGCCAGGTTGAAAGTAACTAACAGGCAGAGGCAGGCCCAGAAGGGGCCTGATTAACTCTGAGGGCAAGTCGTCCCACCAACCACAAGGGCCACTACCAGGCCTATCACCAAAGGGCTGGGACTGGAAAGAGCAAGGTAAGAAGCAAATACAGGGGCCCCTGTTCTGGACAGCAAAAACTCCTGGGGCTACCACTTCACAGCCCAGAAATTAAAAAAAAAAAAAAAGCCCCTATAAGGACCTCCAAAAACAAGGATGACAGAGTGAACCTCACCTGCTCCAACGCCCCTGAAAACATAGTAACTCTTGCCCCAGGGCAAAACCCTCTACAGTAAAGGCTTGGGATCACTAGAGGAAGGCTAGGGCCCTGCCTCAGAATGGGTAGAAAGCAGAATACAAAGACAAAGATTCTGGAGTCCTATCCTCAGAAGGAGGAACCAAATTCAGAGGGAGACAATGTGGACTCCACACCCACAGCTGAAACATCAACAGGGAATGGGTCCCAAGCACAGAAGGCTCTCCTAGATGAGATCAAAAGGAACTTTGAAAACCTAATGAGAGAGATAGAAGACAAAATGAATAATTCTCTCAAAACCAAAATAGCAGAATTAGAAAAACATTATGATGAAGAAAACATCTCTCTAAAAAGAAAAGTGTATGATATGGAAAAGGAGCTCCAAAAATTAACCAAGGAAAATGATTTGCTAAAAACTACAATCAACCAAATTGAAACAAATAACTCTATGAGGAACCAAGAATTAGTCAAACAAAACAACAAGAATGAAAATTAGAAAAAGAGGTAAAATATCTCAAAGAAAAAATAACTGACCTGGAAAACAGATCCAGGAGAGATAATCTGAGAATCATAGGCCTACCAGAAAATCATGATGAAAAAATGAGCCTGGACAACATTCTCCAAGAGCTCATTAAGGAAAACTGTCCTGAGATACTAGAACCTGAGGGTAAAATGGAAATCGAGAGAATCCACCGGACACCTGCTGAAAGAGATACCAAACTGAAAAGTCCTCAAAATGTTGTGGTCAAACTCCAGAACTACCAGATAAAAGAGAAAATACTTCAAATGGGGCGGTCAGGTAGCACAGCGAGTAAGAGCACCAGCTCCAGTGTTGAGAAGACCTGGAGTTCTAATCCCAGCCTCAGACACTTAGCACCCACACAGAAACACCTGGCCGTGTAACCTTGAGCAAGTTACTTAACCCCAAGGGGCAGCCAGGTGGCTCAGTGTGTAAGAGCACTGGCTCCAGTGTTGGGATGACCTGGATCAAATCCGGGCTCAGATACTCAGCACCACACCCAGAAATAACTGGCCGTGTAACCTTGAGCAAGTTACTTAACCCCGATTACTAAAAAAAACAAAAGGAAATACTTCAAATGGCCAGAAAGAAAGAATTCAAATATCGAGGGTCCACAGTGAGGATCGCACAGGATTTGGCAGCCTCTACACTGGAAGATCGGAGGCAGTGGAATACAATTTTCCGAAAGGCAAAAGAACTCGAGTTACAATCAAGGATCACATACCCAGCAAGACTGAGCATATTCTTCCAGGCAAAGAGATGGTCATTCAACAATATAACAGAGTTCCAGGCCTTCCCAATAAAAAAGCCAGAACTCAATGGAAAATTCAACCTCCAATTACAAGATGCAACAGTGACATAGAAAGGTAAACAAGGAAAACACACATACCCTGCTATTTGATAAGAGCAAACTGGATATAGACAAGTAGAGGGTATGACTGTAAAATACACAAAATGACGATTAAAAAACAACCTTATTAAGGGCTACAAAGGGACTGCAATGGAAGATAAATGAATGAAGTGGAAAAGGGTAAATAATGCCACCAAAGAGGCATAAAAACTGTATGGCAGAGGAAAAGAAGGGAGGAAGATGGGAATCATATGAGCTTTTCGCTTATTGGTTCTGATGCAAGGAGGGAATAACAACCAGTTAAGCATAGGACTCTATGGGGAAGAAATGCAAAAAAAGTATCATTTTAGAGGGAAAGAGGGGAGGGAGAGGAACTTTGCATGAGATTTGTTCCTGTCACTCTTGGTGTGAAGAAGAAATAACATACTTCATTAAGTATAAAAATATCCTACAGGCAACAGGAGGGGGAAAGGGCTATGAAAAGGGGGGGGGTGGTTAGTAGGGAGGGAAGAAGTAAGGGGAAAGGGGAGGAAAGGGAGGGGGGCTGATAAGGGAATACTGAGGGAGGTGGTGGTCAAAAGGAAAACTATTAAGGGGGGAAGGGAGAAGGGAGGAAAAATATGAACATTAACAGGGGCGGGAATAGGATGGAGGGAAAGAAACAGATAACAATCATAACTGTAAATGTGAATGGAATGAACTCTCCCATAAAATGGAGATGGATAGCAGAATGGATTAGAAATCATAATCCTACAATATACTGTTTACAAGAAACACATCTGAAACAGAGGGATACACACAGGGTAAAGGTAAAAGGCGGGAGTAAAATATATCATGCCTCAGCTAAAGTAAAAAAAGCAGGGGTAGCAATCCTTATCTCAGATAAAGCAAAAGCAAAAATTGACCTAATTAAAAGAGATAAGGAAGGAAACTATATCCTGTTAAAAGGCACCATTGAGAATGAAGCAATATTATTACTTAACATATATGCACCAAGTGGTATGCATCCAAATTCCTATAGGAGAAGGTAAAGGAATTAGTGGAAGAAATAGATAGCAAAACTATACTAGTGGGAGACCTTAATCTCCCCCTCTCCAAACTTGATAAATCTAAACTCAAAATAAACAAGAAAGAAGTTAAGGAGGTGAACAGGATTTTAGAGAGGATAGGTGTGATATATCTCTGGAGAAAACTGAATGGGGATAAAAAGGAATATACTTTCTTCTCAGCGGTCTAGGGCATAAATACCTCACAATTCTATGCAGTAAGGCAGAAATAGTAAATGCATCCTTCTCAGATCATGATGCAATAAAAATTATATGCAATAAAGGGCCATGGAAAGACAGACTAGGCCAAGATGGCGGAATAGAAGCATGACTTTCCCGCAGCTCCGGCTTCCACTCTCCCCAATCCATGTAAAAAGGGGACTCTAAAAAAACTTTGGAGCTGCAGAACCCACAAAATGACACAGAGAAGCTAACCTCCCGCTGAGGACAGCCTGGCAGGCTGGCAGGAATCCAGCACAGCGCTATGGGAGCTGAGCCCAGCCCCACGACAAGGCTTTAGCCCCAGGGCGGGCCTGAAGAGCCACTGGCCAGAGGGACTCCAGATCAGCAGCAGCTGTGGCTGTTTCCAGATTTATCAACACTGAGACGCCAGCACAGTCAGCCATTGCCACATGGTGGCTTCATCTCTTGGCCTGCAGAGTGTAGGGGGACCAAGCACCAGTCTGAGGGGTAATCGCTCTTGCTTTAACCTGCTTGGATCTGGATTTCAGTCTACGGTGGAGGCTCTGGGGTGTGTGTCCAGCTTGCCAGAGGGTGTGGAGACCTCAGAGAGGGTACCCATCTAATACCTCCGGCAGCTGAGAAAACCTCAGCGTTTGGGACAAAAGCTCCCCTAACTGGTGGCAGAGTCCTATTGTGGCAAAAAGCCCAAAAGTCAAGTAATTGAGTGGCAAAATGAGCAGGCAAAGGAAACAAAGCAGACAGAAGATTCCAACAATACACTCCTATTTTGGGGACAAAAAGGAGCAAAGGATGGAAAAGGAGGAAAAAAGTGAAGTCAGAACTCCTGCACCAAAAGCTTCAAAGGAAAATACAAGCTGGGTACAGGCCATAGAGGACCTTAAGAAAGATTTTGAAAACTAAATAAGAGAAGTGGAGGAAAAATTGGGAAGAGAAATTAGAACAATGCAAGAAAATTATGAAATGAGAGTCAACAGCCTGACTGAGGAAAATAATACCTTAAAAAACAGACTGACTCAAATGGCAAAGGAGGCCCAAAAAAGCAATGAGGAGAAGAATGCCTTAAAAAGCCGAATTTGCCAGATGGAAAAAGAATCTTAAAAACTCAATGAGGAGAATCATTGCTTCAGAATTAGATTAGAGCAAATGGAAGCTAATGACTTTATGAGAAATCAAGACGCTGTTAAACAGATCCGAACAAATGAAAGACTAGAAGGCAATGTGAAATATCTCATGGGAAAAACCACTGACCTGGAAAATAGATCCAGGAGAGATAATTTAAAAATCATTGGACTGCCTGAAAGCCATGATCAAAGTAAGAACCTAGAAATCATCCTCCAGGAAGTTCTCAAAGAAAACTGCCCTCATGTTTTAGTACCAGAGGGCAAAATAGAGGTTGAAAGAATCCACCGATCACTTCCTGAAAAAAATCCCCAAAAGAAAACTCTTAGGAATATTATAGCCAGGTTCTGGAATTCCCAGATTAAGGAGAGAATATTACAAGCAGCCAAGAAGAAACAATTTGAATATTGCGGAAACACAATCAGAATAACCCAGGATCTGGCAGCTTCTACACTGAGGGATCGAAGGGCTTGGAATATGATATTCCAGAGGACAAAGGAGCTGAGATTAAAACCAAGAGTCACCTACCCAGCAAAACTGAGTACCATGTTTCAGGGGAAAATATGGTCATTCAGTGGAATAGAGGAAAGACAGACTAAAAACTAATTGGAAATTAAACAATTTAATCCTAAAAAAGGAGTGAGTCAAACAAGAAATTATAGAAACAATCAGTAATTTCATTCAAGAGAATGATAATAATGAGACAACATACCAAAATCTGTGGGATGCATTAAAGGCAGTTCTTAGGGGACCTAAGTGCATACCTGATTAAATTAGAGAAAAGGGAGGTCAACAAATTGGGCATGCAATTGAAAAACCTAGAAAAAGAACAAATTCAAAATCCCCAATTAAATACTAAATTAGAAATATTGAAAACCAAAGGAGAGATTAATAAAATTGAAATTAAGACAACTATTGAATTAATAAATAAAACTAAGAACTGGTTTTATAAAAAAAAAAAAAGCAAAATTGATAGACCCTTAGTCAATGTGATAAAAAGAAAGAAGAAAACCAAATTATGAGTATCAAAAATGAAAAGGGTGAATCTACCTCCAATGAAGAGGAAATCAAAACAATAATTTGGAATTATTTTTCCCAATTGTATGCACATAAATTTGACAATCTTAGGGAAATGGATGAATACTTACAAAAATACAAGTTGCCCAGATTAATTGAAGAGGAAGTAAATTACTTAACCCCATCTCAGAAAAGAAATTGAACAAGCCATCAGTCAACTCCCTAGGGAAAAGTTTCCAGGGCCAGATGGATTTACTAGTGAATTCTATCAAACATTTAGAGAACAATTGATTCCAATACTCTACAAACTATTTGGGAAAATTAGTGAAGGAGTCCTACTAAATTCTTTTTATGACATAAATATGGTACTGATATCTAAATCAGGAAGAGATAAAACATGGAAAGAAAATTATAGACCAATTTCCCTCATGAATGTGATGCAAAAATTAAAAAAATATATTAGCAAAAAGATTACAGCAACTTATCACAAGAATAATACACTTTGATCAGGTAGGATTTATTCCAGGAATGCAAGGATGGTTTAATATTAGGAAAACCATCAGTATAATTGATCATATCAACAAAAAAACTAGCAAAAACCAGATGATTATCTCAATAGATGCAGAAAAGTCTTTTGACAAAATACAACATCCATTCCTATTAAAAACATTAGAAAGTATAGGAATAAATGGAGCCTTCCTTAAAATAATAGGTAGCATCTATTTAAAGCCATCAGCAAGTATTATATGTAATGGGGAGAAGCTAGAAGCATTTCCCATAAGATCAGGGGTGAAATAAGGGTGTCTACTATTACCCCTCTTATTCAATTCAATTTGGTACTAGAAATGTTAGCAGTAGCAATTAGAGAAGAAAAAGAAATCAAAGGAATCAAATTAGGCAAAGAAAAGACCAAGCTCTCACTCTTTGCTGATGATATGATGATATACTTAGAATCCTAGAGAATCAAGTAAAAAAACTACTTGAGACAATAAATAAATTTGGCAAAGTTGCAGGATATAAAATAAACCCACATAAATCCTCGGCTTTCCTATATATTTCCAATGAAATTCAACAGCAAGAGATAGAAAGAGAAATCCCATTTAAAGTTACTGTAGACATTATAAAATATTTGGGAATCTACCTGCCAAAACAAACCCAGGACCTATATGACCACAACTACAAAACACTTTTCACACAAATAAAGTCAGATCTAACTAATTGGAAAAATATCAATTGCTCGTGACTGGGTTGAGCCAAGATAATAAAAATGACAATTTAACCTAAATTAAATTATATATTTAGTGCCATACCAATTAATTTACCAAAAAAAACCCTACTTTATAGAGTTAGAAAAAAATAGTAACCAAATGTTTTTGGAAGAATAAACGGTCCAGAATATCAAGGGAATTCATGAAAAAAATGCTAGGGAAGGTGGACTAGCTATACCAGATTTCAATCTGTATTATAAAGCAGCAGTCATCAAAACTACTTAGTACTGGCTGAGGAATAGAGGAGTGGATCAATGGAATAGATTAGGCACACAAGATTCAGAAGTCAACGACTATAGTAATCTATTGTTTGATAAACCCCAAGACTCTAGTTTTTGGGATAAGAACTCACTATTTGACAAAAATTGCTGGGAAAACTGGAATATAGTATGGCAGAAACTGGGCACAGACCATTATCTAACACCATATACCAAAATCAAGTCTAAATGGGTGCATGATCTAGGTGTAAAGGTTGATACTGTAAGCAGTCTCCTAAAACAAGGAATAGTTTACCTGTCAGACCTGTGGAGAGGGAAAGACTTTATGTCTAAGCAAGAATTAGAGAACATTATAAAATGTAAAATGGATAATTTTGACTACATGAAATTGAAAAGCTTCTGTACAAACAAAGCCAGTGTAACCAAGATTAAGAGGGAGGTGTGAAATTGGGAAAGAATCTTTACAACTTACGTCTCTGACAAAGGACTCATTTCTAAAATGTACAGAGAATTGAGTCAAATTTATAAGAATACAAGTGATTCCCCAATTGATAAATGGTCAAAAGATATGAACAGCCAGTTTTCAGAGAAAGAAATTAAAGATATCTATAAGCACATGAAGAAATGCTCTAAATCACTATTGATTAGAGAAATGCAAATGAAAACAACTCTGAGGTACCACATCTCACCAGTCAGATTGGCTAAGATGACAAAACAGGAAAATGACAAATGCTGGAGAGGATGTGGGCAAATTGGAACACTCATGCATTGCTGGTGGAGTTGTGAATTGATCCAGCCTTCCTGGAGAGCAATCTGGAATTATGCCCAAAGGGCTATAAATAATTTCATACCCTTTGACCCAGCAATACCACTCCTAGTGTTATATCCCAAAGAGATCATAGAAGTGGGAGAAAGACCCATATGTACAAAAATGTTTATATCAGCTCTTTTTGTGGTGGCGAAATATTGGAAATTAAGGGGGTGCCCATCAATTGGGGAATGGCTGAACAAGTTGTGGTATATGCATGTTATGGAATACTATTGTGCTATAAGAAACGAGGAGCAGACAGTCTTCATATTTACCTGGAGAGGCTTATATGAACTGATGCTGAGTGAGAAGAGTAGAACCAGGAGAAATTTGTACACAATTACAGACACAATGTATGTGTGATGACCAACTTTGATAGACTGGACTCTTCTCAGCAATGCAGTGATATAAATCAATCCCAAAAGACTCATGATGGAGAGAAATATGTGCATCTAGAGAAAGAAATAGAAAGAACTGATTTTATATACAGGTGGAAGCAAAATACCTGATCTTTTTCCTTTTCTTGTTTAGTTTTGTGTCCTCTTTTCCATTTTTCATTCCAGCTGATACAATCCGTCTTTATAACCTGACTAATGTATAATGTGAAAGTATTTACAGATCCTATACTTGACTATATGCCACCATGGGGGGGAGGAGAGGGAGAGAGACAAAATGTAAAACTCAAGGAATTGTGGAATTGAATCCTGTAAACTCAAAGTAAACAAACAAATTAATTTAAAAAGAAAAGGAAATTAACTGACAGGCCTCAAACCTCTTGGTGAGATTGTAGACCCCAAGCACTTGAAGATTTTCCCTAGCTGAATGGGCAGATGAGACCAATTTGTTCCAAGGGCTATAAAGACAGCTGAAGCAGGTGCTAAGCTATGAGCTTGGTCAGGCATCGAAGACACCAAGGTCATATGCTGCATCTTGGGCTGTCGCTGTTTGTCTTGCTTTTTGTCCTGCCCCTGGACTTAGGAAGAGAGAGAAAGAGGCTGAAGACTTTGCAGCTCTGCCTCACTTAAATCCAATTCATGCACAAAGTCAAGACATTACCTATAATGCCACAGGTCCTCTTCAAAAATGAAAGATAAGCAACAACAAAAAAGTAAGTCACTGGTGGAAGGGGATGCCAGGTTTTCATCCCCGGATGCATTTCCAAATGTGGCCTGTATTCCCAAATGTCTCAGCTTACAGCCCTGTTTCATAAAATTGTACCAGAACGTTAATACCTAGTAATATTTTAAATTGTTTCTCTGAGTGACAGCATTTTAACTGTTGAGCACAACCCCACCTTCCCTTCCATTAAGTGATCTGTAAGCAACAATTGTACCTTCCCTTCCCTTAATTGATCTGTAAGCAGGCATTTTAGCATAACTTTTGCCCCTCCCTTCCCTCTCCTAATTGATCCATGAGTGGGGGGTTCAGTCTAGGGAAAAAAATGTGGGAAAATTCAAATATACTGATTGTAGTTTCAGCTTACATAACCTGACTATTGTAATCTCTTTAAAAACCGGCATATTGTTCATGCCAAGTTACTATCTGACTTGGGAATGTGATCCCGGCAGTCCCATGGCAACAAAATCCACTTCCAGTTTTAATCTCGGTGATCTTCTGTCTCTCTCCTTTTATGCACAACAAACCAGTACCTCTTTCTTTAGGAATTTAGGATTAAATTAAGAAATCTTTAGGATTTCTTAACCTTTTATGTGCTATGAACCCTTTTGACAATCTAGAGAAGCCTCTGCTCGGAATAATGTATTTAAATTCACAAAATAAAATACAGAATATTACAAAGAAAATTAATCATACTGAAATACAATTGTCAAAATATTTTTAAAAATAAGTCCATAGATTCTAGGTTAAGAACTCCTGCTTTAAACTAAGATTTTTTAATACAATTCTCTTTCTCATTCTTTGCGTATTTAAATGTTTCTGTTTGTTGAGGATTGTTAACTATAAAAAAGAAATGAAAAAGCCTCTCTAATCCAGCATATGCAGAAATAAATAAGTTAGCTTTTATGTAGGTAGCCCTTTAAGCTTTATAAAGTACTTCATATATGTTAATAAAACCTGATTGTCATTATGTTACTCCACTAGACAGAAAACAGAATGCAGTTTCTTTTTCTATAGGCTTGCCAAAACATGCTTGGGTGGCATATCAACATTTCCTGTACAGTCAGCAGCATGTGCTTTGAAAATGATACAAAATGAGCACTGTTTTATTGCTCAAAACCTATGGTGACCACAACAGCAGCAGCCAACTACCACAAACAGCATAGTTATAGAAAGAACAAGAATTCAGAAGACACAGCATTGCCAATATCTCATTAATATCAGTTATTATTTGTTCTTTTTAAAACACAAAGTTAAATGCTGCTTTCTTTAAAAAAAAAAAGTTCTTAGTTACCCAATATAGCATTTGGGAGTTGTTCATCCTTAATCCTAAATGTGGTGGTGATAAATTCAGTAGTATTTTAATGCAATTGTTTTGAATTTTGTTTTCTTTCACTTTTAAGTAATGACGCATTCTTTGGGTCAGGTCAAGGAAATTGGGGTTCACAAAATATACATTTTCTTCTGACCTGGCTAGATTTCTAGTTTAGCAAATTCTAATTTTCTGCTCCCATAGACACATTACCTTAGGCAAATATCTGTTTATATTTGTCCTCAGAGATTGCTTGATTCATCATTTACTAAGACAGCTATTGACCTTATATCTGGAAAATACAATATTTTCTTTCTCTAGCATTCATTCACTACAAGTGTGAAAAAAAATCAATTATTTCCAACACTAAAATGAAAAACTTTTCAGTTTGTAGCAATTCTCTATTCTAGATTATCAAAAGTATCATTGCATCCCTATGGGGCAAAAATAATCCTTGCTTATCCCTTAATAATTTCTATTGAAATTATTTGTCCATCATATAATTATCATGAATCTCTTATTTTTGCAAAGATTGTACATTTATTTCTCATCAGTGTCTTTATATCTATATAGAGTTTCCCAATCAATGAATGACAATTGTAATTCTAAATAAGCCAGAACTATAATATATTTTTGCATTTATGCAAATTTTGCTTTGTGGAAAGGCATTCAGGATTGTTCTAGGGGGGTGTGGGAGACAGCATTTCTATTTATGCACATTTTAAAGTATAATTTAGTAATTTAGCACAATGTTCTAAGATTGGTCTCAAAGCAATTAGTTTAGGCACTTAGGTCCTCATTTATTTATTGTAGAAGTACCCAGGGTCCATGCTGGTACTATGTGTAACACTTCAATTATAAGGAATTATTTCCTGCTCTACAACTTGTAAATGTCTTTAGGAAAAAAATTCACAGAATTATTCAATGATTATATACTGTTCATGAACCTATTCATTATCACAGAAATGGCTTCCAACTTCATCCAGGGCCATCTCCAGTCATCCTGATCTATATCTCACCACTGGACCCAGATGGCTCCAGAGGAGAAAGGGAGCATGGTGACTTTGTACAGCCCTTCTTCACTTAAATTCAATTCACTTGCAAGTCATGGCATCACCTCCCTGATGTCATGGTCCTTTTTGAGAGCAAAGGACAAACAAACAACAAGGGTGAACCCTAAGGATGTTGTCTCCATTTGAGAACCTGACTGAGAGTGGGAGCTGTGACAAAGACTTCCCCCCCTACCCTCAATCTTGAGCTTATATGGGCTAAATCATCTAATATGTCCTATTCTACAACAAATCGTGAAAAAGATAGGGAAAAAGTCACAATGTGGTAGAAAAAGCTCTACACTGGGAAATCACGAAACTTAAGACAAACTCAGCAATTGACTAATTTTGTGATCCTGGGACATCATTAAATGTCGTCAAGTCTAAAAGCACTTAATAAGCATTTAACTATATTCCAGGCACTGTGCTAAGTTCTGGGGATATAAATAAAAGCAAAAAGACTGTGTCTTTAAAATGAAAAAAAAAAAAGAGACTGTTCCTGCCCTCAAGGAGCTTACATTCTATTGGGGAGTGTAATACATAAAAGGAAGATGAAAAGTGGGGGTGTGTGGGGCACTCATGGGGGCATGGTAGCAAAATCCAGGTATTGAAAGATAGGTAGTTTGAGTTCTTCCTCAAAATTGAGGTTATAGGAAGAACACATCAAGGGGGGGAGTAGAGGGAGAAGGCAGCTAAGGCATGGTGGTGAATGTACATGTAGAATGTACTTTGTTTTCTTTAGTCATAACATGAGACAGGTGAGCAAATGTGGTCCTGGCAATTCTGATCAGCTCTATAGCTTCACAATTTTATTAATTTCTTCACTCCTTCACTTTTCCTGGATATTTTAATGTTTAAATGGGGGAGGAGTGGAAGAAGGGACTAGTATCTGAGTCCTGGTCATTAATCTTTAAGGTGATCACTTTCAATAATAATTAGCTGTGACAAAACTTAATCAATACCAAATTTAATTAGAACCTAGGTCTTCTAAAATTATTCACAGAATCATACACAATCTCTAGTTGGAGAAAGTACAAAAAAGTTCAATCCAAACCTTAACAAGTGTTCCCTCTACTAAATACTTGAGAAGGGGGCATGCAGCCTTTGTTCAGAAACATCTTGTTAGGGAAGGGCCTCACAGCATTACACAGTTCAGGTTCAATTTCAGGATGAAATGAGGCACTTGTAAATCACTGAAAAGTTAATAAAAGGAGGTTACTTAGCCCTTACTTAGCAAGGATAGGCAACAAGGAAACAGTGGCACTTATCTTCTATAGACTCTCCCTTTGTTCTACCTCCCTTCTCCAGTCTCCATATGGAAATGTGCCTGGTAAGCAGGGCAGGATATGGTGACTCATGTGGTACTTTTTCTCTTATGATACCATTTTAAAATAGATTTTATTCTCTAGGATAATACTTATATTTTTACTCTTTATAGTTCTGATAAAATACGTTCACTTCTCTCCTTCTGCACATATTCAAGTGTTCAGAATGCTCAAATTTACACAGTCGCTCAAATGTTACTTTTGAACTACTACTGCTTTGGCTACAAATTTGAGCCCTTCAATTTTAGAAAAGCTGTATGGAATGCTCTTTCTTTTGGTGTATTTTGTCAAGTTCTTCAATGCTAAGTCTAGGAGAAGCACCTCTGGATGAGGCTGCTTCACCACCTGGGAATCCACCATGTACCTCCTGTACTCTGGTATGCTTAGCAAAGATCACATTGCAGACCATCTCCAGTTCTTTTTGTTAATGCTCACATTCTTCCTTCTCAGTAGTTTGGTTCTTATCCAGTGAGTTGATTATTTTGTTACATTTGTCAAGGATCTTTTTGTCTTCATCACCAATTTTGCCTTGGAAGTTCTCATCCTTCACTGTAGCCTTCATATTGAAAGTACAAGTTTCAGTTGAGTTCTTGGAAGAAACCTTGTCTTTCTCAGCTTTATCTTTTTTAATTCCCAGCTTCCTGGACCACATGTTCCTAGTCTTCTTTGTTCAAGCAACCTTTGTCATTGGTGATGGTGATCTTATTCTCTTTGCCTGTGCTCTTATTCACAGTGGATATACTGAGGATGCCATTTATACAAATTGCAAAGGTTACTTCAATCTGAGGAACACCCTTAGAAACAGGGGAAATTCCTGTGAGCTCAAACTTGCCAAGCAGGTTGTTATCCTTCATCATTGTTCTCTCACTCATAAACCTAAATAAGCACATGTAATGCCAAGCAAAGGCAACTTCCCAAGGTTCAAAATACCAGCATAGCTGCTCTCCATTTTATTCAGTGACAAATTAAGAACAGAGAAAATAAAAATATAGCATAATTCAAAATACAGAATTCACCAAGTGTAATTCAATCAAGTACTACTCCACCCCTGGACATTACATTCATTTAATCAATCACAAAGTCCCTCTTCTCAAATAGAGATTAGTTTCCAATCATAGGTAAAGTACATTCATTTGTTCAATCACAGAGCACAAAAAAGTCAAAAGTTCCCCACCCTTGGATTACAATTGAATCTACCCCAGAGTTACAACAAGCTTAAGCACAGCATTTAATACCCAAAGAGAGGGCTTTTCTTCACCTTGACCCAAGGCAAAAGTTCTCAGCACTCTTTGTTCCTGGGGAGACAAAGCTTAGCAAGGTCACAAGATACATTGCCAGTGTCTTCATTAATTCATTCTCTGTCTGCAGAACAGCCCTAGGACCCCTGAAAACATTAGCAAAACCCTCTTCCAGGATTTCTGTAAACATACAACAAGAAAATCCTTCTTCAGGACTTCTGAACCAACAGCAAGCTTCCAGAACCTCTGCAGCAACAGCATTGGCCTTCACCAGTGGGCGCAATTCACTCTCTGTCTGCAGAACAGTCTCAGGAGCTCTGAACCAACAGCAAGGTTCCAGAACCTTTGCAACAACAGGACTGTCTTTCACCAGTGGACAAATTTGGCAAAACAACATCAAAACAGACAGACAAAGTACCAGCATAACATCCATGTCTCCTCAGTTCTTGGCAACTCTGGGTGGCAGCTCTCAAAAGTCCTGGGCAATTAGAACTGGCCCTCAGCAATCCCCTCCTCCATCTCTGCCTCCATGATGCTGCTTCCAAAAAATTCTTCTGTCTCTCTCTATGCTTGTGTCTCTCTAAATTCATGTCACCAGCTCCTCCCAGTTCAGCCCTCTCTTTTCACTTCAGCAAGTCCATCCCATAAGTGGGATTCACAAGCTCTGGGTTTTAACACAATCAGTTTGAAAACCAAGCCAATACAGGGATCTTTAAATTCCATTACTATTACAGAACACCAGGCTTGTTTTCTGAGTCGGTGGTAATAGTCTGTTTGGTAGGAATGGTGGTATTACATTTGATCAGAACTGTCATAACTTCACTAGCAGTTTCAATACCAAGGAAACACACTATGGCATCCAAAAGCAGAAAATATCGAACATTCCCAGATTTATTCCCTAAATAAGAAAACCTGGACCATAAGCAACAACCTCAACAGGACTGATATTCTTGTTTAGTTCCTTGCCACTAAAGATTGCTCCTCCATAGAAGTTTCTTGATCTTAGAGATATGAGTGTAACTAGCTACCAAGATGATGTCATGAATCTATGGCTTGTTGAGTTTGGCATCACTTAAGGCCTTTTCCATAGAGTCCAGTGTGCCACAAAAAGTCAGCATTCAGTTCTTTGCAATGCATGTGGGTAATAGATGTACAGAAGTCCTTCACAGAAGGAGTCAGTCTCAATACTGGCCTGGGGTAATAGAAGGGAGGGTAGGCTTTGGTATTTTACCAAATATCAAAAGTGATATATTGCATTTTGGCAGATAATCCTCTTGTTCTAACCAAAGTCCTTCTTGTGTTTTTGCTTGAACTCAGCAATGAAATAGCTGATTGTGGAATTGTCAAAGTTTTCCCCACCCAAGTAGATGTCCCTAACTGTGGACTTGACTTAAAAGATGACATCTGAAATGGTAAGAATGGAGACATTAAAAATGCCATCCATAAGATCAAAGGTCAACTTATTTCTCTCGGCGCCAACCTTTTGGTTCATGCCATAAGCAATAGTGACAGCAGTTGGCTTACTGATGATGTGGTACACACTGAGATCACTGATGGTTCCAGCAACTATGATGGTCTAATTTGGGGGATCATTGAAGTAGGCTGGTGCTGTGACTGCAGCATTTGTAACAGTCTTCCCAAGGTAAGTCATGATAAGTTAGTTCATATTGTTCAAGACTATAAAAGAAACTTCTGGACAGAAGCTTTTGGTTTCCCTCTGTACTCCACTTAGACTTTAGGCCTGCCTGAGTCATTTATCTCCATGAGAGGTCAAAGCTTCATGTCTGACTGTACAAGTCTATTATCTAATCTGCAACAATCAGATGTTCAGCATCAAAGATTATATTGATGGGGCTCATTGCAATTTGATGCATTATTGCTTAAATGTTCTATGTTGGTGGAGGCAACATGACAGGGGTGGTCCTATTTCCTTGTGTATTAGCAATGATCTCCACTTTCCTGTGTTGGAAGACTCCCACACAGGAATAAGTGGTGTCAGGATCAATGCCAACTGTGAGTCCCTTTGACATGGGTGCTGGGCTATCAGAGGCATTGCTGATTGATAAAGAGTAAGAAGAGCTGCTGCTATATAGAGTTAACCTTACTTAGTCTTTAGATATCCACCAAGTCAGAGGAGCCTGAATTCCACACAGGACATTTGTTCTTAGGTGACCAGAAATCTGTATCAGGGGAGGAAGAATCCAAGAATCAGGTCTTAGGATGGCTTTGTCTCTGCTTTTAGGGAAAACTAATCCCTATTTTGAGTCGGATGGGAAGGAGGGAGCAGGTAGACACTGGTCCTGTCACACCTCGAGTGAAGTGGTCCAAAGTCAGTCCATTCTACTTTTCAGTAATTCTGATTCTTGGAAAGTCTTTCATTGGCAGAATCAAGATGGCGGAGTAGAAGCAGGACCTCCGCACTCTGGCTTCCACCTTTCCCAATCCATGTATAAGGGGACACTAAACAAACTTTGGAGCTGCAGAACCCACAAAATGACACAGAGAAGCTAACCTCCCGCTGAGGACAGC
>NW_027186473.1:55548305-55570632 GCF_028583685.1 Petaurus breviceps papuanus
CTGACCAACCACTGGCTGGAGGGACTCCAGATCACCAGCAGCTGTGCCTGTTTCCAGATTCATCAACACATAGATGCGAAGGACAAAGTGAAAGGTCAGTGTAGTGTGGACTTTGGGACCAGTAGTTGGGAGTGGTCAGCTTTTGCCCCCAGGGCAAGAAGCCACTGAGACGCCTTGGTGCAGCCTGCGCCACACTGCAGCTTCAGCTCCTGGCCTGCAGACTGTAGGGGGACCAAGCAACCAGTCTGAGGGGTAATCAAGCTTGCTTTAACCTGCTTGGATCTGGATTGCGGTCTAGGGTGGAGGTCCTGGGATGTGTGACCAGCTTGCCAGAGCAGGTGGAGGCCTCAGAGAGGGCACCCAACTAATACCTGCAGCAGTTGAAAAAACCCCAGCATTTGTGACGAAAGCTCTCCTGTCTGGTGGCAGAGTTCTACTGTGGCAAAAAGCCCAGGGGTCAAGTGACTGAGGGGTGACATGACCAGACAAAGGAAACAAAACAAACAGAAGAATCCAACATTAGACTCCTATTTTGGGGACAAAAAGGAGAAAAGCATAGAACAGGAGGAAGACAGTGAAGTCAGAACTCCTGCACCAATAGCTTCAAAGGAAAATACAAGCTGGTTACAGGCCATAGAAGACCTTAAGAAACAGATAAGAGAAGTGGAGGAAAAATTGGAAAGAGAAATAAGAAAAATGCAAAGAAAATTACACTGAGGGATAGAAGGACCTGGAATATGATATTCTGGAGGGCAGAGGAGCTGGGATTAAAACCAAGAATCATCTACCCTGCAAAACTGAGTATCATCTTTCAGGGGATAATATAGTAATTCAGGGGAATAGAGGACTTTTAAGCATTCTTAATGAAAAAACCAGAGTTGAATAGAAAATTTGACATCCAGATACAAGAAGCAAGAGAAGCTTGAGAAGGTAAACAGGGAAAAGAAATCATAAGCCACTGATCAAAGTTGAACTATTAACATTCCTACATGGAAAAACTATAATTGTAATTGATGAAATTTTTCTCAGTATGAAAATAGTTGAAGGGAATAGAAATATATATACATATATATGTCTATATTGGAGGGTATATGGGTGTATGAATACATTGTGTGAATGTGTGTATATATGCTTACAGGTATACATAGATAGAGGGCATAGGACCAATTTAATAGGAAGGGATGTTACTTAAAAGGGGAAATTAAGAGGTGAGAGAGGAATATAACGAGAGGAGATGGAGAGAGACAGAATGGGGTAACCTATCTCATATAGAAGAGGCAAGGGAAAATCGTCACAATGGAGGGGAATAATATGAAGGCAAAAGGGAATGGGTCAACCTTTTTCTTCTTGAATTTGGCTTGGGGAGGGAATGAAATACATACTAAATAGGGTATCTCACCCTGCAGGAGAGTAGGGGGAAGGGGATTAGAGGAGGGATGATGGAAGGTAGGGCAGGCTGGGGGGGAGGGAAGTTGGAAGCACTCACTTTTGAAAAGGCACAGGATCAAAGTAGAGAATATAATAAGTGGGTGGTGGGATAGGAGGGAGGGAAATATAGCCAGTCTTTTACAACATATCTACTATGTTAATGTATTGCATTAGCTACACATGTACAACTTATACTGAACTGCTTATCTTCCCAGTCAGGGTGGGTGAGGAAGGGAATGAATCTGGAATTCAAAGTTTTAAAATCAAATGTTTAAAATTATATATACATATATACTATTATTAATACTATCTTACATGTAATTGGGAAAGAAGATATACAGGCACTGGAGCATAGAGATCCACCATGCTGTATTGGAAAAGTCTAAGGGGGCATGGGAGAAGATATGGGAGAGAGCAGATTGGAGGAGGGGATATCCTGTGGGACTGCTATTTTGGGGAGGTGGGTAGGGGAAAAACGGGGAGGAAATTTGTAACTCAAAATCTGACAGAAATTAATGATGTAAATCAGAAATTAATAAAGCCTTTGAAAAATAGAAGTCTTTCATCATATCAAGTTTTTGTTTTGTAACTTCCACCTGCTGGCCCTAGTTCTGCCCTCCAGGGCCAACAAGGACAAGTCCAATCTCCCTTGGACAGGATAGCTATACCAATACTTGAACATTGCTATCATTTACTTTAACTCTACCTCCAAGTCTTCTCTTCTAAGGCTAAACTGATTCTCAAATGACCTGATTGCGAGGCTCTTTACCATGTCGGTTTCCCTCCTCTAGATGCTCTTCAACTTATCAATGATGTTATTAAAAATTGGCACTCAGATCTGAAAACAAAACTCAAGATGTGACCAGAATTCACCTCTTTAGAAGTAAACTCTTTATGCTTCCCTTAATACAACATATGATTACAGTAATCTTTTTGGCAACTCTACCAAACTGTTGACTTAAATGACATGCTACTAAAACTCCCATATCTTTTTTTCAGATAAACTATAGTCACACCTCACTTCATGTTGGGGGCAGTCCCTATAAATGAAACTCATCTTCCAAGGGAAGTGAAAGCAGCTTCAAACTAACTCATCTTGAGTGCAACCAAAGTAACTGAGATTTGGTTAGACATATTTAGTCTTCCCAACTAATAGGTATGTCTATACCATTCATTGGAAGATGCTTTCTAAAGTCTCCCCAGAAAGCTCTGTTAGCTTATAAAATATTCATTATGAGCTTATCAAATTGATCAGGAAGCAATGCTTTATAAATATCTTGTTAAATTAAAAAAAAGTTTTATTGATGCCTTTTGCTTTACATTATATTCATTTTGGGATATACTACTTTCCTTTCTTAAACAGTAAGCTATCACTTTTAGCAAAGATTTTAAAATGTAACAAGAAAATCTCCCTCCCCCTATGGAGCATACTCAGTCACCATTCCTGGTTCTAGGTTACCCTGTTGAAGTTTGGGCCTGGAGAGCAGAAGGGTTGTCTCCATTCAAATAAGATTCAGGTTATCATCTCTTTGAGCAGACAGAGTCCCTCAATTAGCTGCTGAGCTGGAAGACCTGATGACTCAGTGGATGTACAAAAGTAAGCTACCGGAGGTGGGTAGTTGGTGCAGTGAATAGAGAACCAGCCCTGGAATCAGGAGGACCTGAGTTCAAAAACAGCCTCAGACACTTAACATGAAAACTAGCCGTGTGACCTTGGGCAAGTCACATTACCCCAATTGTCCTACCTTCTCCCCTCCAAAAAATTTAAAAAAAAAAGGTAAGTTACCAACCCCTACCCCTCTATCTTCTTTTCTGGCCAAGAAGTATGTGAACTATTTCAACATGCATTCTGAGAGTCCTATGGGGGAAGGGGCTATTGTCCCAATCTCCCCCTTGATCTGTATGCATCCACAATCAAATGTCCTTCCTAGGCTGCTGTCTCTGGCTGCCTTCACTTTGTGTGTGTTCTTTCCTTAAGTGAATGAGTATCTTGTTCTGTATGTGTTCTTACTTATGAATTCAAAAAGCATAAGAAAGTATCTGCTTTGGAGAGGTTGGCCACCGACAAGAGGACTGGTACAAGTCTGCTGTTTTAGTAAGAGAGTTGAAAGGACGATGCTCAAGGGAGGTGAAAGGTAAAATGTCTAATTAGCAGTTCTGCAAACTGCTTTATATTTGGATGACATTTACATATTAGCTTCCCAGAAGACAGTAAATGTAGTTATAAATTGTGACTATATTCTGTTCTGATATTCTATTAAAATGCATTCTGTGATTCTTTTATGTTTAGCATTCCTTTGTGTGCAGGAATAAAACCTGTCTTTTGAGTACCCCTTACTCCTCCTTTGAGGAGACCTAGACACATCAGAATATAATTTTCTATAATTAAAATTGTCCCCTAGAGAGCTTGGTTGTGGTGCTTACTGAGCCAATGAGTATGAGAAAAAGGAGAACACCTTTCGACAGAGGTCAAGCTTCTAAGGATTAATCTCATCCAAAGCACATGACTGGATGGGGAAAGGCAAGGGCCCTAGTTCCTGTGCGCTCAGTCAAAGGGTGTCTCAATGCTAGGAAAAAAATATCAGCAAGAGCTAGGGGATCAGAACCAGGAGAATATGTACACAATTACAGACATATCCTATCTGTGATGACTAACTTTGATAGACTGGACTCATCTCAGCAATGCAAGGTTATAAGACAACGCCAAAGGACCCATGATGGAAAAGGCTATCCACATCCAGAGAAAGATTTATGGAGTCTGAATGCAAATTGAAGCAAATTACTTGCTCTCTCTCTTTTTCATTTTGTTTTGTTTCTCCTTCCTCATTGTTCATTCCATTGGTTATAATTCTATAATTCACTAACGTTTAATGTGAAGGAATATGTAGAATCTATATTGGATTGCATGCCATCATGGGAGGGGAGAGGGGAGGAGAGGGAGAGAAGAAATTCTGGAACTCAAAAAGTTGTAGAACTGAAATGTTGTAAACTAAAAGTAAATAATTTTTAAAAAAATATCAGCAAAATCAACCAATACATTGAAATTGAGTAAAAAAGACCTAGGTTTTTAAGTCTTGCCTTTATGACCTTTGGCAAATCACTAAACTTCACAATACCCCCAGGCAACTTTATAAAACATTAAGTTTCAGATCATCATTGGTAGAGAAAGTATCTTGCTGGAGATCTCTATACCAGTGAAGTCACAGACCCAGTCAAAACTAAACAAAATATGACTCAAACAGACATTTACACTACATAAAATGGGATTGCCTTCAAAGCGTAAAGGTTAAAGATTCTACAGATATGGTGATAGATTTTTGAGCAGGTGGCTACTTCTAGTCATGTGGTGGCCTAGCATGGAATGGACTTCTGTTTTAGAATGACGTGAGTAGTCTCTCAATCCTCCTCATTGTAGGGATAAGGGGGGTGGTAGGATGCATCATCAGCCAAAAGAAGAGTTTTCAATTATCTCTTGGCAGTAATCCCACATGGCAATTAGTGCTATTATCTGTTTTAACTGGGGGTGGGAGGTGGAGGTGCAAATGGACACTGCTTGTTCCCTCATCCCTCTAAGAGACCCTAGACTCAAATGAGTTAACTTTCACCTGGGCCTCTGCTGACCTTTTCTGCTTTGTATTTCCTGAGTAAATGACTGAGTATCAACCTCAAGGTAAAATGTATCTATAGGATTGTAAGCAACTTTTTAAGTTCGAAGGATCTGGAGGTCCTGTGTCCTATGAGAAGAGATGACCATTGTAGCATTTAACTGGCAGATAAAGGAGCAATTGACTGCAGAAGCAGCCAAGCATGAAGTTCAGAGAAACGATGAGATAATATAGAACCAAGGTGGAATATAAAATGCCAAATTAGCAATTCCGAAAACTGCTTTATGTTTTGATGAAGTTTAAGCACCAACCACCAGTATATACTGAATGTTGTAAAGAACTGTTTCATAGAATTTTAAATGAGGAAGCAACCTTGGGGATCATTTATTATAATTACATGATATGAAGTATTTAAAGCAATCATTATTCTAAAAAGTTAATATGTCACATTAATAGACTATTATAAAGACACTGAAATTTTTAATAATGAGAACAATTGAATTAGTTAATTCTGGCAATTAATCCAAAAGGAAAGTGATTTTATTTTGACAGGCAAGAGATAAAATTTTGCATGATACAATATAGAAAGCTTAGGTTTAGTGGTATAATAAGACTTTTCTTTTATGTATGTTAAAGGACATAAAGCAGAGCACAAATGGCTGTTTTATAAGAGGCTTAATCAAGAGAAAAATCTGTGCTTATCCATAAACTTGCCTAGGTAACATTAGAGAGGAATGGAAGTTAATTAGGCAGGCTAAAAATGACAGATAGCAATATTAAAAAGAAAATTGCTCACTTTTTATATGTGGAAATATTGCAAATAGTATTTTAATTAACAAAAAGTTTATTTTTAAAAACTTTCTGGAAATTTTAAATTTCCTCTTTTCTGTCTTCAATATCTTTGTTAGTTTATAAAGAAATATAATAGTCAACAACCAAATCCAAACTTGTATCTGAAACTTCAAAAATAGCTAATGTTTAATATCTGTTTAAATAAAAACAAATGTTTAAAAACTGTCAAAATAAAATAAAAATTCTAAGAAAGTTATCATTATAGTCACCTGTCTTAAGACATTTCTCCAATGTACTTGATATTCATGACATTTCTCCAATGTACTTGATATTCATAAATTTCTTCTTTTAAGTAGTTTCTCACTAGAAATTTTTAATTCAGTCACGTGCAAACTTTTCTATGGTCTCAATGATGACCTGGTAGATGATTTCAAATTTTAATGTCTTGCCAACCTCTTACTTGCCATCTCTGTTGCTGACATCCCAAATACTTGCTAGCATAAGCATGGATGGAGCAGAGGCCCTATATGATGTCATACACAGAGCATTCCCATTGACTTTTCTCCTTCCCTTCATGGCAAGAGCCAATGGGAATACTCACCTAAGGTCTGTGAACACAACTAGCCCCTGCCTTGTTCTACACACATATGCTTGCTAGGTATCTCCTCCCAGATGTCCTACTAAGCACCTCAGATTCAACATGTTAAAAGTTATGCTCATATTCTTCCTTTTCAAAATCTGTTTTCTCTTAATTTTCACTATCTTTGATGACAGCAACACTATTCTTCCAGTCACTAGCCTCAAAATTTTGGAAATTTCTGCTTCCCTCCCCTCCAATTAGTTGCCAAGTCCTGTTGGTTTTAGAGCCACAGTCTCTCTCAAACCCATGCAGATCTGTTGCAGTCCTAATTTAGGCCTTATTACCTTCCAAATAGTTTTCCTGCATACAGCCCCACCAAACTCTAATTCATCCTTCCCGGGGCTGCCAATGGAATTTTCTCCTTGCATACATCTGTCTGATTATATCACTTCCCTGCTCAGAAATCTTCAGTGTCTTCAAAGTCAAATGAGATAGTGTTTGTAAAAAGAGTGCTTGACACAGTGCCCAACACATACTAGGTACTATGTAAAGCATTCTGCCAATAAAAAGCGCCTATTATGTGTCAGGCACTGTGCTAGGCACTGGTGATACAAAAGGTAAAAGACAGAGTCCCTGCCCTAAAGGAGTTTACAATATAAATGTTTATTTCCATCTCTGCTTCCCTGAACTTTGCCTGGCATTCAAGACCCTTTATAATTTGCCTTCAGCCTAATTCTCCAACTTTATTTCATAATATTCATTTTTGCACATTATATCCCAGTCAGATTAGACTATTAGCAACTACCTGACTTTGGAGGCAGCACAGAAAAGGCATTAGATGAGGAGTTAATAGGTCTATTTTTCAATCTTAGTTTTGCTGCTAACGGGTTGTGTGAACTTTGCCAAGTTAGATCACCTTTGTGGGTCTTAGTTTTCCCATTGGTAAAATGAAAACTACATGCTCTTTAATGTTCTTTTTATCTTTAACGATCCATAACTTGTCAGGCCCTCTCTCACCTCCACATATTTGAGCAGACTGTCTTTTGTCCTGGAAGGGGCCACTCCCTCCCCACTCCCACGTCTGCCTTTGGATATTCTTCCTTTCTTCTAAGGCCAGGGTCAGTTGTTTCTTTTGACATAGTCTTACCTGACCTTAGCTCTCAGAAATAATCTCTCTCTGATTTCTTCTCCCTCTGCATCGCCTTTCCTATGTTTTTGCCATATTTTAACTAAGAGATTTAGAGACAGAAGGGACCTATTTTCATTTCAACACACATTTTAACACATGTGGTCTCAGGTCATATCTCACTTTCTGCAAAAGGCTTTCCTGCAGGTTTCCCTCTAAGGACTAGTGTTTTCCCTTCGGAGATTACTTCCTTCTACTCTGTCTACATCTTGCATGTGCTTCATCATTTCCATGTGGTCTCATCCATCATAATGGGAGCTCTTTGAGCATAGGGTCTATTTTGATCTTTCTTTGCATCTCTAGCACACAGCTCAATGCCCGGCAAATAGGAAACACTTAATAAGTATTTATTTACTGACAACAAAAATGAAAGGAGAAGTGATGTGAGTTGTGGGCAAAGTTACAAAGTAGCAGAATCAGTATTTGAACCTACTTAGATCCTCTAATTCCAAATGCAGCATTCTGTCTACAGCTTCATGTGGCATTATTTGTGACTATGTCTTATCCTTGATTAGACTATACATTACTTACAGGCAGGAAATGGATTTAAGAGTCAGAAGACCTAGGTTCAGATCCTGCTTCTGCTACAATATAACTTTGGGTACCTCACTGGGCCTCAGCTGTCCCATCTGTAAAATGAAGGGTTTGGACTAGATAGCCTCCAAATCTAAGTTATAATTCCTTATCTAAGTGATAATATTCTGAACTAGCCATTTTTCATTTTTATATACTTTGTATCTATCACAGCACACTGGACATAAATGGAGCCCAATAATTGTTTGCTGAGGTAAAGTTATGTTAAATTAAGGTTTACTTTATCCAGAATCCCATTGATTACATTTTACTAGATTTATAGAGGCTCTCACACTACCTGTTATTGTTCTTTACATATATGTAAGTGACTGATTGAATGCCTATTTTACCCCTTGGGGGTGATTCTGTTTTTCAGAGCTTCTACATATGCTTTGTACAGAGCTATTCATGACTCACATTGAAAGCTCTATATCATGAGAAATTCAACCGCCAGATGCTCTCAGATTGTCCCAAACTATAGAGTTTATGGAGGACTTATGAGCTGTCTCAAGAAAGCAGAGCCAGCATTCATCACCCTGGAAGAAATCTCACTATGAAACAAAAGAGATACTAATAGCAGCGTTTTTGCATATCTGACAAGCTAAAAAGAAACCAAAACCAAACCAAACCCACGCTAAAGCCTACCAGACTAGTACAAGAACATTGGCTCTGGAGTTGGGGTACCTGAATTCAAATATGACTTCTGATGCTTATTACTTAGGTGATCTTTGGGCAAGTCACTTGTCTTCCTTGGACTTTAAGTTCCTCATCTATATCAAAAGGCAGGATCTCTGTCAGCTCTAGCTCCATGAGACTAAGAGCTGTGTGATCTTGGGTAGGTCACTTAGTTTCTCTGGATCTGACATATGATAGATTTACTTCAGTACTTCAGTGAATCTTCTGCACAAATAAAATGAATGCATCTAGGATAGGAAGGGAAGGGGTCGATCAGAAAAAAAAAAATCTGTGTCATATCTTAGATAAGAGCTTGTAATACAAGATATAAAGACTAAGTCATTCCCAATAGATGGGTGGTAAAGGATCTGAAAGAGTTTTCAAAAGAATTGCAAACTATTTACATTCATATTAAAGAATACTCTAAATAACTAATAATAAGAGACTTGCAAATCCAAAATACCCTGAGGTTTCACCCTTTTGCCCTATATCCAATAATGACCTCAGATACTAGATGTGTAATGTTGGGCAAGTCACTTAACCTCTCCATGCCTCAGTTTCCTCAAATGTAAAATGGAGATAATAATAGCACTATCTCTCAGGGTTGTTGAGAGGATCAAATGAAATGATATCTGTAAATAGTGTTTATCATAGTGCCTGGCACACAGTAGGCACTATATAAATGCTTATTTCCTTCTCCTAAATCACACCATCTCCCAGGGTCACATAGCTACTGAGTATCTGGAGCAGGATTTGAGTCTTGGTCTTCTTGATTCCAAGTCCAGTACTCTAGCCACCATGCCATGCTGGGGTGGGGGTGGGAAAAGACTTATCTATATAAAATTACTCATTGTCTTTATTTGTAATAGCAAAGAACTCTATGCAGCCTACATGTTCAAAGACTGAAGAATAGATGAATAAATTGTGGTACATTGTTATAACAGAATGTAACTTACATTAAAAATGATAACTAAGGGGCAGCTAGGTAGCACAGTGACTAGAGCACCGGCCCTGGAGTCAGGAGGACTTGAGTTCAAATCCAGCCTCAGACACTTAACACTTACTGGCAGTGTGACCTTGGGCAAGTCACTTAACCCCAATTGCCCTGCTTTCCCTCCTGAAAAAAAAAAGATAACTAGGAAGAACACAAATAAATATGAAAAGAAAAAAATGAAGAAGTTAAGAAAGTAACAGAACTACATACATGTTATAGTTAAATTAAAAAATAAGAAATATAGTACAAAGAACAAAAGATAAATGAGATATTATTATTGTTAGAGATCATATGTATATATGCATTTAAGTAAAATGTAAACTGCTTTGAGTTCATGCTTCAGCTACATTTTTTGTCTTTATTTTGTTGATGTTTAAAATAAAAATTATTTGAGCCTGAATTTCCTCATTTGTAAGATGAGGGAGTTGTATTAGAGCTCTTCACAATCCCTTCTGGCTTTAAAATTCTGTAATCACAAGTGACACTTTAAATTTTGTCTTAAAACATTTAAAATAGAAGCTTCTGGGAAGTGCAGAGGAGTCTTTTAATCCAATTATAAACTGTGAGCTGATTTTGGGCAGAGAGACTAGGTTCATTCAATTGTTGAGAACTATCAATGATATCATTTATATGGCTCATGTTTTGCCCTCACCTAGAAAAAGTCTGAGAACATCCAAACTTAGGATCACTTTTAAGATATTTGAGTCAGTCTATGTGCTATGAACAAAGGTGATCCATAAACACTTCAAACATCAACATTTATTACCAAAAAACACATAAGGATCTAAATGACACTTGCACTTGGGTCTAGTAGCAAGAAACAAACTCCCAATAATGATAGAGATATCTTAATAACATGGGTAGGTTTGGAGGTTTTTTTTTGGTAACGACAGCTGACATTCATAGAGATAGGCAGATGATAGAGATATAGATAGAGACAGACAGACAGACAGACATAAATAGAAACAAACAAAACCCAAATAAATAAAATGGCAGCTAGCATTTAAATAGAGCCACTATGTGCCAGATACTAAGCTAAGTGCTTTACAAAAAATCTTATTTGATATTCATGACCACCCTGTGAGGTAGGTACTATTATTCCCATTTTACAGATGAAGGAGGAAATGGAGGCAAACAGAAGTTAAGTGATTTGCTGAAGGTCACACAGTAAGTGTCTGAAGCTGGATTTAAATGTAGGTCTTCTTGACTCCAATTACAGCTCTCTATCAACTGTACCACTTAGCTCCTTTTCTCAGTCCTGGTCCTTCCTGTCACCAGCTTCCATTTGTAGTCTAGTCCCACTTGGTCTAGGAATTTAACATAATGCAGAAACTCTATGTACCTCTGCCATCTTTATTCCACCTCAGTTTTGCTGAGGGGTTTCTTGCATTTGAAGTAGAGACAACCATTGCTTGTATTTACCATTCCTCCAGAAGCTTTTTTCAGACAGTTGTTTGGGTACTTTGACTTACTTTTTCTGGTGGTCTTCATTTTCCTCTAATCATCATTCAAGCTCTATGCATTCCCCCTTGTGACTCTAGCTCATAGCATTCTGGGAAATGTAATATTTGCTCTACTTCAATTAATATCCTTTTGCCTGAGGGTTGGTGAAGGGAGAGGAAAAACTTCTGCATGCCTGCTATATAGTGTTTTGTGTATTGTAAAAGTTAAGTAAACATTAGGTGATCCACCTCCACATATCAATATCATCAGAAGGGGAATATTAAATTGATGATACATGTCAATGCTCTAATTTCTCTCACTCAGATATTGTTCCCTTTGTTATATAGCTTTGGTAGCACATCATTCGAAGTGAGCACATGTAGAATGCTGTCAGATCTGTATGACAAAAGGAAAAGATATCTAAGTGAGATGAATTAGAGCATTAATACATCTCACTAGTCTGAAAGTCTTTTAATTTAAATGGCAAATTCTTCAATTCAAGGATCCATCCAAAAATGTAATGAACTATATTAGAAGGCAGTAAAGATCTCCTCATCACTGGAGGTCTTTCAGAGAAGCCTTATTGGGATGGTTGTAGGAAGGATTCCTGCTCAGTTTTACACTGGATTAGGTGACTCCCAAGGTTTCTCCAAAATTTATAACTACAAATATTTATTGAGTCACATAGCACTGTCTGTAACAGTTAATACAAGGATTAAGAAGACTAGTCTGGGGCAGCCAGGTAGCACAGTGAGTAAGAGCACTGGCTCCAGTGTCGAATCCGGGCTCAGATTCGATCGGGGATCAAATCCGGTCTCAGATACTTAGCAGCACACCCAGAAATAACTGGCTGTGTAAACTTGAGCAAGTTACTTAACCCAGATTGCTTAAAAAAAAAGACTAGTCCCTAACTTAATATCAGTAACAGCTGAGGTCATTGACATACAAGTGTGGAGAGGGTTATTTCAGAGGTACTAAATTCAAGCAAAAAGCTAGGTTTGGTACACAGAATAAACAACAGAGGATCAAAGGGTCTCTCACAGAATTGACCTGAGTTGTTTGCCCCATCTATGCTGTTTGCATACATAAAAAGACCCAATTTATATCTTCCAGGAACTTGGAATCCAATAAAACCCAACTTATATTTGTTTATGTAATTTTGTTTCTATCCAAACCTGGGATAGTTTCTATGAGGGATAGCCCTGAAAATGATGAATATGTGGATGTGGCCCCTGATTGGCTGAGAGAATGATAAACATTAATGTTGCATGAGTAAAGAAGGACCTTGATTGAGTTGATCAGGCACTAAGATAGAGGTCAGGAAAGGTGCTAATTTTTGAATGGCTGCTAGGATCCTTGGAGCCAAAGACATGTCAGGGGAGTGATCCCACATTAGGTCCTTTGTGAGCTTATTCTTTCTCTTGGTTTGAGCAGGAACTTTGTCTTCCTCCCAGCTGAAAGGTTCATTCCTCTGGACTTGATCTATACTCTCTGGAATCTCATGGTCCTGCAAGATCCCATCAACTTTGAAACTCACACCTTCATAGTGTCCCTTGACCCTGAGACCCCTTCTCTCCCTCTCAGATTGGAGGGTGGAGGGTGAACAAGGGTGAGCTCCTCCCAGACCTTCCATGTAAGGAGGGTACACAAGGCAGCTATTTCATCATTTCTCTCTTGGCTATACTCTTTTGGACTCCATAGTGCCTGGCATGTAGGGAATGGGTGGAGGTGGGAGGTGGGAACAAGATACCCTCACCACCACTCCTGTTTTTCCAGCTTCTTTTTGTATATTTTCTTCCCACCCATTAAATAGCAAACTCCTTGAGGTCAGAGGATTATCTTTTGCCTTTATTTATATCTACAGAACTTAACACAGTGCTTGGCACATAGTATGTATTTAATAAATGTTTATTAAGTGGCTGATTTATTCATAGCTTTCTTTGATAAAAATAAAATTTACTAGCTATTTGTGATGGTCTTTTGTATAAACAGTATTTGGTGGGAAAGGGTTAAGATTGCAAATGTAGGCTACAGGTTACCCTCCCCCCTTGAGAGAGATGAAGGAAACATATCCCTAAAGATATCTGTGGGGTGGCAGATAGATAAAATTCTGGTCCCAAATTCCTCTTGGAGATAGCCAGAGAACTTGCCCAGTCTCTCTTAGATCCTGCCTGCCTTCTTCCCCCCATTCTCCAGGTGTGCTGATGGTACCCTTATGGCCCACCTACTACTCTCTGCAAAGGTGGACTACAACTCAGATGACATCCAGCCATGGGGATATGAGTCCAGGTTCAAAATGAAATCTACTTCCCTGGTTGCCCTCAAAGGGAAAGTTAGCTCTTAGTCAATACTTGCTAGCTCAGCTTCTGACTGGCTGGGTAATCCAGGGCAAACTTTATGTCCTTGGCATCTTTCTAAAAGTATAAGGGGCAAAAAAGGAATTGATCTGAATTTGTAGAAGTGACTACAGTCCCTATGCCTATCCTACCTGATGGGCAGGAAGAGTCTCTCCTTTGACGACATTATTTTCTTCTAACTGGAAAAAAAAAGGATGAAAGGACAACTGTCACAGAACAGCAGCAGTGGCATCCTACAGTTTAAAACAATTTAACTCACTCTACTGTTCAATTTCATTCAGTTTAGTTCAATTACATTTGATTCAACATTTATTAAGGCTTCATTATGTGAAAGACACTGTGTTATATCCTGGGGACACAAAAATGAAAAATTATTTAGTTCCTACCCTCAAGGAACTTAAGTCAATTAAATTTGAAAATCCCATTTATTAAGTAGCTACTCTGTTCAAGGCAACATGTAGATGCTGGACACATAAATTCTAAGACAAAACAGTCCCCACCCTCAAGGAACTTGTATTCTACTGAGAGATGGATAGCTTAAACTGCACTAAGACTTTTGGGACACTTTGTATTCTACAAAAATGCTATATTGTCAAAGGAGAGATACTAATAGTTCTCTAAGTGAAATCTGAAGGAGAGAACATTTGAGGATCAGGCAGAGAGAACTGGAAAAACTCCATTGAAAAGATAGCAACCCAGCTGAGCCTTGAAGAAAGGGTTTCAATACTAGAGTGGTAAGGTCTTGAAGCAAAGTAATTAGCACTGTAAATAGAAAGAAAGGGATTGATTGTATGAGAAGCAATATCTTAATTCCTCTCCTTAAACTAGTGTTTTTTTTTCTATTTTTATTTTTTTTAAGCAATTGGGGTTAAGTAACTTGCTCAAGGTTACACGGCCAGTTATTATTTCTGGGTGTAGTGCTGAGTATCTGAGCCCGGATTTGATCCAGGTCATCCCGACACTGGAGCCAATGCTCTTACACACTGAGCCACCTGGCTGCCCCTTGGGGTTAAGTAACTTGCTCAAGGTTACACGGCCAGGTGTTTCTGGGTAGGTGCTAAGTGTCTGAGCCCAGGATTCGATCTCCAGGTCTTCTCAACACTGGAGTGTTTTCTTAAAAGGAACTGAGACATTCCTCAAGATTTGTTTGGCGTAGGGGATCAAGACATCCAACTGCTGCTTTTTCCTGACAGCAGACAAGATGGCGGAAGTGGAGCAGAAGAAGAAGCGAACCTTCCGGAAGTTCACCTACCGCGGCGTGGACCTGGATCAGTTGCTGGACATGTCCTGTGAACAGCTCATGCAGCTGTACAGCGCTCGACAGCGACGGCGACTCAACAGGGGTCTGAGGCGCAAACAGCATTCCCTCCTGAAGCGCCTGAGGAAGGCCAAGAAGGAGGCCCCCCCAATGGAAAAGCCTGAGGTAGTGAAGACATCTTCGAGACATGATTATCCTGCCTGAGATGGTGGGAAGTATGGTGGGCGTCTATAATGGCAAGACCTTCAATCAGGTAGAAATTAAGCCTGAGATGATTGGACACTACCTGGGCGAATTCTCTATCACCTACAAGCCTGTGAAACATGGCCGACCTGGTATTGGAGCCACCCACTCTTCTCGTTTCATCCCTCTCAAGTAACCCAGATCCCAACAATAAAAACAAGAAGATTCTTAAAAAAAAAAAAAAAAGACATCCAACTGCTGTCATCATTTTCTCACTGGCTGAGTACAAAACAAGCAGCAGGATGGGTGGGGGGTCTCTCGAATGCTTGACTAGTGAATCAGCTGGAGTCTTGCTGAACTGAATCACTTCAAGGGGTTCTTATCCTTTCTGAATATCTTTCAGCTATGACTAATTAAATCTCCTTTTGTTAACTGGTTAACTATTGAAGGACCTTTGATTGCCTCCTTTTGCTCCAACTACCTGGGCCCTGGACTGAGTTGGGACCAGCCTAGAACAGGGATGAGAATGAGAGATGTGATGTCACAGATATGGAATGGGTAGAACTTGCCAGCTGACTGGACTGTGACAAGAGAAACAGAATGATATCTTTAATGTTCCTGGTCTCAAACTCACACCTTGAACCTCTTTGACGCTATCCTTTTCCTCTGACAAAGTAGAGGGACTCAGAAAATGCTCAATTTAAATAAATGATCTGCAAATATATAGGTACAGGGAGTTTTCTTCTATATAGAAGCACTTGCCTTTATGTGGATGGGAGGCAGAAAGGCAAATAGACCGTGCCCACTGGTCTCCCAAGGATGGGAATGGACTAGCCAATGATTGCAATCTCTACATAAGGCACCAGGTGACCATAGATTGAGCTTGAGGTAAGAGCCTAAGCATTGTAGAAATGGACAAATTGTGTCCTATGAGTTTGGGGGCAAATTTCTGCTCTCCAGAGAAGTGACCTCTGAGATCAAGGAAACAGAATTGCAGAGTTGTTGGGATAGAGACTGACCCTGAGATTGTATTCTATTCTCCCCCATAATGGCAACAAGATAAACTTGAAAGAGTTTTTTTCTATCTTAGAGATATCCTGCCTTACTAGGATATTTGATTACAGAGGAAACATCCCATTGGAATTCTCTGGCAACTCCTGGGACCCCCACGATTAACACTTCTCCCTTGAATCACTGAACATCCTGTACCTTTTACTCAACCTCCCCAATAAAGTGGCTATCACTTGATAAGAAGAGCCTTTGCCCCAAGTAGTCTCTGAAAGACTGTGCAATGTGTGTATATATATATCCCTTTGCTCCAGCCCTTGCTATACATCAGGTAACTGCCCTTTAGCTGATACTAATTAAAACCTAAAGCCTTGCCTGGGTTTATTGACCTCTAGTCAAAGGGACAAATGTGGGAGGAATTACTCTCTTAGGGTGTCTGGGTTGAGGAACTTCCCAGCAGCATCCTATACACACATACTTAGACCACTTCTCTGTATCTCTGGAAGTACACTGGGAGGTGTTCCCAGCCTCCTAGTACCTGCTTGGGTTCTCCTTCCTCCCCTCTCTTCTCCTTTTCTTCCTCCCTTCTTTCTTTCCCTTTCTTGTCTCCTTATCTTGACCAGGCTGGAAATGTAGAGGCCATTCATTGGCCAATCCCACTGCTGAGTGACCTGAAAGCTTTGATTTACTCTGTTTCTGACACAGGGCAGTTTGCCCTTCTTGGGCAGCTTTGTGACACCCTAAAACCTCCACTATACTCCTGTGGGCTTACCATATTGGTTTTGGGCTTAGTGCAGGCCCCCCAACCAACTTTTAGCTATACTGCAGCTCAAAAGTCTCCAACTCAAGCAATTTACCATCTCCAGCCTCCCCAGTAGCAAGCACTATAGGTTCAAGCTGCCATTAGAGCTAGCTCCTTCAATGGTGCATAAATAGAACAAAACTGGTTCAATTGTCCCTATCTTATTAAGATTCTTAGCCTCTTCTCAGCTTCATGATTCAAAGGAAAACATACTCACGTTACAGTTTAAAATGCATTTACTAACTGGATTAAGAAATAAAAAGATATAAAGTCAAAATTCTAAATGGTAACACTGATCAAATAGAGGCCTGAAATTTCAATTTCATTCCTCTCAATTGGAACCCTTTGAATGAATCAATGAAAAATTAATAAAACTTATTGTCCACCAGGCACTGTCCTAAGTGCTATGGATATAAATGCAAGTGGACAAGAGATACCCTAACCTCACTGAATTTATATTCTAATGGAAGAAGATAAAAATATAGAAAAAGATATAAAAGGGGAAGGGGGAAAGGGCATACAGTGGCTAGTAAGACTAGAAATGACTAGGAAGTGACATGGAGGCTTGGTTCTGGAGGAGTAAACAAAGGCCCCACTTATCAGAGTCCAGGTTCTCAGGAGTATAATTCAGGATGAAAGGAAAAGGAACATATCACCAATCTTATCATTTCTGCCTGTCAAAGGCAAACATATTCATACTGTATTCTGCATTCTAGGCATAAATCTGCCAGAAACAATTTTTATTTAATTCAACAATATTCTAACTACACATATTTCTGTCCTAGAAAGAGAAATGTGCAAATGGAAATCATTCTCCATACTGAGGACTTGGACATCCTTCTACCCCATGAAGATCTCAGGTAGTATTTATAGGAATCTTGAGTAAGGGAAAGATCCTATTTTGAAATAGTTTGAAGTAACATTCTACACTAAATACTGCTCAGTTCTTTCTAGGCCTACTTCTTTCCAGGAGTAAAATGGGTTTACCCTATGATCAATATCAGAACCTTGAAATCAAAAGAGGACACATTCAATTTTTTTTCTACCTACATACAGAAAAGTTTGGAAAGGGTTTTTAGAGTACAGAAATATTTTTCTTTTTTTTTTTTTTTTGCTTTTTGGAGGGTAATTGGGGTTAAGTGACTTGCCCAAGGTCACAAGGCTAGTAAGTGTTAAGTGTCTGAGGCTGGATTTGACCTCAGGTCCCCCTGACTCCAGGGCCAGTGCTCTATTCACTGCGCCACCTAGCTGCCCCGAAATATTTATTTCTTGATATTTTCTTTTTTAATTAATATTTTAATTTTTTTCTCTTTTTAAAATTAATTTGTTTGTTTCCTTTTAGTTTACAGGATTCAATTCCACAATTCCTTTAGTTTCACATTTTATCCCCCTCCTTCCTCTCCCCCCGGCGGTATATAGTCAAGTATAGGATCTGTGAATACTTTCACATTATACATTAGTCAGGTTATAAAGATGGATTGTATCAGATGGAATGAAAAATGGTAAAGAGGACATAAAACCAAACAAGAGAAGGAAAAAGATCAGGTATTTTGCTTCCACCTGTATATAAACTCAGATCTTTCTAGTTCTTTCTCTGGATGCACATATTTCTCTCCATCATGAGTCTTGTGGGATTGACTTATATCACTGCATTGCTGAGAAGAGTCCAGTCTATCAAAGTTGGTCATCACACATATGTTGTGTCTGTAATTGTGTACAAATTTCTCCTGGTTCTACTCTTCTCACTCAGCTTCAGTTTGTATAAGCCTCTCCAGGTAAATATGAAGACTGTCTGCTCCTCGTTTCTTATAGCACAATAGTATTCCATAACATGCATATACCACAACTTGTTCAGCCATTCCCCAATTGATGGGCACCCCCTTAATTTCCAATATTTCGCCACCACAAAAAGAGCTGATATAAACATTTTTGTACATATGGGTCTTTCTCCCACTTCTATGATCTCTTTGGGATATAACACTAGGAGTGGTATTGCTGGGTCAAAGGGTATGAAATTTTTATAGCCCTTTGGGCATAATTCCAGATTGCTCTCTAGAAAGGCTGGATCAATTCACAACTCCACCAGCAATGCATGAGTGTTCCAATTTGCCCACATCCTCTCCAGCATTTGTCATTTTCCTGTTTTGTCATCTTAGCCAATCTGACTGGTGAGATGTGGTACCTCAGAGTTGTTTTCATTTGCATTTCTCTAATCAATAGTGATTTAGAGCATTTTTTCATGTGCTTATAGATATCTTTAATTTCTTTCTCTGAAAACTGCCTGTTCATATCCTTTGACCATTTATCAATTGGGGAATCACTTGTATTCTTATAAATTTGACTCAATTCTCTGTACATTTTAGAAATGAGTCCTTTGTCAGAGACGTAAGTTGTAAAGATTCTTTCCCAATTTCACACCTCCCTCTTAATCTTGGTTACACTGGCTTTGTTTGTACAGAAGCTTTTCAATTTCATGTAGTCAAAATTATCCATTTTATATTTTATAATGTTCTCTAATTCTTGCTTAGACATAAAGTCTTTCCCTCTCCACAGGTCTGACAGGTAAACTATTCCTTGTTTTGGGAGACTGCTTACAGTATCAACCTTTATACCTAGATCATGCACCCATTTAGACTTGATTTTGGTATATGGTGTTAGATAATGGTCTGTGCCCAGTTTCTGCCATACTATATTCCAGTTTTCCCAGCAATTTTTGTCAAATAGTGAGTTCTTATCCCAATAACCAGGGTCTTGGGGTTTATCAAACAATAGATTACTATAGTCGTTGACTTCTGAATCTTGTGTGCCTAATCTATTCCATTGATCCACTCCTCTATTCCTCAGCCAGTACTAGTAGTTTTGGTGACTGCTGCTTTATAATACAGATTGAAATCTGGTATAGCTAGTCCACCTTCCCTAGCGTTTTTTTCATGAATTCCCTTGATATTCTGGACCGTTTATTCTTCCAAAAACATTTGGTTACTATTTTTTTCTAACTCTATAAAGTAGTTTTTTTTTGGTAAATTAATTGGTATGGCACTAAATATATAATTTAATTTAGGTTAAATTGTCATTTTTATTATCTTGGCTCAACCCAGTCACGAGCAATTGATATTTTTCCAATTAGTTAGATCTGACTTTATTTGTGTGAAAAGTGTTTTGTAGTTGTGGTCATATAGGTCCTGGGTTTGTTTTGGCAGGTAGATTCCCAAATATTTTATAATGTCTACAGTAACTTTAAGTGGGATTTCTCTTTCTATCTCTTGCTGTTGAATTTCATTGGAAATATATAGGAATGCCGAGGATTTATGTGGGTTTATTTTACATCCTGCAACTTTGCCAAATTTATTTATTGTCTCAAGTAGTTTTTTTACTTGATTCTCTAGGATTCTCTAAGTATATCATCATATCATCAGCAAAGAGTGAGAGCTTGGTCTTTTCTTTGCCTAATTTGATTCCTTTGATTTCTTTTTCTTCTCTAATTGCTACTGCTAACATTTCTAGTACCAGATTGAATTGAATAAGAGGGGTAATAGTAGACACCCTTATTTCACCCCTGATCTTATGGGAAATGCTTCTAGCTTCTCCCCATTACATATAATACTTGCTGATGGCTTTAAATAGATGCTACCTATTATTTTAAGGAAGGCTCCATTTATTCCTATACTTTCTAATGTTTTTAATAGGAATGGATGTTGTATTTTGTCAAAAGCTTTTTCTGCATCTATTGAGATGATCACATGGTTTCTGCTAGTTTTTTTGTTGATATGATCAATTATGCTGATGGTTTTCCTAATATTAAACCATCCTTGCATTCCTGGAATAAATCCTACCTGGTTAAAATGTATTATTCTTGAGATAAGTTGCTGTAGTCTTTTTGCTAGTATTTTATTAAGAATTTTTGCATCTATATTTGTGAGGGAGATTGATTTATAATTTTCTTTCTCTGTTTTATCTCTTCCTGATTTAGGTATCAGTACCATATTTGTGTCATAAAAAGAATTTGGTAGGACTCTTTCTTCACTAATTTTCCCAAATAGTTTGTAGAGTATTGGAATCAATTGTTCTTTAAATGTTTGATAAAATTCACTAGTAAATCCATCTGGCCCTGGAGATTTTTTCCTAGGGAGTTGACTGATGGCTTGTTCAATTGCTCTTTCTGAGATGGGGTTATTTAAGTAATTTACTTCCTCTTCAGTTATTCTGGGCAACTTGTATTTTTTTTTTTAAATATTCATCCATTTCCCTAAGATTGTCAAATTTATGTGCATACAATTGGTTAAAACAATTCCTAATTATTGTTTTGATTTCCTCTTCATTGGAGGTAGATTCACCCTTTTCATTTTTGATACTCATAATTTGGTTTTATTCTTTCTTATTATCACATTGACTAAGGGTCTACCAATTTTGTTGTTTTTTTCATAAAACCAGCTCTTAATTTTATTTATTAATTCAATAGTTGTCTTAATTTCAATTTTATTAATCTCGCCTTTGGTTTTCAATATTTCTAATTTAGTATTTAATTGGGGATTTTGAATTTGTTCTTTTTCTAGGTTTTTCAATTGCATGCCCAATTTGTTGACCTCCCTTTTCTTTAATTTAATCAGGTATGCACTTAGGAATATACAACTTCCCCTAAGAACTGCCTTTAATGCATTCCACAAATTTTGGTATGTTGTCTCATTATTATCATTCTCTTGAATGAAATTACTGATTGTTATAATTTCTTGTTTGACCCACTCCTTCTTTAGGATTAAATTGTTTAATTTCCAATTAGTTTTTAGTCTGTCTTTCCATGGCCCTTTATGGCATATAATTTTTATTGCATCATGATCTGAGAAGGATGCATTTATTATTTCTGCTTTACTGCATAGAACTGTTAAGTTTTTATGCCCTAGAACGTGGTCAATTTTTGTGTATGTGCCATGAACCGCTGAGAAGAAAGTATATTCCTTTTTATCCCCATTCAGTTTTCTCCAGAGATCTATCATACCTATCCTCTCTAAAATCCTGTTCACCTCCTTAACTTCTTTCTTGTTTATTTTGAGCTTAGATTTATCAAATTCAGAGAGGGGGAGATTAAGGTCTCCCACTAGTATAGTTTTGCTATCTATTTCTTCCTCTAATTCCTTTACCTTCTCCTATAGGAATTTGGATGCATACCATTTGGTGCATATATGTTAAGTAATGATATTGCTTCATTCTCAATGGTGCCTTTTAACAGGATATAGTTTCCTTCCTTATCTCTTTTAATTAGGTCAATTTTTCCTTTTGATTTATCTGAGATAAGGATTGCTACCTCTGCTTTTTTTTACTTTAGCTGAGGCATGATATATTTTACTCCAACCTTTTACCTTTACCCTGTGTGTATCCCTCTGTTTCAGATGTGTTTCTTGTAAACAGTATATTGTAGGATTATGATTTCTAATCCATTCTGCTATCC
>NW_027186473.1:55570732-55680950 GCF_028583685.1 Petaurus breviceps papuanus
CCCCCCCTCCCTTTTCCTCCCCTTTCCCCTTACTTCTTCCCTCCCTACAAACCACCCCCCCCTTTCATAGCCCTTTCCCCCTCCTGCTGCCTGTAGGATATTTTTATATTTAATGAAGTATGTTATTTCTTCTTTGCACCAAGAGTGACAGGAACAAATCTCATGTGAAGTTCCTCTCCCTCCCCTCTTTCCCTCTAAAATGATACTTTTTGCATTTCTTCTCCATAGAGTCCTATGCTTAACTGGTTGTTATTCCCTCTTTGCATCAGAACCAATGAGGGAAAAGCTCATATTCCCATCTTCCTCCCTTCTTTTCCTCTGCTATACTGTTTTTATGCCTTTTTGGTGGCATAATTTACCCTTTTCCACTTCATTCATTCATCTTCCATTGCAGTCCCTTTGTAGCCCTTAATAAGGTTGTTTTTTAATCGTCATTTTGCGTATTTTATACTCATACCCTCTACTTGTCTATATCCAGTTTGCTCTTATCAAATAGCAGGGTGTTTGTGTGTGTGTTTTCCTTGTTTACCTTTCTATGTCACTATTGCATCTTGTAATTGGAGTTTGAATTTTCCATTGAGTTCTGGCTTTTTTATTGGGAAGGTCTGGAACTCTGTTATATCATTGAATGACCATCTCTTTGCCTGGAAGAATATGCTCAGTCTCGCTGGGTATGTGATCCTTGGTTGTAACCCGAGTTCTTTTGCCTTCCGGAAAATTGTATTCCACTGCCTCCAATCTTTCAGTGTAGAGGCTGCCAAATCCTGTGTGATCCTCACTATGGACCCTTGATATTTGAATTGTTTCTTTCTGGCTGCTTGAAGTATTTTCTCTTTTATCTGGTAGTTCTGGAGTTTGGCCACAACATTTTGAGGACTTTTCAGTTTGGTATCTCTTTCAGCAGATGTCAGATGGATTCTCTCGATTTCTATTTTACCCTCAGGTTCTAGTATCTTAGGGCAGTTTTCCTTAATGAGCTCTTGGAGAATGTTGTTCAGCCTCATTTTTTCATCATGATTTTCTGGTAGGCGTATGATTCTCAGATTATCTCTCCTGGATCTGTTTTCCAGGTCAGTTATTTTTTCTTTGAGATATTTTACCTCCTCTTTTTCTAATTTTCATTTTTGTTGATTTGTTTTACTAATTCTTGGTTTCTCATAGAGTTATTTGTTTCAATTTGGTTGATTGTAGTTTTTAGCAAATCATTTTCCTTGGTTAATTTTTGGAGCTCCTTTCCCATATCATACACTTTTCTTTTTAGAGACATGTTTTCTTTTTTTTTTTTTTTTTAAAGCAATTGGGGATAAGTAACTTGCTCAAGGTTACATGGCCAGTTATTTCTGGGTATGGTGCTAAGTATCTGAGCCCAGATTTGATCCAGGTCATCCTGACACTGGAGCCGGTGCTCTTACTTGCTGAGCCACCTGGCCGCCCCTAGAGAGATGTTTTCTTCATCATAATGTTTTTCTAATTCTGCTATTTTGGGTTTGAGAGAATTATTCATTTTGTGTTCTATCTCTCTCATTTGGTTTTCAAAGTTCCTTTTGATCTCATCTAGGAAAGCCTTCTGTGCTTGGGACCCATTCCCTATTGATGTTTCAGCTGTGGGTGTGGAGTCCACATTGTCTCCCTCTGAGTTTGGTTCCTCCCTCTGAGGATAGTAGGACTGCAGAGTCTTTGTCTTTGTAGTCTGCTTTCTACCCATTTTTAGGCAGGATGCTATCCACGCCCTTCCTCTAGGGATCCCAAGTCTTTATTGTAGAGAGTTTTGCCCTCTACAGGCAAAGAGTTTTTTACAGGCAAGGGTTATTATGTTTTCAGAGTCAGAGGGGGGTTTGGGAGCAGGTGAGGTTCACTCTCTCATCCTGGTCTTTGGAGGTCCTGATAGAGTCTTTTTTTTTTTTTTTAATTTTTGGTCTATGAAGTGGTAGCCCCAGGAGTATTTGCTGTCCAGGACAGGGGCCCCTGTATTTGGTTCTTACCTTGCTCTTTCCAGTCCCAGCCCTTTGGTGATAGGCCTGGTAGTGGCCCTTGTGTTTGGTGGGACGACTTGCCCTCCGAGTTGATCAGGCCCCTTCGGGGCCTGCCTCTGCGTCTGCCCTCTTGATATTTTTCAAGGAGGCTTTTAATACACTTCTATTTGTTCCTGTTGTTTTATTAAGCAGGGAGTCAAGGTCAGGAGCCATTCTGGACTTTTTTTTTGCTGCCATTCTGGACTTCTGCCATGTGTAGCCACTACTTATCAATGTTTAATTGTGTCCAATTCTTTGTGACCCAATTTTGCAGGGCTTTCTTGGCAAAGATACCGGAGAGGTTGCCATTTCCTTTTCCAACTCATTTTTCCAGATGAGGAAACGGAGACAAACAGGGTTAAAGTGACTTGCCCAGAGTTATCCAGCTAGTAAGTGTCTGAGGCCACAGTTGAACTCAGGAAGGTGAGTCTTCCTGATTCCAAGCCCAGTGCTATCCATTGTCTACTCCAAACTGGAATAGCTATTAACACAAGCCTAAACTCGACCTTCTGCTTTTTCTGGGCTGCACAAGAATGTTTGCCATCTCCTGAGTTCTAATCTCACTAGCAGATCAAAAACTGCTATCTCCAACCTAGGAATGCTTGGGGAGGATTCCCCTATTTCATAGGCAGAATAACCTCCACTTAGAACCCCAGAAGGTTTCACTGTTCATTCTACATCTCTGTAACATGTCTTCAGTAGTTACAGTAAAGTAGGCACATTTCTGCTTTTAAAAGTCCCTCTCAGCATGACATCTTCCTTACACAATTCCTTTTACTTTACAATTCTAGACAATTCATCTCCAGGCCCTCTACATTTTTCACCATTGCCTAGTACCTAAAGGATTCAGAAATTTTAAGGGTAAGTCAAAGGCACTATTCAAAGACTGAGTAGTAGCTACCTATTATTGCTCACCACCTGGAAAACTGTGTGGGAGGGTGTTAAGACCCAGAGTGACACCCCAGATTATTCACTCTCTAACTGGGGCAGAAAACAAGTGTTTCCTAAACTGTCCATTTGTGATAGTAATGGCAATTAAAGATTCCCCTGTATTGGCTTGGTTTTCAAATTGATTGTATTAAAACCCAGAGTTTGTTAATCCCACCTGTGGGATGGGCTTGTTGATGTGAAAAGAAAGTCCTGAAGTGGGAGGAGCTGGTGATGTAGATTTGGAGAGACAAGAGAGAGGCGGAAGTTCTTTTTGGAAGCAGCACCTCGTGGAGAGAGAGAGACTAAGAGGATTGCTGGTGGCCGCTTTGAATTGCCCTGGACTTTTGAGACCTGCCCCCTGAGCTGCCAAGGACTGAGGAGACATGGCTGTTTTGCTGGTACTTTGTCTGTCTGTTTTGATGTTATTTTGCCAGATTTGTCCACTGGTGAAAGACTGTCCTGTTGAAGAAGTCCTGGAACCTGGCATTTGGTTAAGAAGGCCTGAGACTGTCCTGCAGACAGAGAGTGAATACTGTCCACTGGTGAGGGACAGTACTGTTGTTGCAGGGGTCTGGAGACTGTCCGGCAGACAGAATGAATACTGTCCACTGGTGAAGGACAGTGCTGTTGTTGCAGGGGTCTGGGAGCCTTTCTGTTGGTTCAGAAGCCCTGAAGAAGGATTTTCTTGTTGTATGTTTACAGAAATCCTGGGAGAGGGCTTTGCTAATGTGTTCAGGGGTTCTAGGACTGTTCTACAGACAGAGGATAAATTCATGAAGGGACTGGCAATGTATCTTATGGCCTTGCTAAGCCTTGTCTCCCCAGGAACTAAGATTGCTGAGAACTTGCCTCGTGTCAAGATGAAGAAAAGACCTCCATTTGGGTATTAAGTGCTGTGTTTAAACTTGATGTAACTCTGGGGTAGATTCAATTGTGATCCTAGGGGTAGGGAACTTTTGACCTTATTGTGCTCTGTGATTGACAAATGAAGGTACTTTACCTATGTTTGGAAAATAATCTCCATTTGAGAAGAGGGGTTTTGTGGTGGACCAAAAGAAGGTATAGCCTAGGGGTGGAGTAGTATTTAGAACAGGGACTTTGTAATTGATTGAATGATTGGAAAGTCCTGGGGTGGGGTAGTCCTTGGAGATTATTTAATCACACTTAGTAAATGCTGTATTTTGAATGATGTCATGTTTTGATCTTCTCTGTTCTTGGTTTGTCACTGAATAAAATAGAGAGCACCTATGCTGGTATTTTGAACCTGGGAAGTTGCCTTTGCTTGATATTACATTACACCATTTTATATTCCATCTTACCTTAGGGTCTTCCAAACTTTCAACTTCTACGCTCACCATGTCTGTCTTGAACCCTAGTTACTTTTCCTCTAACACACCCATCAATTCATTTTACTTCTAGACAATTGTCTTAACTGATTACTCAGATTCCATTTTATGCAAACAACACACCCACCTTTTATTATTCTCATTCAACAATTGATCCACATTCTCTCACAAATATATCACACCAAACCCCAAGTCTTAAAGTAATGGAATGACACTTTTAAAAAGGCTCAGGGTTAATAAAGCATCCCCAACCACCCTCCCTTTCCTCTCAATAGCTGCCAAAGTTGCCCTTCTTTTCCACTGCTCTTTGCACAGAGAAGCTTCCGTAGAGCTGTCTGTCTCTCATTCCATGAGGTTCTTAGCCTTAATCACAGATGACATCTAAGATGTGCGCCTCTTAGAATTCACGCTCTTCTTCCAAGCTCAGTCAGAGAACCACTTACTACATGAAGTCTTTCCTGATTCCCCCCAGTTGTTGGTGTTTTCCTCTCTCTCCCTTCTCCAATTATCTTGTAATAAACTACATGATTATACAATAACATGTAACATTAAATTACAATTCCTGATTGATCAATGAGTTGAGACTTTTAAAGTGTGTGACAAAGGAAGCACAAAGTTGTGGCTGTATACTAGATGTGAACATCAGGGCTTCTCCATATCCTACTTGGGAGCAGTTAGGAAGTACAGTGGATAGAGCACTGGGTTTAGAATCGGGAAAATTCACCTTCCTGAGTTCAAATCTGACCTCAGACACTTACTAGCTGTGTGACCCTGAGCAAGTCGCTTAACACTGTTTGCCTCAGTTTTCTCATCTGAAAAAAATGAGTTGGGGAAGGCAATGACAAACCATTCAAGGATCTTTTCCAAGAAAATCCCAAAAGGGGTCATGAAGAGTCAGACATTTGATGGAAGCTGCAGCTATTTGGGCGAGTTTTCATCAGCATTTGTGTACTCTGGTCTGACCACCCCATCTATTTCTTGGGAGAATCACAGCGGCACTTAGAGGAGAAAGTAGGGTAGTAAACAGGTAGGGCTCTCAGAAAGTTGCTGTGGTGGCCTGGGTTTTCCCCTTCCATTCTTCTTGGCATTATTGTACTTCCATAGAAAGCAGGCAGGAGCTCCTGTGGCATGTCTCTGTTCCTCCAGGTGTCTCTGTGGTCTGTGCTCAGGGCTGGTGTTGTTCAGGAGCCAGCAAAGATTACATTCTTTCCCTCTCAATTGAGAGGTGGGAGGAGGGGACTGTGGATTTTTGCTGATTGAACAAAATAATTTGATTAAAAAAAAGTTAAAACAAGAGATAGGAGAGGTGATATTTCATAGAAGTTCACCCTGAACTAAATATCCCATCAACGGAAAAGGTTACCCAGGGGTAGCCAAGGGGTGAGTCTTTTGATCTTGAGCAGACAAATCTCCTACATAAACAATATTGTCACTTCACTTCTCTCCTGGCTTGACTCCTAACTCTTTGATTTCTCCAACATCCTCCAATAGCCCTCTCACCTTAGAAGATTCCTCTGTAGCCTCTTTCTTAGACTGGTGAGTTCCTCCATAGAATCTTCATTTGAGAAAATGCTTGAGCTAGCCATGCTCCCACCTTCACACCTTCACTCCAGACTCTCAGGACTTCACCTTTCCCCGATCCCTTTTACAGCTCCTTCCCTTTTGCTCGTATAGTCAGTTCTACAAAGCACATTTTGAAAATGTGAATGTGTTCTAACTCAATTGATATACTAGGGGACAATTTGAGCATAACACTAATTTTGATTTGTTTCTGAAGAATTTCATCCATGAGAAATAGCAAGAACATGTAAAGTTGCCCTCAGCTGCAGAAAAGACCAAGAGGACAATGAGCCACACCAATCCACATCTGGAGCTATCGACCCTCCATTTGATTTCACATAATCTTCCTTCTACTACTTCACAATAACTCACAAATTTCAGGTCGTCTTCTAGGTAAAGTTAACTATATTTATTGTATGTCTTCTGGTACAACAGGGGTATGGGCAAATAGGGCTAGTCTAAACCCATGCACTTACTCCCTACCCCTATCTTGTGTCATGGCTCAGCCCTAGACTATTCCCAGAGTTGTGTCCCCTATAGGCTGACCTCTCACCTGTAGCTGTCCATCAACTTTGCTAGCTTGGACCCTGTGAGAACCAGTTCTCCTGTGGAGCAACAGCCCAAGACCATAGATGCTGCCATTATTAATTATAGTTTTTGTGTATTTCTTAATCATTTGACATATAAAAATGGTGTTACTATTTCTATTAGATTTCTAACTCCTTTTTTCCCTCCATAAGCCCTGTGGTTTTTACTGTATAATTTTGTAATCTCCTAATTTTTAGGGAGGAAAAGAATAAGCATTTATTAAATGTCTACTATGTGCCTGGCATGGTACAAAGCACTTTGCAAATGTTATCTCATTTGATCCTTGAACAACCCTGTTACATAAGTGCTATTATCCCCATTTTACATTTGAGAAGACAAGTTAAGTGACTTACCTAGGGTCACATAGCTAGAGTCTGAGGTTGGATTTGCACTCATGTCTTCCTGACTTCAGGCCTAGTCCTCTATCCCCTGTGCCCCCCAGCTGCCTTTTAGGAATGCATATATCCTGTGAGCAGCTAAGTGGTACAGTGGATAGAGTAGCCAGGCCTGGGATTGAGATGACCTAAATTCAAATCTGACCTCAGACACTTGCTAGCTGTGTGACCCTGGGCAAGTCATTTCACTCTGCCTCAGTTTCTTCATATGGAAAATGAATGGGAGAAGGAAATAGCAAATCACTCCAGTATCTCTTTCAAGAAAACCCCAAATGGGGTCACAAAGAGTTGGACATGACTGAAAACAATGGAATAGCAACAATGAAAATATCCTGCTATAGCAGACCTGACTATTTGCATTCCCAGCATTTAGCATAGTGCCTGGCACACAGTAAGCTCTTAATAAATAGTTTGTCTATCAGTCAATCTAGCTGGCAGCAAACATTTTTAAGTGCCTACTATGTGCCAGGCATTGTTTACTATTGAAGACAGAGAATACTGGAACAGCATTTTGTTAGCGGTTTTGAGAAAGTCTTTGTTAAATGTACAGCACAGCTTCTCTGATTCCTCATAGCTCAACAAGAGCTAAATTCTCTAGTTGGTAGGACCTGGGCCAGACACAGCTTTTTAGGTTAGGTCCTAAAGAGGAATTCTGTGCTTTAATTTGAGAAATAGATTTGAAAGTAGAGACATGGGGCTGATATCATCCACTGATGCCCATCTATAGGAACAATAGAGGTTCAGGCAAAGTCAGGAAGGGTTGGGAAAAGCTTGGTGCAACTGAGGCTGCTCTTAAGTAAAATGCCAATATCCCTTTAAGGGCTTAGAGGAAGCTGTGAGTCATTCATACCTGAGTGTGAAATCTGTTTAATCAGAATGCTTTTCTTCTAATACCTAACAAATCTTTAGTTTAGATAGTGTTTGGATACAAGGGAATGGTAATATTGGAGGTTGGGGGTCCCCCTGAGTAGGGGACCATGGAGGGGTGAGCTTTATCCAAAATAAGGGCAACAAGCATTGTGAGTGGGGAATGAGAAAGGTGAAAGCTTGGATGATACCAAAGATAATGTATTCTGTCATTTCTCCTGAAGTAAACCTTCCCTGTTCTTTCCGCCAAAGAAACTATTAGTACTGTACTATGCATTTAAGGTAACTCTGCTAAAACAATTTTATTTAATCTATCATTATTCTAAAACCAAGGGATTTCTATCCTAGAGAGATAAAGTCCAAATTGGCCTGTAGTTCTCCCCATGTCCTCAGGCACTATCTCAAGCTGATCTGAGGTAATAAGTATAAGAATCTTGGACATGGAAAAGTCATAACAAGTCACTACTCTTTTCCCTCTTATACCACTCTCTTCAAGGAGTGAAAAGGGTTTCCTCTATACAATCAGTATCTTAATCCTTTCTCCTTTGCAGATGGACAGAGAAGACTGCCCTTGGTACACTAGAGAAATATTTCTGAATATTTCTAGAGGAACTGAAAAGGATTTTTTAAAAATATGCTTCCATAACAGCTTCGCCCTTCAAAAAATGGAATCCAAAGTGGAGAAACACCTGTAGTTCTACCTAGCCTAGGAGATATGTAGGACATACTGGGGCAGCAGGGTGATGGAAGTGAAGCTGGCTTTTTAAGTTCCAGGATATAAGCCTCCTGCCCCCTGAAAGATCTGGTTCACTAGCATTGGTCAGGAAAACCTTTCAGCATTACTAGAAAACAGATCTCTTAAATGAATATCCTTGTTGAACCCCTTTGCTATTTGAATCAACTCAAGAAATGTCTCCTCTCTTCTTCTTGGTCATGGCTGTTGGGGACAACCAATATGTCTCACCCTAAAGACAGCACTCTCAGTTCAGATTCAATGTTGGGATGAAATGAGGCACTAGAAAATCACTGAGCAGCTAACAAAAAGTTGGCTTTGCCATAACACTGCAAGGATATTGTAATGATAAAGGTAATTTGAAGATCTTCCCAGCCCCTTAATAAGCCTAAGGGAATTTGAAGACCTTCCCTGCCCCCTAAGAGGTTGAATGTAATCACATGGTAGGAGGAATTTGATGAAGGGTGGAACAGAGCCCATATGAAACTGGGAGTCAGAACAGTTAGAGGTGGAGGAGAGGACTCACCCGAGGGAGATAGCTAGTCTTGTGTTTGCCACTTTCTGTGACAGCTAGACTTGTGAGTAAATGTTTCTTTGTGGGAAGGCTAAAGGATGGTGTGGCTCTCTGTCGTGTTATGGTTTATTAACTTCTTTGCTACTATGATGGATTTGTTTTTTTCTGGTGTCTGAATAAATGTTTGCTTCTGTCTTCTGTTGGAGAGTCTGCTGTATTTTGAGATTGAGTACTATGCTGGCATATTTACAGTCACCATTGGCACTGTGAATATTGCATTGGTGCTACAGATATGCAATAAGGATTCTGTGGCACTTAGCTTATGTGGATTAGGGTGCCCTTGTTTCCACATGAAAACACATTCGGTCATCAGAGCAGTATAGGATTAAGGACATGACAACTCAGTGGTCTTCAGAAATCAGAGGGGCCCACACTCCATATGGGTGGGACTTTTTATGCCCTTAGATAAACAAGATGCTGATTCAGGAAAGCCCTGGTGCAGCTTTGTCTGCTTTTAGAGAAAGTTAATCCTAGCCTTGAGAGGGAAGGAAGCCTTGGTCTACCCCAGGTTGGGGATGGGAGGAAAAGAAGTTGGGAAACAGGGGCCAATCAGGTTCATTTAACCCCTAAAATTATCCTCTCAATTTTCTAATTCTCTAAGTTATTATATCATCAGCAAATAGGAATGATTTTGTCTCATCTTTTCTAGTACTTGTGCCCTTTTTGGGGGTCATATTGTGATGGTTAAAATTTGTAAAAAAAAAAAACAACAAAACTATGTCAGATAACAATATAAAAGAAGTATCTTTTCTTTTCCTAACTTTATTGGGAAAATTCCGGAATTTCTCCTTTGTAAATAATAATTGCTTTAGATTTTAACTATAGACATTGTCAAATTAATAAATATCCCCTTGATAAAAAAAAATAAAGAATTTCAACATGAATAAATTTAGTGAAAGAATTTGGTGATTAACAATTCAGACTATAATTTATGAAAAATGGACATTGATTTTCAGGCATGACTTTAAACTTGTAGAAAAATTACTTATATGCATCTTAACTCCCTTATTAGTCCTCATATTTCATGTCTCATTTATCTTTGGATTTCTAAAATGCCTAGACATTTTTTTGTACAAAATGGCTGCTCAACAAATTTGCTAAATGAATGATTATAGGGCTAGATATTTAGAGACAGAAAAACCTTAGAGGTCTTTCTCTCATATTAAAGATGAAGAAAATGAGACCTAGAAAGATGAAAAGAATTGCTCAAAGTCATACTAGTAGCAGAGCCATAATTTGAATTCAGGTCTTCTTACTTTAAATCCAATCTTTTCTCTATATTATATTACTAGTATATCAAAGACAAGGTGCTGGAAATCATGGTAGATTGTTCTGTGAAGACACTTATCTATTATGTGTTATTATTGCAGCCAAAAAAACCCAACAAAATCCTGGATGTTATTAGGAAGAAAAATGGAAACAAAACAGAACCAGAAAACTTATCCTATCCTTCTACAAAACCATGGTGTAAGGGGCGGCCAGGTAGCACATCGAGTAAGAGCACAGCTCAAGTGTCAGGATGACCTGGGGATCGAATCCCAGGCTCAGACACTTAGCACCCACCCAGAAACACCTGGCCGAGTAACCTTGAGCAAGTTACTTAACCCCTATTGCTTAAAAAAACAACAACCATGGTGTATTTGTATCTGGCATCCTTTGTACAGTGATAGTCAATGGAACTCAAAAAAGGACAGGGCTGGATAAAGTCCAGATCTGCCAACATTCAGATACAGAATAAAAGCTTCTATCTGGAAAATAAAACTCACCTCTGCTTGCATGTTTAGCATGATTACAGATCTAAACCACTTCTCATTTTATTAGTGGCTGGGAAGGGAATCAGGAAGAGCTTGAGATAAGAATAGCAAAGAATAGGTTTTTACCTCACCAGAGAGAGAAGGAACTCAATATGTGCTATATTTTAAAGTTATCAAACAAACTGGGACTTTTCATGAAAAACTGCTTGGAGATTTGGTTTACTTAAAGAGCACACACTTAGAGAAGGTAGGCAAGGGCTCTTAAGGCATCATACAAATAGCAGGGGTTCAATAGATACTTGATGAATTTAATGCACCAGCATTAAATGTGTATAGGGAAATGTTTTACAAAGAAAGGCTCTGTATAACAAAGCAATAGTGAATGACCATTAATGACTTGTTCACTTAGTTAAAATTAATTCTAGTAAACAAATGATTCTGTATCACTTGTACCTTCTTTTTAACAACAACAACAAAAACAACAAAACTCAAGTGCTGCTTATTCAACCCCAGGTTTACAAGAGTTGAGCTGAACTCATGTCTTGTCGTTGAGCTTAAAATTACAAGTTGCACGAGAGTTTCATAAAAAAAAAAATGCCCCTGAAATATTTACTGTGTGCATCCTATTGTAGTACATACCTATATTATTCTTTACCACAGTGCGGAGAGTACAACAAATTTCATATTCAATTTAACAAAAATATATTGAATATCTAATGGTATATTAATAGCTAGTGATTAGTTATTTAAAGTATACAAAGTTTTACATACATTATCTCATTTAATCCTTATAACAACCCTGTGAAGTAGGTGCTATTATTTCTCCCATTTTACAGGTGAGGGAACTGAGGCTGAGAGGTTAAATGCCCAGGGTTACATAGCTAGAATGGATCTGGGGACTATTATGTGGGAGGCCTTATACAGATACAGAAATGTACTTGAAACAGAAATAATTAAGACATGGTTCCTTCTCTTAGGGGGCTTACAGTATATACCTGGAAGATAAAGCATCAATAATTGTAATACAACTGGAAAGAACTATGTGCTGTAAGAGAGGCATAGAGTACATTGTTTAAAGTAGACTGTTTGAAATATTAATATGCCTTTCTTAAGTTCTCTTTGTTACATATTACTTTCTTATCTACAGGCATCTTGTTTAGATCCTTGCAAGCAATGCCCAAACTATTTCAACCCCCAGGCTCAGGTGAAGTTTTTCAGCTCATTGGATTTCTGGAATGAGGGCTCTTTAATTTTGGGTACTAAGAATATATTTTATCTCTGTGTGAAAAAGGACTCTGTCCTTAGAAATTTCTTAGCTGTTTGTTTATTCTGAGTACTCAGATGGCCTGGACTATATCTGCATCCTTAATCAGCAAACCTTACATTCTCCTCAGTCTTCCTTTCTTCTCTTTCCCTAAATCTTCAAGCCCTCTAAAAACTTCTATTACCAGTTCCACTCAACAGATTGAAAGATGCATGAAGTTTCTGACAAGCCAGTTTAAAACAAAAGGATATTTAATGTAAATAGGTTATTATTATAAACTGTTGGAAATTCATAGCTGATTGCAGAAGTCTGATTTTCAGCTCTGCCATTAACTAGTTGTACAACCTTGGACAAGTCACGTGAATTCTTTGAGCCTTAGTATCTGTACCTGTAAAATGAAGAGATTGGATCACATGATCTCTAAGACGTCCTTTAGCGCTCAAAATTCTGGCTCAGAGGGAAAAAAAATGTAATTGTGAATATGTAGAAGTAAGGAAGCCAGGGAATAGTGCCTTTCAATATAAAAACATACCTAGCCTCTCCTTACCTTGTCCCTGTGAAGCCCTTTCTGAGTTGAACTTGGTATAATTCTATCATTTATACTATCCTAGTTATACCACTGCTTCCAGGGTTAGCCCAATTTGTCAACTTCCTTGTTTGGCTTCCTGGTCCAACTCCAAAATCAATTCTGCTTTCTGCTTAGTCACACCATCCCCAGGAGCCTGAGGTAGACAGTATGCATGGATTGGCAGGAGCACCTCCAGGAGTTTTAGCAGCAAGATAAGAGGAACAGAAGAAGCTGTTCTGAAGGAACAGAAAGAGACTGAATGGCTGAGTAGGAAAAAGCAATAAAAATAATTTCTGACATTGGCATAGTCCTTCATCCTTTTCAAAGTACTTTCATATAAAATGTTATTTGTATGTATTTGTCTTGATTCTCAAACTCTGCAATACTGTCTTGGAGGATCATTAAGTTTTCCATCCCTTTAATATGTTTGAAGGGCAGAATTCTGCGGAAACTGAGGCCTACAGGTGATCTAGGATAGGCCCTAGAATATATTACAGTAATTTCATCTTGAAGAACTCTGAACACTCCCATTGCTCTATTACCATTTTCACTTTATAGATGGAGAGTTAAAGAGAGAAGCTAAGAGAAAATGTCTGTCATAAAGCTAGTTTTTTTTTTTGTACCCAGGAATCTTAAATTCATTATTTGCTTTCTAACCCCTGAGTAATACTTACTTGCCTTATAAGTAAAAATCCATTAAACTTTCATTTAAATTGCTACCACTTAGCAAACTTTAAGGAATATGCTCCTAAAAATTGATATTTCAAAATGCATTATTTTCACAAAATTGTAAATTTTAAGTAAAAAAATCTGATGCTAATAAATAAACAAATGATCTGCTGGTAACATCTAAACTCTGAAACAAAACTTACGAAGTCTGTCTTCCATCTTGCATAATTAGAAAGCTGATACTTGTATTATTTTAAAATAAGCAACAATAAAACATGTATTGAAATGGAAAAAATTACCTAAGCAAGCATAGATCTAAATCTAAACCCCATAAGGAAACTTTTAGTACAAAACAAAAGCAGGATGGGAATAATGATCCTTGACAAATCCCTTAGGTGCCTGAGTATCTTAATGAGTAAACTAGATGCACCTGGCCTCATTAAATGCTCCCCTGTGGCTCTCTCACTTATGGGAAAAAAAGGAATTAGACAAAGAACATGGCAGTCTTTGCTAACATCAGGTTTATGATATCCTAAGCTTGAAACACTAGCCTTTTAGAATGATAATATTCTCAATGAGTTAGAATGGAACTGGTAGATGAAAGAAAGCATACAATTTTGGAGCAACAAAATAATTTTTCTCAGGCTTTGGAATGTGCCATTCCAGAATATCTTTTCTGAACTATTAGTCTGTTACTACTCCATCTCTATTCCAAAATTTATTGTGATATATGCTTATCTGTCTGTGTATTGTAGAATATAATCTCTTTGAGAAACTACATTTTGTTTTTTATATTCCTACTATCTAGCACAGTGCACTTAACAGGGAGGCACTTAATAGTGCTTGTTGAATTAGATTGTATTGAATATACTGTACAAGGGCCTTGATCTGCCAAACTTGACTAATTTTAGATTGGTGAAATGAGTGTCGTACTATCGACAATTATTTAACCAAATAGGCAGTATTACATAAAATGGTAAATTATATTTGTGTATTATGATTAAGGAGACCATGAAAACACATAATACCTACTTAACTGGATTCTCATCCTAGCTCTTTCACTTACCAGAGATGTGATCTTGTCAAAGTCATTTAAGATTTTTAGACTTTATTTCCTTATCTATAAAACAAGGGACTTGAATGATCTCTGAGGTTCCTCCCAGAACTAAACTCTAGAATCTTATCTACAAGTAGATGATCTCTAAGGTTCTGTCCAACTTTAATGTTCTATGATTCTACTTACTGACAAATTAAAGATAAATTAAGAGGATTTTATACTGCAACAAATTTACAAGGAATATATAATGCAAATTGTTCCTTCATTAAACAAGTTTCATAAAAGAATATAATACCTAAGTTCAGGGAGAAGTTTCATTTTAAATGTGCTAGGTGCACATTTCATTTGCTTTTCACAATAGCTCTATAAGGTAAACAGAACAAGGATTATTACTGAAAACAGGTTTAGATAATGAAAAGAACACAGGTCTGAAGATCTGGGTTCAAGTCCTGTTTCAAGGCACCTATTGATTGAGCATGAGCAAGTCACCACCTCTGCCCTGAGTTTTCATTTCTGTGTAGTAAAGTGGCAGGAACCAGGCATTTTAAATCTTAATTCCATACTCTTTTCACCATATTATGTTTCTAACTCAATATACTCTATATAATCATATACTCTAACTTAATATCAGCTGATTTACTTGCATACCCACATAGTCCCAGCAGCATTAAGTAGAAGGATAAAGATGAAACAATGTGATATGCAATTAAAATAGATCCAACCTGACATAAAGAAATAAACTACTGATGCTGACAATTGGGAAATGAATCAAGGAAGAGAAAGCAGGGACTATCAGCCCTGTCCTACAGAAAATAAAGCAGACACAAAAAGAACAGGAGAGGCTAGAAACCACTTGGCTATCAAACACTTGTTCTTTTGTCATTTTAAAAATGTGAGAGAGTATGATAGAAACTTATGGAAAGTACTGCCTGATAAAGCAAGGAGGAGGAGAAAGGGAATAATCAGTTTGTAGAAAGTTTAGCATGACAGCCAGTTAAGCCAGATCATCCTATAAGCACTTGAAGATTAAACTGGAAGAAAACATCCACATGAAAATTATATTATCATATAGGCTGGGTAGATTAGTTGATTAGAATATGATACTAATGAGGCCAATTTCCCCTGAGATTTGATGCTGTTTCTTTGCTACAAACTGTATCCTTAAGTTTATTTCATAAATGTGTGCCATTCTTACTATCAATAAAATGTGGGTGGCTTAGTTCAATTCAGCATTACTACTAGAAAAATTGCTGGGCCAGGTAGGTGGCACAGTGAATAGAGCACCAGCCCTGGAGTCAGGAGGACCTGATTTCAAATCTGGCCTCAGACACAACACAAAAACTAGCTGTGTTACTTTGGGCAAGTCACTTAACCCCAATTGCCCTCCAAAAATCGAAAAAAACAAAACAAAATAAAACTGTTTCATCTTTAAGTAGGAACTTGAGTCTGGAGCACATATCTACTACCATTAAAATAAAATGGGTTGAAAACCCACAATGTTTTCTATCATTAACTTTTTTTAATTTGTAAAAATTGGGTATAGCCTTCAAGTGTGTTCTGAGGTTGCTTACCATTAGAACTGTATAAAGAGAATCATTTTCATTAGCACCTTTTCGGTAGGCAAGCAAAATAGGCTGCTAAAGCCAATCCTCTTCCTTGTCTAAATATAGATACCTCATTAACCACTTCACTCTGAAATTCTAGAGGTTGGAGGCACATCACTGCTGCCAGAGGGCCCTTATTAAAATGCAAGTGTTATTTAAGAATGGTAACACTAATATTCTATTCAGGGTTAGTGCTTGGCCAGTAGTGAAATAGGTGACTTTTACTCGGGTGTTGCTGTTTTTTTCTCCCATTGGAATTCTCTTTTCTTCCCCTTTACCAGATTCAAGTCATCAAGCATTTTTTGAGAACTTAACAACACTGTGCTGGGGATACAATGAGAAAAATGAAATAGTTCCCTCCTTAAAGAAACATATTCTATTAGAGGGAAACAACATATACACAGAGAAATATGTAAAATATATAGAGCAATTACAAAGAAATTGGAGAAGCCATGGCACTAAGAACTGGGAGGAGACAGGGGAGGTGACTCAAGAAAGGCTTGAAGGAAGTCTTAGTGTTGTAAAGGAAGCATATAGTATAAGACCATGATGACTAGATCTGTGGCCCTGGGTTCAAATCTAACTTCTAGAGTAGTTACAAATTGCAGCCTTGTGATTTAAAAAGAAATAAACCAACTTTCCTTTGCCACCTTCTAGTTACGATAGCAATTTAAGTGATTTAAGGAAGTCTGGCTTGTTTCTTGATTTATAAAATGCAAATGATGGACTCTATAGCGGTACATTGTAGGATTGATGCAATGATCAAAGGAGAATGTACACACAGGATTTTACAGTCACTAGAGCTCTTTATAAATATTAGTATTGACACTCTAAAAGTGATGACTCTCCGTATATTCTTTACACGAGAAAAGCAAGTAGCCCAACTGGCTGAGTACATATGTAGTACGTCTAGTCACGTGGATACATAGGTGGGGGAGAGGGAGATTGAGAAAGGCTAGTGTGTGGATTCTTAACCTTATTTTTCAATGCACAAAATAAAATACTTAGGATTACAAAGGAAGCCAGTTTCACTGAAACACCTATTAGAGAATATATATAAAAACCAAGGCCACAGAGCCCAGGTTAAGAGTTCCTAGAGAGGGAAGAGGGTGCCAGTGGAGACTCCAACGCAGGGCAGCAAAGACCTGTGCTTTAGGCAGTTTAACTTGGCAGCTGTTTGCTGGATGGATTCGAGTGGCGAGGGAGTGAAGGAAGCAAAGGGATTTCTTTTGCAATAGTTAAGGCGGGCGGCGATGAGGTCGTGGGGGATGAAGCAAATCCACAATGTCAAAACCGGGTTTGAGTTACAGCTCTGCCCCTAACTGCCTATATGACTTTCGGAAAGTCTCTCCGCTTCTCCAGACGACCTTCTCTATTGCCACCTTCTCCACGCCCAAGTGCCAAATTCTTGCGCCGGCGTTCCCGTTGGCGTCACGACGACCTCTGGGACCACTTCCGCTTCCGTGGCTCCTTCCGGCAGCTCTGAAACCTATGCAGCCTCCGAGGGCCAGGGGGTGCTGAAGACACTCCTGTGGAACCGTAAACTCTCTCCCAGCTCTCGCGACGATTTGGGCCAGGGGAAAAAAAGCGTGGCGCGCACGCCGGAGGAAGCGCCAGAGACGAGCCCCGCCCCAGCTTCCTAAAGTCTCGCGCGAGCTGCTTTTTCGGCCTTTTGGCTTTCAGAGCGGGATCATGGCGGTGGGCAAGAATAAGCGCCTCACCAAAGGCGGTAAAAAAGGAGCCAAGAAGAAAGTGTAAGTGGTGGCTGGCGTTGGGGATCCAATGGTGGGGGTCCCCCGAGGCGGGCGGATGGGCCTCCAGCCGCCGTCCAGGCGGGATGGCCGGGATCACTGGTGGATTGGGCGCGGCCCAGGCCAACAAGCGCCGGGGCTGGGGCCACACAGCCATGAGTACAAATAGCCGGGGGAGGAAGGCTCCGGCCGAGGAGCGCACGAAGCAGGAAGCCCCGAGCCTGCATGCTAGTTTCCGGAGCTTTGTAGCTCTACTGTCGCACCCAGGCTCGGCCCCACGAGGGGCCACTTTCCCCTCTGCGCTTCCCGGTTGACTGCCACGGTTTCCCCGGAGCCCTATGCTGGCCTGGTTGGGGCCCCCCAGGGCCGGGGCCGAGGGGTGGGGTCGTGTTACCATAGTTCGCTTCCGTGATTAAGACCAGGGAAAGTGAAGAAAAGTGTGCATTCGAGTTGAACTTCCTTGCAATGGACAAAAATTGTGTGAAACTGCATTTGTACTTAAGTTGCAAAAACCTGTGAGGACTAATTGAGGTACCCCGGCACCCTTCTGAGACCTGGCCGGGGGGGGGGGGGGGGGAGAATGCTTGCAACCCATGCATTTAAATAGCTGCATGTCACAGTAACCTAGCAATAGAAAGCATTCCCTTTAAAGTTTGCAGAGCGCTGTGCAAACATTTTCTAAGGTGATCTTCACAACAACCTTAGGGGGTAGGTGCTGATCACCTCCATTTTAAAGATTAGGAAACTGAGGACTTAAGTGAACTTCCGAATTTTTTTAAGGGTCAGGCCTGATTTCAGCTCCCAAGTCCAGTACTCTTATCAGCTTTGCTATGTAACTGCGTAAGAATAATTTGTTAAAGTGTTATGATACACCTTGAAAGAGTGCTTAACGGCTATTTATATAGATTTCCTTAGTGTGTAACTCCCTGTGAGAATTTCTCCCCTTTGCTGCTCTTCTCACTTGCCAGGGGCAGTGAAAAGCAAAGGAAGTTTTCAGTGGTCTCAGGTGGTATGTGTTTGAGAGAGGGCTTGAATCAGATCTTACTGACTCCAAAATCAACTTTCTTTCCAGTATACCAGGCTTGTTCTTGTTCGAATAACAAGTAGCTAACTTATGGTGTTTTTTTTCCCCCTCATTCATAAAGGGTTGATCCATTTTCGAAGAAGGATTGGTATGATGTAAAAGCACCAGCTATGTTCAACATTCGAAATATTGGCAAGACACTGGTTACAAGGACTCAAGGAACAAGTAAATATTTTACCTTATTGTTGGTTTGTCTGTGTGTGGCTTGGAATAATTCTTATTGCAAACCACCTTTTTCCACTGGATGCTGGTTACAGAGAAGTGATGGAATCAAGGTGGTGATGCCAGGAATAAGGTTTGGGGGAAAGTTGATAGCTGTGATAAGAGTACCAAAGTTTTTAATGCAGTTCAGTATAGCGTAAGACATCTACTAATTATAAACCCTTTTGAGGTTTATAAAATGCTTTTTTTGTTTCACAGTAACTCCCTGAAGTGGATTAATGTGCCAGACGCTTCATCAACTGTTTCTATTGAGTTTTTAAATTTTTTTTACCTTATTGCCTAAATGATGCTAGGTTTAATGTCTAAGTTAAGGGGCTTTGTGACAGCTCTTTTGTGAAGTAGGTTTGGTGTTGTAGTTTGCGATAGTAATAAGAAACCTGATTTTGTATTATAGAAATTGCCTCTGATGGTCTCAAGGGTCGAGTTTTTGAAGTAAGCCTTGCTGATCTGCAGAATGATGAGGTTGCTTTTCGTAAGTTCAAGTTAATTACTGAAGATGTTCAGGGTAAAAATTGTTTGACTAATTTCCATGGAATGGACCTTACCCGGGACAAGATGTGCTCCATGGTGAAAAAGTGGCAGGTAAGCCTTGTGTCTTGTATGACTGGATAGTCATGGCATTCCTTGCAGTATTCTTAATTTACAAGGAAAAATTTTAGGGGTGGGATACTTAGGACAATTGTTAGGTTCTTTTTTTTTTTCCCAACTAAATATGTAGGCAAGTGTGTGTGAAGCATCTAGAGTTGGGTTCTGCACCAACATTGTGTGGTAAGTTTTGGCCAGTGGGGTTGAAGAGAACATTGGTAGAAACTTAGAATGTTTAATACAGAGGAATAACATAGGAATTTTAGTTTCTAGGATAAAAAAGTTATTTTCCTAACTGGTCCGTAAATAAAAATTGGCATTTACTTTCTTAGTATCACAGGATACTAGGGAGGAAACTGTAATGTAAATGACACTGGAATCTAATATTAGACTGGAGGCTTCAGTCAGTTCTCTGTTGCTTAGTCTTGGGACTAGTAGCAAAATCTCTGAGCCTGTTTACTCTTTAATCAAATGGAAATGATAATAGTCTTGCTACAAGCATAGCAAAGTTGCTGCATCTGATAAGATTTGAAACTTATGAAACTGCATGAGATGGTATTCTGGTGTTTCTCTAAGTAGCATTCTAGATATAAAGGTAATTTAGACTGTTTGCTCAGTCATGCCAGGAAGAAGCAGTAGCATGCCAGCATTTTTGAAATGATGGCTATGGGAATGAATGATGACAAAAAATGTTTTGGGCCCAGATGATAACATAGTGATTATACCTTGCATTTTTTCTGACATTCCCCTATAAAGTAGATGAGGTTTCTGGGAAGTTTCAGACTCCATTCTTTTAGTGATTGCATGTTTGGTAGAGAATTTGTCTTGTAGATCCTAAGAGGGGAATTGTACATTTAATTTTCACCTTTACTTTAGTGTAATTTTTATTATAATATATTGTGTATTAAAATAACAACTAGTTATTTGTATTTTCCAGAATTTCTGTTAAAAAGGCTTTTAGCTTGGATTTAATAGTGATGGAAGAGCTTGGCTGGACTAAGAATCTTAAGCTTACTTAGAACAGAAAGATCTTATTTACCTTTTATTGCTGTATATTTAACAACATTCCAGTTTTTAAAGGATAATTGAATTTGAGAGAAGATGGGAAGTTTTTAGGTAGTGATTATAGAGATAATTTTCCATTTTTATCACTATCTAAAAATTTAACATTTTGTTCTCCAGAGAACATCAGGAAGTATATATATAAAATCTGTATACAAGTGGTCTTGGGCCAATTGATGCATTCTTGCCTTTTTTCTTGGATCTCCTTCAGATTTTGAAGGTGTCCAACATGGGAAAAAGATTGGATAGCCAATAAAAATGCACAAGAACTCATCAGCCCAATATTATTTAGTTACAAATACAGATTCCTAGTTTCTGAGGTCATAGCTTTATTATGATTACAATATTATGAACATGAATTATCAATATAAAGGTTAAGTTCACTCTGCTGTTTAAAAGATAGGGAAGTTATACGGGCAAATTTCCATCCAAAGAAGGCATTCAGATTCTGTTACCCTGTTCTGTTACAAGAAAGTTGGGCTACCCCAAATTTATGGCTTAGATACTATTTTTTTTTTTTTGGCCTTTTGGAGGGCAGTTGGGGTTAAGTAACTTGCCCAAGGTTAAAAGGCCACTTTTTTGTGTGTGGGTGTTAAGTACCTGAGGCTGGAACCTGGGTTCTCCCAACTCCAGGCCGGAGCTCTTACTCATATCGCCACCTAGCCGCCCCTATACTATTTTTAAAATGAAGTTTGGAGTGATTTAAAAGAGCACTGTTCATATCTCAACTTGATGTTAGTGTTTTTAGAATTTTGTAAATAAGAAGTGATTTAAAATTATCACTTTTCCTGCAGCTGAAATGAGAATATCTTCTAATTTTCTAGACCATGATTGAAGCCCATGTTGATGTCAAAACTACTGATGGGTACTTGCTCCGCCTCTTTTGTGTTGGTTTTACCAAAAAGCGCAACAACCAGATCCGTAAGACCTCTTATGCCCAGCACCAACAGGTCCGTCAGATTCGTAAGAAAATGATGGAAATCATGACCCGAGAGGTGCAGACAAATGACTTGAAAGAAGTTGTCAATAAACTGTAAGTTTCTTCCTTCACACAAATACTTATTCTTGAGCTTCATAACCACTGGAGTGAATAAGGATAAGGAATAAAAATGCATAAGAAATAACCATTCAAAAGCTTTGTTTTTTAATTCTCTAGACACTTAAACAAAGTGGTTTCTTTTGCTCTTAAATGGATACTTTTTTTTTGCAGGGCAGTTGGGGTTAAGTGACTTGCACGTCACGTGGCTAATTTTTGTGCTAAGTGTCTGAGGCCGGATTTGAACTCAGGTCCTCCTGACTTCAGGGCCAGTGCTCTATTCACTGTGCTACCTAGTCACCCCCTTAAATGGATACTTTTTACCTCATTAAATGTTCATTGTGGAGCAGGAACGGTCTTTCCTTGCCTGTGTTTTTTTAACCATTTGGTAGAGTCTAAAAGAGCATACTACTGTTTCCTTTTCATCTTTTTTTGTTGCTGTTGCTTTGTAGAAACATGTATCTATTTCCTCTGATGAAAAACGATCACAAACTAGCCTTGTTGGCCTGTCTTTCTTTATGCAAGCCTCCATAAAAGTTAAGTCTGCTTCTCATGGGAATAAATGATGAAAACTGTTTCGGTCCCAATTGATATCTAATGATAATACACTATTCTGATATTCTCATGGCAGCAGGGAGATTTTTAGAGGTGTTCCTAAATCATTAATGAGATGGGCTTTAATGTTAGTATTTCTTTTTAGGATTCCAGACAGCATTGGAAAAGACATAGAAAAGGCTTGCCAGTCCATTTACCCTCTCCATGATGTATTTGTCCGAAAAGTCAAGATGCTCAAGAAGCCCAAATTTGAATGTAAGTAAAAACATTTCTTAATTTCAGTATTAAAGAGGGAGGGAATAAATGATGGCTACAGTTTTGGTCCCAAATGATGTTCCATGCTTACACTCATTTTCTGACATTCCCAAATCTAGATCTGCGATTCTTTTCTGCTGTCCATACCTGTTTGGTTCTGAACTACAAAATAAACTATTTCTAATTGTTGATGTACTTTGATTTTTCTTTTCAGTGGGAAAGCTAATGGAGCTGCATGGTGAAGGTGGTGGCTCTGGAAAACCTTCAGGAGATGAAACAGGCACGAAAGTAGAGAGGGCTGATGGCTATGAACCACCAGTTCAAGAATCTGTCTAAAATAAGAACTTTTAAAGGTTGAAAAATAAAAATTTATCATTGTGATGGTTTGGGATTTTGCTTTTTTTTTTTTTTAGGTTTATAAATAAAATGGCAGTGACTTTGGGAAGTTTTCTTGTAAATGACTTAATATTACCCAATGAAATTGTAAAATTGCTCTGTAAATAAACTTTTTATAAAACCATTGGGATTGTCATGCAAGATATGACCATGGGTTCACCAGGAATGGAAGACATGGACCAGATGCCTCTTAAGATGATTTCAGCTCACTGGTACCTCAGTCTTTAGTAGCTTTTTTGATTAATCTTGATTTTGCAACAGAAAAGAGGCAAACATCTCTAGAGAAGCCTTAAATTTTGTTCAAGTAATTCTTGATTTGTGTCTAGCTTTTCATGACACTTTTTGTGATTTTACTGAAATGTTTTGCCATTTCCTTTGTGTTCTTGATTTGAACTAAGGTCCTATTCACAGCTCTATTCACAGCGCCATCTAGCTGCCCCAAAGGAGGAGGAGTCTTACTTATTCTAGGCCTGGTGTTCTGATGATTAAGGTGACACTGATGAGTCACCTTAAAATTTTTACTAGCAGTAGCTAGAACAGTAGTAGAGATCTCCTGAGCATAGCCCTTATCAGATTAAAATATATGGAAGTGTTTAACAATAAAATACAGTGTATATATAAGTCAAGATAGGGTAAAGATGTGTTTCTGAGTTTGACACTACTAAGGTATGGCTGAAATAAAAAAAAAAAACCTTCAAAACATTGAAAGGCAATCATGAACCTGAAGAAAAACTTGGGTGAATGAATATGTCAGAATGATAAAATTAACCCACTGACCTATTTGGTATTTATCATATGCTTCAACTATGGCCATCAAATAATTCTGCAAGAGGAAAACCATCTGAAAACAAGTTTGACTCAAATTAGGGGAAATGTTTGAAATCTCAAAACAATAGCAGAATCCTAAAAAAATAAAACAAGGCTCAATTGTCAAATTATAAACAAAGTGGAAGACAATATTGGCCTTCCCTGTTCTTTTTCATACTGTAAAGGTAAGATCCTCAATTTACATGCTAGTATCTTTCACTAGCTTATCAAGTGGTAGGTAATACAAAGAACAAAATTTGTAGTCAAGATCTGGTTAAGCCATGTAGGGTCCTCAATCTATAATGTTATTTAAGAGAATAAATTAACCAAAAATGGTTACCTTTTCTCCTGAGGATCAAGATTCAGTAATTGTAACATTTTATTTTACTTCAATAGAAACAAGTTGAATATTGGTGCAAGGAACAGAATAAACTCAAAATTCCTGACCATCGGAAAACATTTAGCCCAAGTCTGTCCAGAATTTGCAAAGGCAAGATGACTCAAATGAGATTTCTCATTCCCTGAATGCTGCTTTACAATAAAATTACCAGGGACTGGTTCCCAACAATCACTGTTTATATCACTTTTAAGCAATAAGTCAGGTAGGATGATAAATGGGCAAATCTATGTATGTGGATGATTTTCTAAAACATCAAGTTGGAAAGCTTATCAGTATAATAATAGGGTATATATGGCTCATTTCCTTCATGGAGCCAGAGAAAATGAAGTGCTAAAAGTTTTTGTATTGTTTCCTACTGAAAGGGCTCATGAAGGGAAAGAAGAATGGAAATCATGGCTAATTATTAAAACTTGACATTTAACTGGAATGTTACTCTGAAGGTTCTGCCCAATTGGGATTCCTTAAAAATCCGGAATGTATGATCCAGACAATGATTGGCTAAATGTGTAATTAATTTACACAAATACCACAATGCCTGAATTAATCTATGAATTTGCAAAATATTAAGCTTTTGTGTTGCTTTTGTTTGGAGATAAGTTCTGTGTGATATGTGAGGATTCTTCAGACTTCTTTACAATGGCTGATTTTCCAGATAACCCAAATAACCTAATCCTTTTTTTTTTCTTTGCTAGGGGGAAGGTCAGGGAAATTTGGGGTTAAGTGACTTGCTCAAGGTCACATGGCTAGTACATGTCAAGTGTCTTAAGGTCACATTTGAACTCACGTCCTCTTGACTTCAGGGCCAGTGCTCTATTCACTGTGCCACTTGGCTGCCCCCTTAACCTAATCCTTTAAGAATTTATCCAAATTATAATAATGCATTAGAGTACACATTTGAATTTCTAGGTAGCTGCAAAAACTTAAATGAATCGCCTAGAATGAAATTGAGGACCAGAGTTGGAACTTGTCTTTCTCCCTCGAATGAGATAATTCAAGGTCCTTGAGTTGTTCTCTGTGAAACTCTGGTGGATTATAAATGTTGCAAAGAAAATGCCAATCTTAACCCAATAAAATAGATCAATTAATTTTGTTACTTGGCATCAAGGACAATTTCAGGATGTTTAAAAAGGCCCTGATATTGCAATCTCCCAAATGGTCTTTAGATGGCAATATTGCACTGCATTAATGACTTTCCCAATCTTTTTTTTTTTTTTTTTAAAGCAATTGGGGTTAAGTAACTTGCTCAAGGTTACATGGCCAGTTATTTCTGGTTGTGGTGCTAAGTATCTGAGCCCGGATTCGATCCCCAGGTCATCCCAACACTGGGGCCAGTGCTCTTACTCACTGTGCTACCTGGCCGCCCCCTAACTGCAATCCTTTTTACAACTACAAGTGGAAAAGTAGGAGTTGGGATCTCTGACTTTCTATTAGTTTTGACATACTTGCTTGGACTACCTACTAGTGGCACCTGCTGATTTGACAAAAAACTGTGTTAATATTTACCAAAGTGAACATGTTCAAAATTTGATCTATTTAGCAACATTTGCTTAAGATCAGTTCATTTTAACTTGAAAAAGAGCTTTTTATGTCAATAGAGTCAATTAAGACAGCACTGCTGTCTCTGGCTTTTAATATCTCTTGGGAGTTTTTCGCCCCTAGACTTTTCTCTGATACTCAGTTCTAGTCATAACTTCTGGCAAATGTACTGACTACTGATTTTTCAGACTCCTTGCCTTTTCTTCACAGAATGTAAGTGAAGGACCTGTTCAACTGTCATGATAAAGGCACAACAGGCATGACCTTGTTCTGCTGGGCCATATAAAATGGGACATCTTTTATGGTGGCCTCTAATTCTTAAGAGGGAAAAGTGTTGGAGTCAGAAGAGAGAGTAAGTGATACCATACAACATTAATCTTAATATCTCTCAAACTCCCCTTCAAAATGTAACTTTTTAACATGGGCCTATTATGCCAAACATTGTACAGAAGGGTCTTATCATATAATTCAACTCTAACCATTTCCACAAATGCCACATTTAGTAACCTTAGCTGGAGACACTTCTTCACTGAACTGCTTGTCACCCACTAAAGAAAAGAAATTCTGAAGAGACATGGATTGGCAACATACTGTATCAGAAAGTAGGCTTTCTTTTTCATTTTCTCCCAAATCTTTAGGCTGCCTGATAAGATCCATAGTTTTAGCATGAAGGTGGAATCTGTGAATATTACTGGCTTCTGCATACAGCAATCATCTTGAACCTAGGTGAATTTTGCCTGAAATTAAAGGCCATACCACATGGTGGAGGTACCCATGAAAACCCACAAGCCACATTTTGGCTTCCCATGGATAGAATGGGTGACAATGTATGGTAGTTCTATCCCTGGATCTGGCATCTGATAATATGGGCAGCTTCACTGTTTTCCAGGGGACTTTATGAACTAACTTGAAAAGTTATCTACAAATCCAAAGTACTCATTGATTTAAAAAAAAAAAGTTATTGTTATTTGAGCAAAGAGACAAGTTTTTTCAGTTAAGGTTACTACTACTTCAATTAATTTTACAGCTATTAAATTTTCTTGTTTACTGCCTTCTAAAAGCCCAAATTTTAAAAGAGATTTTGCCCCCCAAAGTTGGGTTTTCACACAAATTACAGAAAATCTTAATTTTAAAGTTCTTAAGAAGAAATTCCAGGCAATAAGGGTTTTCTTGGTAAAACACGCCAAGTGGTAAATAAAACCAGTACATCCAGCTCCTTCAGTTGCTTTACTCTGAGTCTCTTAAATCTTCACCAGAGTTCCCACTCCCACACCTAACACCCTACCTCCCAGAACCCCATTGGAGAGAGTCCCTACCACAAAGCACAAGGAACAACAAAAAATGACTTCTAAACAGTTAGTTGAGGATTGCACATACAGTGTTGGGCACATAATGGGATATTGACTGATTTTTTTTTTTGGTTGATGGAAGGCTACAAGAGCTGAAAGGTACTTGGCACAGGACATCAGATTTATATAATTTTTTTTTCCAGTCAGATTTAACCCCTCCAACATGCTCTGGAAAGTTTTATATTTCTAAACATATTTCTCTTCTACCAATGTGTTTGGAAGATTGTCTTCAACTTCCTTTGTTCAGGCTCATAAATTATAATTGATTTGGTCTTATAAATCAACCACTTTGACCAGGTGCTTGAAATCCATCATGACTGCTAGCAGGACAGTGGCTTTACTCATTTTAATCTCCATACAAGGATAAGGAGGCTAAAGAGAAAGGAAAAAGTACCAGGGTGAAATTATCTACAGGGTTGATTTATATCACCCCTGTGGAGAAATTTGCTGTGGGGATCTGCTGGCTGTTTTGACAGTTGCTCTGCAGTCTAAGACTTCTGCACATGATTCATAATGCAGCAATAGAAGCTACCACAGCTTAAGTATTACTAAGGTAATTCCAAGAAAATGCATTTTTCTCTGGATACCAGTAATTGTCATAGGAGTGTTCTCAGATGCAGACGCTGTGGTAGGTGATAGCCCTAATAAAGTTAAGCATATGTTGAGGGGCAGAAAGAACTATGCCAGGCAGGTAAGTGTTGGGGGCTTTCGTGTAGCATATTTCAAGGGTGGTTTGGAGGTTTCACAAGGCAAGAAAGTTACAAGGATTAAAATGTACCATTATTTCCTTCTTCCCTCCCAATCCCTGTTAGATGCTGCAATTTTTGAATGGAGCCAATTATAGGGCACTATTACACCCTGTGCTGGGAAGGTTTTCACAAGCCTACCCATCATAAAGCAGGGACTTGTACTTAAAATAAAGGATACATACTCAAGCTGTTATAATTACACCCGAATATCAAAACTGTAGTTTGTTACCAATCATATCATGATAGTTATGTAGAATGAATTTTGAAGGAAAAAACATTACTAAGCACGGCTAATTTGCTTATACTATTAAAGTCCCAACTATGCAAGCAGTGGTCTGCTTGAAAGCGTTTCCCACTCTGTCAACTTTCCCTGCTGGAATTTAGAAATGGCCCTGCTAATTCTGCCTGGATTCTTTGAGAGCATCTAGAGTGTGTGGGTTAAAATGTACATGCTTCTATCATGAATGAAAATGTAAAACAAAACCCAGAACTTCCACTGTCAGGAAATTCTAGGGTACCATGTTACAAGTTTTGCTGACAGTAAAAAAAAAATAGTGCAAAAACCATATATTTGATAGTCAAAGTAATTGTTCAAGTGATACCAAAGGCAAGGAACTTTTTATGCTGGCTGAGTCACATGCTTCTTCCCACTGCACAAACAAGGTTCACTCTTAGGATGCTTGTAAAATCTGAATGTAGTTTTTGGGGAAAATTCCAGATTTTCCTGCTCGTTCTCCACTCATCCAGTCTTCATCTACAGATTCCAGCTCTGTTATTATATCACCAGCCTGCAGAAAGAGATGGTTTTTACATGATGACCAGCTTCTCTTGAGCATAACCAATGAGAACAAGACTATCTGGAGAGAGCCTATGAAATCAGCACTCTTTTCTCTATGCAAAACAATAATCTTAGTATATTTAGAAAAAGATGACAAAATACAATGGTAAAGGCTTTGATGTTCCCTTTTCTTAAGTTTTTGCATTTATGAGTTTCCCATTCTGTTCAGTTTTCCCCCACTTTTATTCACTTCCCTCAATTCATTATTTATTTATTAATTCAATTTATTTATTCAATTCCCTCACTTTTATTCTCCTCTCCGCAAATAAAAACCCTCTCAAAACTAATCTTGTCTTCAAAAGACTCATGTTGTATTACTTTCATCATAAAAAAAAAAAAAGAAGAAACCTTTTTCAATCTGCAGTTGTACTCCCATGGAATGACAGACTCCCTACCTTCATTTGCCCCCACAGATAGTGGTTCTCTTACGTTTTTATTCTACCAAGCTCTAAACCACCTCTCACACACAAAAGCCTAAAATATTTTCCCCAGCTCAACATTACTGAATCACAGACTTTCAGAATTTGCAAGGCTTTTAGAGACCAACTAGTTTAACTTGTACCTGAACATGAATCCCATCTATAATAATCATGACATTGCTTGTAAATTGTTTTTGCTTGTAATTGTAAAATAAATTGTAAAAAAAAAAAATTGTAAAATAAATTGTTTCTGCTTGTAAAATTCCAGTGATGGAGACCCTCCCAAGTGTTTCACCTCTGGACAGCTCTAAGAGTCAAGGGATTTTTCCTCACACAACATCTGAATCTCTTTCTTTGTTATTTCCATCTATTGTAGAGATTGGCTCTATGTTCCTTATTTTTTCTGTCTATTCTAATTCTCCTTTACTTTAGCTTTTAAAAGATAAAAAGGAAGAATTTTATAGCTAGAATCATAGGAATTAAAGTTCTTAGATATACCATCTATTTCAACCTTTTAACTTAAAAGATAAGGAAGCTGTGCCCTAAAGAGATTAAATGATTTGCCCAAATTCTCACAAGAGGGTTAATGACATTAGACAAAATACCTTTGGTTTCTGTTCTACAGTTGCTAACCATTTCTTGGATTCCAACTTTAAGGCAGTACAACACTTTTGGTACTGATGTGGCTATGTGATTTTTTAAAAATCGAAAAGAATAAAGCTGAAGGGACTTTATTTCTGGTTCTGATGGTGCTTCTTGGAAAAAGCTGTATAGTTTATGTTAGGACTTTGGTTTTCCTTTGTAGAAAATGGGGAGGAAAACTATTGGCTGCCAACTGCTATTAACTTTTTTTTTTTGCCTTTTGGAGGGCAGTTGGGGTTATGTAACTATCACTCACTCTATAACTATCACTCATTCTATGGGAAGTCTGAGTGAACTAGGCAGAAGGATGAAGAGAACTTCCTTTCTTACAGAACTGTTTCAAGTTTTATCTTACAAAGAAACAAAAATATAATTTTTAAGAAAAGACTTTAGTTTCCTGAGAATTTAATGGTGGGACTATGTTTCAAAAATTGAGAAGTCCTCAGTTTTGGTGATGATCTTTCTCATAAATGCTATATTGCAAGTAACTATATCTGTTTTATTTCTTGCCATACCATAAATAGTTTAGCCAGTAATTCTGATGTTTATTTTAGCCTAAAAGATTATGGTGGTGGGGTGGGGGGGAGGAGAGAGAGAGAGAGAGAGAGAGAGAGAGAGAGAGAGAGAGAGAGAGAGAGAGTGTGTGTGTGTGTGTAAGGTAGAAGACTAGAAAGGTGGAGGAGGCTAAGTTTGGGAAGCAATTTGAATGTCAAACAGAGGATTTTATATTTGATTATATAGGTGACAGGGAGCCACTAGAATTTATTGAGGATGGCATTGACATGGTAGAACCTACACTTTAGGAAAATCACTTTGGTGGCTGAACAAAAGACAGACTGGGGGGTTAGACAGACCAATCAGCAGGCTATAGTAGCCCAGGCAGGAGATCAGGGCCTGTACCAGAGTGGTGACAGTAGCAGAGGAGAGGAGGTATATTTGAGAGAATCTGAAAAGGTGAAATCAACATACCTTGGCAAGTTTGAATATGGGTGTTAAGAGATAATGAGCAGTTGAAGATGATACTTGGGTTTTGAGCCTTGGATGGAGAAGTTTGGAAGGGGGCAAGGTATTAGGGGAGAGAAAGATAATGAACTCAGTTTTGGATATGTTCAATTTAAGATATGTACAAGACATCTAGTTCAAGATATAGGCAGTCAAAGGTGGAGAGGTTGGAGGTTAGGGCTATAGACATAGATTACAAAATCATTGGCATAGAGATGATAATTGAATCCATGGGAGCTGATGAGATCACCAAGTAAGTGACATAGAGGAAGAAAAGCATGTTTGTAGTCAGCAGGGAAGCAGTGAGTAGATAGGGAGAGACTGAAGATAAGTGAAGAGAGTGGGGGATGAGAGAGGGTATTCGGAGATCCCAGGACCCCATGGAGACTTGTTTGTGTAAGGGCTAACACCAACACAAAAGTAGCCACATCATTCAAATTGAAGAGTTTCCTTTAAAGTTCAGTTCAAATGTTCCCTTATTCCTACTTGAAAACTTTTCTGACCTTTTCATCTGCTGTGATTCCACCCCACCAAATTATCCTGTATTTATTTTCTATATATTTTGCATATGCTTATTTTAAATGTACAAGTTATCTTGCCTAAGAGAATGTAAGATCTCTGAGAGCAGGGACTTTTTAAACACAGGTCCTGGCAAATAATAAGTGCTTAAAAAATGCTTATTGATTACTTAAAAAAACTTCATTCCAGATATTCTTTAGTTTTTATATTCCCCATCTGGAATGCCAACTTGAAGATAATGGCAAAATAATATTAGGGAGCACAGGTTACTTGGCACAACTTTCAGTGTAAAGGCAGCCAGATATTTGTATTCAATGATTAGTCTGTTTGGCTAAAAGTTTACTGAATTAAAGATTCCACAGAAACCAGATGGCCCAGATCCATGTGCAATTTTCAATGCCATGTTAGTGGAAGCCCCTCCAGCATGGATGCAGAAGGCTTATCTTTTAATAGTTCTAACTACAAATATTTTGGTATTTTCTAGAATAAAAATTACAAAGCCAAGGTCTGAGCAGTTGGATCACATGGATGGTAAGCCAAAATCAATTGCTTTAAGTGCTTTTGCAAATTATTACCATCTTCTAAGTTTTTAACTATGAATGTAATTGCTTCTAGAAATTAAGAGACCAAGATTTGTGATCTTGTACCCATTCTTGGTTTATGATCAATACTCCTTCCACCCAATCCATTCTTCAAGTCTAAAGAAACATTTCAGATTTTATAGCTGTTGAAAGAATTGCAGAAAGCTGACCTTGAAGGAAAGCTCATCTTCGTTCTCTCCATGGAAATCATATAAAGCCTTGGCCTTTTCTTTCTTCCGTCCTGAAGCAGATATCAACTTTGCTTCAGTTATGGAACCTGACCAATAAATACACAGATTTAGAAGCTATTGGGCAAAAGTGTAATACTATTAAACCACCTATCTTGGCAAATACTCCATACCTGTAGGATTTATTGTTTCTAAGTAACCATAGTTTTTCAACTTGCAAAGGGAGGAAAGGATTTTTCCTAATAGTGGAAAACTTATGCAAAATCTAAATCAATAGAAGGAATAAAGGTAGGAATTTGAAATATGATGCCTCTACTAAAAAAACACATTTAAATTGGTTTAAACACAAAATACACAAATCTTACTTTATTGTTTTAAATATGATAAGTAGAGAAACAACTTTTTTTAAAAGTTCAGTGTAGTGATAGGAAAAGGACTTGCTTGAAGTTTTGAAGTCCTCTGTCTCTCCTTTCAGTAAAGCATTCCTTCATTGACGGTTAAAAGTAGACATGAAAGTTATAAGAGACTAAAAATCTCTATCTCTTTCAGGGAAGCATCATACCAAGGCAGGGCTGAACAAAGACTGCTGGGAAGATTCCTTCAGTGCTGTTCAATCTGCCCCTATACCAATCAGAATCCAGATGCTCAATGATTAGGATACGGTCCCCCTTTTTAAAGGGCAAATCTTCATCAGTTTCTGCTATAAAATCATGGAGGGCTTCACACCATTCTCCAGAACAACTATCCTTCTGTCAAAGAAAACAAAGTAGAAGTTGGGTGGTAGGAAATGTAAAATCAAATTCTAAGTAGGTTTTCATAAAGCTAAAAAGTAAACACACCAACTGGAATCATATTTAACAGTGTTAATTCAAAAGCCTAATTGTGCCAGCATACTAGGTACTAAGATAATACAAGACAAAAATGAAATAATCTCTACCCTCACAGAAGGCTTTTGGCTTGGAAGGTGGAAGGAAAGTGAAGGGGCCATGAAATTTCAAAGTCTAAAGATTTTTTCAAATAACACAACAGTTTATGTCATGACAGACTTTATATGTGCTTTTAATAAGAATAGTTATACATTGCTGTAAGGTTTGAAAGTGCTTTCGTTATATTACTTCCTTTTTTTCCCCCAAAGTAAAGCAAAGTTTATTAAAGCTTCGCCTTAATGGGTAAACTCTTTTTTGTTTTGTTTTTGCTTTTTGGAGGGGGAAGGCAGGGCAGTTGGGTGATATTTTTTAAAGTCACTTGGCCAAGGTCACATGGCTAGTAAGTGTTAAGTGTCCAGATTTGAACTCAGGTCCTCCAGACTCCAGGGCCAGTGCTCTATTCACTGTGCCACCTAGCCACCCCTATATTACTTCTTTTTTTGGAGGGCAATTGGGGTTAAGTGACTTGCCCAAGGTCACATAGCTAGTTTGTGTTAAGTGTCTGAGGCCAAATTTGAACTCAGGTCCTCCTGACTCCAGGGCTGGTGCTCTATTCACTGCACCACCTAGCCACCCTGCTTCCTTATCCTCATGTTGACTCCTAACAGTTCTGGAAGGTAGATGCTATAAGTATCTCCATTTTAAGGCTTATCCTTTTCTCTAAACCTGCTTTTCATTCTGACTTAACTATTTCTTTTTTTCCCCCAAGTTTCTTAGCAATCTTTACTTACTTTTTCCTTAAATAGTATTTTTTTTTCCAATTACATATAAAGATGGTTTTTAACATTCATGTTTGTAAAATTTTGAGTTCTAAATTTTCCTCCTTCCTTCTCTCTTCTCTCCCCTTCCCTAAGACAGCAAGCAATCTTATATAGGTTATATATGTATAATCATGTTAAACATATTTCCATATTAGTTATGGTAAAAGAAGAATCAGAACAAAAAACATGAGAAAGAAAAAACAAAAAAGTGAAAATAGTATGCTTCAGTCTACATTCAGATGTCTGGATGTGGTTAGTATTTTCCATCATGAGTCTCTTGGAATTGCCTTGGATCACTGACAACTAATTTTCCCAGTGGCATCACTATTCATTCCTCTCCCACGTACACAACCTTGGAGTTATGATTAGCTCCTCACCCTCTGCCATATCCAATCTGTTAACAAATCCTGCCAGTTCTCCACCCTCACTCCCCACATCTCTCTTATCGGTCCCCCTCTTCTTGCTACCACATATGCCCTCATTACAGTCAGCCTGGACCACCACAGTAGTCTCCAAGTAGGCCTTCCTGCCTCTACTCTTTCCCAACTACAATTTACTTTTCTTTGCCTAATGTTCCTTATACACATAAGTCCCCCAAGCAAACTCATTAGGGGTTCTAGAGTCTTCATTGAGTAAATTTTATATTCCTTAGCTTGGATTTCAAATCTTTTATGACTTTCCTAACTTAATCCATATTCTGGCCTCCAGACACAATGGATTATTTACATGTGGGCTCCCAGACAGCAGACCTTTCCTGCCGCTCATTCTCTCTCATATTTTGAGACTTTCTTTCTATCCCTCTGTATCTATTGAATTCCTCTTATCTGCCCTTCAAAACTCAACTCAAATGCTACCTCTCGTAGGAAACTTTCCTTGACTGCCTTAGCTAGTAATGATATTTCCCCCCTGAGAGATTACATGGTACTCAGTCTTACAGTTACTTGTGTATGTATTCTATACCTCTACTAGACTATAAGCTTCATGAGGGCAGAGACTGTATCAAGTGTATTTTGGGGCTGCGGCTGAAAATGTTCCACAGTGTGCAAGAAAGCCCTTCTGATTAGGGAGCAAGGAAAGTCCACACATAAGAGGTTCCTATGTAGGAAGGAGTGGGTAGAGCAAAGTACCGCCTAATAAGGCCCAGTCAGTCACTATGGGGAGGAGGCAATGAGCTAGGGGGCCAAAGATGACAAAAGGAGAACCTTGACTGGAAGCGGGGCCAAGCCCAGGCTTAAATATTCCAAAGGAGGCGGCAGGGGGGAGCAAAGGGATGGTTTTGTATCAGGATAGAGATTCTGATACTAGGAGAACAATGAAAGCTCAACTTCTGTAATGTTTCCCTCTATTTGTTGTGTTCAGCTTTCTATAAGTAGAGACATATTTTTTATTTATTAAATTAAATTTTATTTTTTCTTTCAATCAAAATCCCCTTTTTCTCCCTACCACCCAAACCTTGGCAACAAATATAAATTGGATAGGTGGCACAGTGGATACAGTCCCAGGCCTGGAGTCAGGAAGACCTGAGTTCAAATCGGGCCTCAGACACTTTCAAGCTTTACCCTCTGTTTATTTAATTCAGTTTCCTCACCTGTAAAAATAGCATCTACCTTTCACACTTGTTGTGAGGACCAAGTGAGATGATAATTTTTAAAGGATTTAGTACATTGTCTGGAACATAGTAATTTCTACATAAACCTTAGCTATTATTGTTCTTTTGTTAAAACAAAGTCCTGCATTGGTTATGTCTAAAAAAAAATATGTGGAAGGCATAGTTTTATGTTTGGCTTATGATGTAAGATCTCACTACAACTGCCTGTAAATTTGCTTAAAGTGGGTAGGTACCATTAGTCACATTTTCCTCCATCTCTAAAAGATGCTAGGCATTTATCTAAACTCTCTATTTCTCCCACAGCCTAGCACAGGGCTATCACACATAGGCACTTGATAAATATTTGTTGAAATTAACTGTAAATGATTTTGTGAGGATGATCAAGCAACAGGGAAAGTAATGTGACATGGAGAGTACTTGTTTCTAATAACAATCCTCTTGCTTCAAATACATAACTGGGGTGCTAGAAATGAAGCTTGTTAAGACACTGCCCCAGACAACAGAAGTAGAAGCAATTGGTGAAAGTGGCAAAGTCAGGTCTGCTATAAGGAAAAATGTTCTAACCATCCCAAAGTGAAATGGGCTGCCTTGGAAGGTAGTGGGCTCCCCCTCACTGGAAGTGTTTGCGCAGAAGGCTACATGACAACTTGTGAGGCAGGGCTAGAGAGGGTATTCTTGTTCCAGTACTGGCTGGACTATATGGGCCCCTGATCTCCCTCCTAACTCTAAGATTCAATGACTGAAAAGGGAACTCACCTATCACTGAGATGAGCTATGGCCTCTTATGATCATGGGACTCATCTCTTCTGCTCTAAAGAGCATATGTAATCCCTAAGAAGGATCTATAACTTCCCTGCCCCATGACCAGCATGAGAGGGAGACCCCTGCAATGGAGCATGTCAGCATCTTTTCAGAAGACAGAAATGAAAGCAACAGAAGGCCCTTCCTAATTGCCAGTGAAATTTGACTAATATAATAGTTCTGTCAGGCCAAGCTTTCAAAAACATGTCAAACAAAACAATAAGTAATCAGCTTTTAGTATTCATTTTAAACACTTCTAAAAGTCAAGTTAGTAAGCAGTGTCCATTTAAAAAAAATTCATTCTACCATATTTAGTCCCCCAAGTAAAATTGTTAAGAATTAACCATTTCATTTTTGTTCACCTTTCTTTTAATACATGTAATCAACTTTTTCAGTTCATTGTAATGAATATTCTTAAACCTAAGGCTTTATGTTTGTATAGTTACCTAACCCAGGCAGCAGCCTACCTGTAAGTGTGAACCAGAAGCATTTCTTCTTGTATTCAATGGAGTTCTTTTACCTATATCAAAACAAAAAATTTTTTTGAATCCCATATAAATTTAAATGATTATTTAGTTTGACATTTAGCCTTTGGCACAATTTCTTTTTTTTTTTTTAATTATTTTCCCCTCAATTACATGTTGAAACAATTTTTAAACATTTTTTTTTTAAGTTTTAAGTTCCAAACTGGATTATCCCTTGCTCCCTCTCATCCCTCTCCCTGAGTTGGTAAGCAGTCAAATATTGGTTATATATGTGTAATAAAGCATAACATTTTCACATTAGTCATTTTGTACATGACTCGAATAAAATAAAAAGAACAAAGGAAAGAAAGCAAAAAATAGCATGTTTCAAACAATATCAGTTCTTTCTCTGGAGGTGGATAGCATGCTTCATCATGAGTCCTTTGGGATTCTCTTAAATCATTGTATTACTAAGAATAGCTAAGTCACTTGCAGTTCTTCATCAAACAATATTACTGTTACTGTGTATAATGGTCTCCTGGTTCCATTCCCTGCACTTTGCAACAGTTCATGTAAGTCTTTCCAGCTTTTTCTGACATCATCCCGCTTGTCATTTCTTATAGAATAATATTTCATCACAATCATATACCACAGCTTGTTTAGTTGTTCCCTAATTGATGGGCATCCTTTTGATTTCCAATTCTTAGCCACCACAAAAAGAACTGCTCTAAATATTTTTGTACATATAGGTCCGTTCTCCTTTTGTGGATGTCTTTGGGATAAAGACCTAGCAGTGATATTGGTGGATCAAAGGGTATGCCCAGTTTGGGACATAGTTTTGGGCACAATTTATAAAGACATATACGATATTTTTTGAAAGAAAGAATATTAACAACATATTTAGTCCTTTGTAGTTCACATAGTATTTTCCTCAAAATAACACTATGAGGATTAAGAAACAGATGGTTAGAGATGCGAAATGACCTGTCTATGGTCACATGACTAGTAATTGTCCAAGTCCAGACTTGAATCTTTGGTCTACTTCAAGTCCAGTGCTTGTTTTTTAGGTGCAGTGTGTGTTGAGAAGTGTGGATTGGTGACTACATCAGTATAGGAAACTCCCTTCACTGATCATCAGACCAGAAACTCCCCTGTCATTTATTAAGAGAGTTACCTGGGGGGACTGAGAGACTAAGTCACTTGCTCAGGGTCAACCTTATAATATATTTTGGGGTCAGAATTTGAACCTAGGTCTTCCTGCCTCCAAAGCTGCCCCTTGATGCACTATGGAATGCTGTTTTTAATATATGTCTGTATGTATATAATACATACACACACACACATAATATCTATATCATCAATGTGGTATTCCCTCCAGAGATGCAGACTGTAATGCATCCATACCTGTTTTCATTCTGTACAACTTTTGTCTGTGGCCTCTCCTAAGTTCATCACCTAATGTGCTACAAGCCTTTACTGATTTCTCAACATTAGAAAGATACCAAAACATGGGCTGTTCATGAGTTATTATTCTTCACTCTTACCACATCACCAGCCCTTCTTTTTTGTCATTCACTCATATCTTTGATGATAAGCTTTCTTTTGTAACATGATTCATGCCACACAAAAATACACTTAATTTTTTTCTTTCATTCACTTGGAATCTCATTCTTCCTCGTGAAAATTCAAGAAGTCTTCTCATTTTTGGCTTTTCATATTTTTGTCGATTCTTTGAATGATTTCATTCAAATCATCAAGAATGATTCTTTGAATGCACTTGCACATGACTTACTGAAAACAAAGTATTTTTGATACTCACTTGAAACTGCAGCTATGTTGGTGCTCTGGTCAGAGAGATCCTCAACGATTTCAACAAAGTTAAGTGGGAAAATCCCCGTTTTCCCATTCCGTTCTCCTCGGGCCCATTCATCATTGATATACTCTTTAAGAACAATCATCTCTCCTTCTGAAAAACTTAATTCATCCTTTTGGTCTCCTATGTATTCAAACCGAGCCACACATCTGGGACCTCTGAACAAAGTAAGAGTCTAAATGTAAATTTAAACTGAATCTGATTCAAAATGCTTCAATAAAACCATTTTTTCAATATGTATTCATTCAGAGCTTGCTATGTTCAAGGGACTATACTGGGCAAAACATAATTTTAAAATGTAATAAAATCTTAATAAAATATAATATAATACATTTTTCCAGGTTTGTTATTGCACTGGTGTAGGAAATTCCCTCTGATGAGATCAGAAACTCATTGGTAACTAAACATTTTAGAGTAGTCTGGGGCCCTATGGGGTTAAGTGCTTAGGCCATGGTCACATAGCCAGTACAGGTCAAAAGGAAGGCTTGAACCCATGTTTTCTTGACTCCAAGACCAGCCTTTCTATTCACCATGATGTGGAGAGAGAACCTACAAAAATTCACCCTTAGAATAAATGACATGCCCGTGGTCACAAATTAAGTTTATGGGAGATAATTAATTCATGTAGTCATACCCCTGGATATATCTGCCATTCACAATATAATTTTTTAGACTACACATTACACTATAGAATCAAGATTTATTCCTGGGAAGAGAATACTGAGATCATCTAGTCTGACCTCCTCATTTTAACAGGTTCTACAAGGTCTAAGTAACAGAACAGGGATTTGAATTCAAATTCTCTGGTTTCAAATCCAATGTTTATTATAATGTACTACCATTATGCCTTCTTGGTATCCTTGGGACAAAGGGCAGAGGAGGCCAATAGTTCAACGCAGGTCACAGCCACCCTAAAAGCACTGAAGGACAGGTTCTACTAATGGTGAGAAGAAAAGTGGCAGGGGCAGGGTATGAAAGGCAAAACAAGAGACCTAGGCATCCTGAAGAAGACATGCAAGAATCTGGGCCAACACCTTGGATCCCTAAGTCCTATATTAGAACAGTCTCAGCTTTGTCCTTTTTAAATGCTTGCTTCCCAAGAAGTGGAATCAGGTGTTCTTTATCTCTAAGTGAGGTAAAATCTTGATTCAAATGGGAATGAGAATGGAAACCAAAAAAGTCCCCATTTTTCTTAGGGTAAGTATAGCTTAATATTCAAAGCCTACACATAGTGGCTTTAGAAAGGAAGTTTCAATTACAACATGGCCCAGGCAAAGAGATTGCCTGAAGCAAGAGAAAGAGGTTGCACATGGCTCCAATCAAATCGTTATTTATTTAGGTCATGGGTCAACTGCCAGGGAACACAGCTTTAAGTTCAACCTGCATCCATAGTAAATGCTGCTTACAACCCTCTCCCCACCCAAAGCCCAAACAAATCTGAAATCACAGCCATGTCTTTGGTGTCTGAAGGTTCATCATTGTGGCAGCCTCTGCTTTTATTTTCTTATACCCTGAGGGAACATCTCCTTATGCCTGACCTAGTCAAAGTCAGGTTTACAGCCTTCAACAGTGAATTCCACTTATTTGTTCATTTTACTAGACTATACAATAGCAGAAGAGGGCATATAAATTCACAAAAACAGCCCAATGACACCAAGAAAGAAAACCATCTCTAATATTAAAGGATTTTCCCATATAGTTTTAACTTGTACTTAGAAAAATGAGCTACCTTGAACACAGTCATACAGAAAAAGTCCAGGAATTTTTGTAGGAGTCACACTTCTCTTAAGTTTTAAAGTTTTCTATGAGGTAATGGTATCATAGGATTTAGAGGAAGAAAGAACCTGAGAGATTATCACAATCTCTTTAAGGCTCATTTTCCTTAAATGTAATAGGAGACTGGATTGGAATACCTCTAAGGTTGTCTCTACTTCTAAATCCTATGGTCCTATGATCTAGCAACACCCACATTTTATAGGTGAGGAAACTGTGGCCTAGAGAAATGAGGTGATTAAACCTGTGTCATAAAGGTAATTACCATGCCCCAGACCTTTTCAAAAGCTAGTGAATATTCTTCTTAACTTCTCTGAACCTCAGTTCCCTCATCTATAAGCTGAAGTGGGGTACACAGTTAGATGTGGCCACCATGTTGATGGGTTTTGATTAAATTTTCTGTGTTGTAAGGGAAGGGGTGGAGAACATTTTGGGAAAAGATTCTGGTGTTTAAAAAAGGCAGCAATAAAGATTCAAAATAGAAACTCTTCTTGTTTCTATATCCATAATTCTATGATCCAGTTTCATACCCTTGGCCAAGTTACTGAAACTTTGGACTGCAGTCGCCCCATCTATATAATGATCTCCAAGATCTCTCTCTTCAGTTTCGCAACTCTAAAGTTCAATTATTCGAACACATCAAAACCAAAATGAAAATGAAGCCACACAGATCCATCAAAATAATTGTTTTGCGGTCATGAATGACCAAGTGGACCAGTTCTGTCCTTTATAGTTATAGGACAAACATCAGAATTTATCTACATTTGTTGTTTCTGTTGCAATTTTAATACACTCAGGATATTTAAGCAAGTTACCCTCATAATTAAAATTCACATCGACTATTCAAATGATTGTTTGAAGAGGCCCAAGCTTAATAACTTGGTGTTTTCTCCTGGCTTTTGCCTTCTTTAAGTAATTGTATAACTCACGTAACACAGTGGGATGAAATGGATCCTTTTTTTCCATTACCTCCTTCAGGAACATCAATCTGGCAAAGACAAAGGCAACAGAACAAGTCATACATCTTCAGGTTTTGGGCATGGAAATGTCTACATGCTAAAGCTAAAAGCTTAGAAAATTCATCTTTTCAAGCAGATTCTGTGTTTTGAATTCTATTCTACACAAGAATTGCCTGTGGTCTAAATAGGGTATCTCACCCTACAGGAAAGTAGAGAGGAAGGGGATGAGAGGGGGGATGATGGAAGGGAGGGCAGGCTGGGGGGAGGGAAGTTGGAAGCACCTACTTTTGAAAAGGGACAGGATCAAAGTAGAGAATAGAACAAGTGGGGGGCGGGATAGAATGGAGGGAAATACAGTCAGTCTTTCACAATATATCCACCATGGAAATGTTTTGCATAGCTACACATGTACAACCTATATTGAATTGCTTATCTTCTCAGTAAGGGTGGGTGACAAGGGAGGTCTGGAAAGAATCTGGAATTCAAAGGTTTAAAATCAAATGTTTAAAATATATGTATATTATTATTATTATTATTATTTTACATGTAACTGGGAAATAAGATATACAGGCACTGGGGCATAGAGACCCACCAATGCCCTACTGGAAAGTCAGAGGGGGTTTGGGGGAAGATATGGAAGACAGCAGATTGGGGAAGGGGGTATTCAGTGGGATTGCTGTTTTTGGGGTGGTGGGTAGGGGAAAAAAATTGTAACTCAAAATCTTATGGAAATGAATTGATGTAAACTAAAAAATAAAAAAAAGGATAAAATCTCAAAAAAAAAAAAAGAATTGCCTGTGGTATTGTTATAAGGGTTATTTTTTAGGGGAAGATAGTGATGGGTAGTTTGTATTAATAGGTTTATTGTGTTCAAACAAAATCTATAGATATTTCTGGCTTTTTACTAAATGATAACTTCTATCAGGGAAAATAACCAAACCCCACCTCCCACCCCAACACACCAAAATACATACTAGCTGCAGACAATTACTTATTCCTGTAAACCTTCTTTGTTTTGTTGAGGATGGTCAGGAGTGTTTTGTTGATGTTCCAGATTTCTAGTCATCTTTGTCCAGAAACAAATATTTGGTCAGACTGGACAACAGTTACCTGGTCAGTGGAAAACGGGTTCATATTTGTTATCTATCTATGCTATTTTCCATCTAGTTTATTTGATGAGGCAACTGGGGTGGTGATTTGCCCAGGGTCACACAGCTAGTTAAGTGTCAAGTATCTGAGACTGGATTTGAACTCAGATCCTCCTGACTCCAGGGCTGGTGCTCTATCCATTTCGAAATCTAGCTGTTCTAAAGTTTTCCCTTTTGTCTTGATGACAATATCAAGTGACACTTTTGTTAGGTTCTAGAGCAAACACATCTGCTCATATTGTATCCAGAATGATGTGTTCCTCTTATGGGTGCTACAGTTTAGAAAAGACACTGGTGAGAATATCCAGAAGAGAGAAACCAAGATGGCGCTAGGTCATGCCACCTAAGGACTGATTGAATGAAATAAGGATGCTCACCCTGTCTCCTGACTTGGAAGGTGGGAGGTGATATTATAGTTCTTTTCAAGTATTTAAAAGGCGTCACTTGTTCTGCTAGGTCCAAGAAAGTAGAACTAGGAGTAATGTCTAGAACTTAGAAGCAGATTTAGGGTTGAAAAGTTCAACAATTACAGCTGATTCCAAAAAGGGAATGGGTCTCAGTAATGACTTTCTCCTTCCCTCCTCTTAAAGGCAGGAGCTTGATGACCACCTGTTAGGGATACTATAGGAAAGATTCCTAAGTGAGTACTAATTCACCGGAATGGCCAGAGTTTCCTTAACACTTTATGATTCTATGGAGTTTGAAAAGTTTTCTTGGCTTATAATACAGTAGTTTAGAGATAATCACTCAGGAGTAGTTCACTTAGTGATTTAAGAACATGTAAAAACATAGTAAGATCATCTCATCTCTGGGATGCTCAAAGTTTACTCTACCCCTATTTTCTTCCATGGATATCACTTAACACAAAGGGCTGATGACACAAATTCCCAAATGATTGTCTTACGAAAAAATAAAAAAGGAAAATATAAAAGAAAAGTTGTGTCTATGACATTTTTTCTTTCTGAGTCTTTGAAATCAGTTCCAATTTATGGATGGACTGACGTTGACCAATCAGTGTTCGGCTAGAAGTCTGGAGCTGCCAAACTCTGATCTGCAATGCAGGGACCATTTGGGTGCTGTTTATGCCAAAGGGCATAGGAAAAGCAAGCAGTAAAGTTTTCTTTATTTTGTCTCTCTCTATAATTTTCTATTGTTCGCTGCATACTTCCCAAAAGAAGGTAAGTTCCCTGAGGATAGGGACTATTTCCTTTTTGACTTTGTAGACTTGGCACAGGAGACAGTGGAATTGCACAAAGTAGCCTCTCAATAAATGTTTGTTCAACTGAATCTAAGAAGGGCAGCTAGGTGGCACAGTGGATAGAGTACCGGCCATGGAGTCAGGAAGACCAGAGTTGAAATATGGCCTCAGACATTTACTAGCTGTGTGACCCTGGGCAAGTCACTAATAACCCCAATTACCTCCCCAAAACAAAATCAATTTAACAATTATGGGTGTAATTAACCTGCAAGAAGCTTCATAAATGATCCTGAATTATTATATCTTCAGCTTCCTTGGAAGTTATGAAGGCTTAGGTTAAGAGTGGATGTATTACATCAGAGTAATGTTCCAGTTTACAGAAGCATGGAGGGCTCTGAAGACTCACTTTAAATGGTCACTATTGCAGTAGCTTAATGGTTGGCTGTGATCTCTGGGTATATTTCCTGGTGGTTGTCTTTAGTTTTGGACCCTATGTTTTGTACACACTGCTTTGGTGGCTTTGCTTATGTGATAAAAAAAAAATAGGAGCTTGTAGATTCTCCCATTTTATTTTAAAAATACTTCTATAAAATGTTGCTCAAAGCAACAAAGGTATTGATCAAAATTTGCCAAAACATAATTTTCCACAATATTATCCCCATTTTTCTCTGATGATCATTTTGTAATTAGAGATATATTTGAATATAAACAATACTATTAGTTAAAAACTGCTTGTGAAGGAGCGGCCAGGTGGCTCAGCGTGTAAGAGCACACCGGCTCCAGTGTTGGGATGACCTGGGGATCAAATCAGGGCACAGACACTTAGCACCACACCCAGAAATAACTGGCCATGTAACCTTGAGCAAGTTACTTAATCCCGATTGCTTAAAAAAAAAAAAAACTGCTTGGGAAAGAAGGGTCACTAGCTGCATGGGATTCAGTGCACTGCGGTGGGTCAATAATGCTGTCTATGGAGATAATTTGTAGTATTTTGTAGCATCTCACTTTTCTATAGTACTTTTGGGCTACAAAAGTACTTTTTACACAATTACCTTGTGAAGCAGACAGGAAGAGGAGTAGTGTTTCTATTTTATAGAGAGGATGGAACACACTAACCGGTGCTCCCATAGCTGGGAAGTATCAGAATGTGGTTCTGCATTTAGGTCTTCTGAGTCTAAGGCCAGGGCTCTTTACACTACTATTAGCGAGCTATGGATTTTCCCAGCCCACTCCCCAAACTTGGGGAATTCTCTGACGCCAACATCTACAAGTTGGGAAGACTCACCTTTCTGAGTTCAAAATGGACCTTAGATTCTTCCTAGCATTGTGAACCTTGGTAAGTCACTAATCCCTGTTTCCCTCAGTTTCCTCATCTGTAAAATCAGCTGGCAAACCATTCCAGTATCTTTGCCAAGAAAACCCCAAATGGGGTTTTGAAGAGACATGACTGAAAAGACTGAACAACAAAATATTGTCTACTAGAGTTAGGTTACAACATTACACAATGGGTGGCAGAATCCACTGCTGACCCAGAATGGTTTAGGCTTAGCAGGGGTGGGAAACCTATGGCCTTGAGGCCACATGTGGCCTTCTAGGTCCTTGGGTATGTCCTTTGGGCTGAGTCCAAGTTTTACAGAATGGATTCTTTTTTTTAAGGTGATTTGTCCTGTGAAGTTTAGACTCAGTCAAAGAGCCACCCACACTTGAGGACCTAGAGGGCCACATGTGGCCTTGAGCCTGCAGGTTCCCCACCCCTGACTTAGGGTTTCAGTCTAAGTAGCTAATACCTTACATGATTCATTACAGAATTCTAACAGTGTGTAAAATGTATTTATTTTAAATGGGAGCTGCTCAGAATGTGCATAATTACTGTCTTGTTTTGTAGTCTGTCCTTAAAAAGGAGAGGCTCTCTCTCCACTGAAGGTAATAATGAAGAAATGAATCCTTTGGAAAAGTTTACTTGAAAACCTGAGATTAGCCTGGTATAGCTTAGAGGGTGCTGGACTCAGGAGACTTGGGCCTAATTTCTCCCTCTATTTAACTGTAGGACAGTCCCTTAATTTCTCCGAGTATCAGTGTCTACATCTACAATATTCACAGAAATGTTGTGAAGTGCTGCCTGTCACTATTAGGCCCCCACTAAGAGCCATCGGGCATGGTGGGAAGAGTTCTGGCCCCAGTCTTAACAGAACCAAGCTCACAGTGTATTTCTGTACCTTCCTAACTATGTGAAACTGGCTAAATCACCTCATTTCAGCTTCTTCATCTGTATAATGGGGATAGAAACATGTATATCATTTTTCTCATTAGAGTGGCTTTGAGCAAAGTATTTTTTAAAATATAAAGGCACCTGGGCAGCTAGGTGGTATAGTGGATAGGGTGCTGGGCCTGGAGTCAGGAAGACCTGAGTTCAAATCCAGTTTCAGACACTTACTAGCTATGTGACCCCTGGGCAAGTCACTTAATCTGTCTGACTCAAAGTTTGCTCCTCTATAAAATGGGGATAATAATAGTAACTAACTCCCAAGGCTGTCATGAAGATCGAATGAGACAATATTTATAAAGCACTTAGGATAGAGCCTGGTATGCAGTAGCTATTTAATGAATGCTTGTTTCCATCCTTCTTTCCTAAAGGCCCTATAAGCATGTAAGGTGTTCATTGTTCAGTCTGATTGATCTCAGTGTAGTTAGGACATTCTTCTTCAAAGTGCTCCTACAATGAGCAGAATGTTGGGGGCGGCTAGGTGGTACAGTGAATAGAGTATCGGCCTGTTATAGGAATGTAAATTTTTAAGATCTTCCCTGCCCCTAGGCTTAAGCCCACCAGGAGCCTGGGGCAGGAGGCTTGTTTCTCAGAAGATACTTTGTGATTGGGCAGTGGGTCAAGAAGGTTGTTACATTCTCTGAGCCAGAGAAGGATACATAAGCTCTGATGTGAGGCTTTTCTTTGAGGCTCACTTTGAGAAGTGTTGTGTGATTTGACCAGATGAAACTCTGGGCAGCTGTTGTTGAGAGCCCCCTGGCTTTGAAAACCCAGATGTTGATGTTTCCCTCTCTGATAACTGTGATTTGGTATGGATGTATTGGTTGGACAGTTTGGAAGCCTGTCTACTTGATATGTTTTGCTGTTTTCTTGTAACTTCTGCTTTATAACTTCTGTTTGTATACTCTGAAGTTCGGGGTGCTGACCTTTTTCCCCTGAACTAGGTAAATGATATATGTTTGATTGATTAAAGTAAGCTTGTTAACCCATTTTGAGTTGCTTTCCTTTAGCAAAGCAGATCTAAGAACCTGTGTTGGCAGCCACCCTAGGGATGCTGGGGTACATGCTGCTGCTACATGGCCCTGGAGTTGGGAAGGACCTGAGTTCAAATTCAGACTCAGACACTTAACACTTACTAGTGTGACCTTGGGCAAATCACTTAACCCCAATTGCCCTAACTTCCCCCTCCAAAAAGAAAAAAAAAGATAACTGAATGTGAGCAAGCTACTTTACTTGTTTGGAGTTTGTCTATAACATAGGGGTTGGACAACAGGACACCTAGCCTTCCTTCCATCTCAGGAATTCTATGAATCTATGAGCTAATTACAATAATTCAAACACAATAAACATTTATTAAGCACTTATTGTATACAAAGCCTTGTATTAAACACCTCAGAAGGTAGTGACCCAGCCTTTATGATATTTTTATCATTAATATTAGTCTGAAGGATGTAGCTAGGTTTTTCTAAGGGAACCTGGCTCAATGTATAATGTTCAATTTTCAATGACCATGTTTTCAATTATCCAAGGAATTTAAATTAATTTATATTTGAAAAATTGAGGCTCCATTCCCCATCTCCCTCTGACACGTAGAAGTAATAGAAAATGCTTTTTCTTTTTCCCAAAGAGGTTGTTAATGATCAAAACTGTTTATTATACATTTTTATTGGCATTTCTCAGTATCAGTAAGTTTTACCCAGGGATAAATCATGCTCCCATTATCACAGAGATCCTAAAGGCTGCCTGACGTGAACCAGCAGTCATAATCATGCCACTAGGCAGCTTTGCATAATTGTTTCAGAGACTGGTGTGTGTGTGTGTGTGTGTGTGTGTGTGTGTAGGGAGTAATGTGGGGGGGATGTTTGGATATCTGTGGGAAAGTGGTGTTTGTTGTGTCAAACAAAATGTGTTGATTTTTTTTTTAAAGAAAGCATAAGCAGAAAATAAATAAAAGTAGTCTGGCTTTATCCCAGACATCACAACATTCGGGAGCTTATCACTAACAGTTCCCTAATAGTTACCCTGCTTTGGCTTCCTTCACAAGGCAGGCAGTGGTATTTAATAAAATTGCAATGGTTAAAGCTAATCTTGCTTTATCCAATTTGCAATCATGGTGCAAGAATCTCCCAGTAAGCAGAATAATACCTCACTGAACCAATCAATAATAATTTCACCCCCCTGCAGCAAATTATTTATTTATTTATTGAGGTAGGGGAGAGGGAGTGAGTAAAGAATGTAAAATGAAACACTGCAAAGAAGGGCAAAAGAAAAGGACTTTGGGAAAGGGAAAGTCTTCTGAAGGAATATTCTTTCTGGATAACTGATTATTATTATTTCAATATACTGAAGGCACATCTGAAACTCCAATTAAGCTAGCATCCTGTCTTCATTTCTGTTCTCTCAGCGGAGAGAAAATAAGCTAGAGGGGCGGCCAGGTGGCTCGGCAAGTGAGAGCACTGGCTCCACTGTCGGGATGACCTGGGGATCAAATCTGGGCTCAGATACTCAGCACCACACCCAGAAATAACTGGCCGTGTAACCTTGAGCAAGTTACTTAACCCCGATTGCTTAAAAAAAAAAAAAAAGAAAAGAAGCTAGAGAGGCATAATCATCTGTCCAATATGGCCAATGAGTTGGTTTGCTTTGTCTTGTCATATTTCTTTCTTACTTGGGGAAAGAGATATGGGAAAGTGATGGTCATGGTAATTTAGTGAGAGGATTGTACAATGAGCATACACAGAAAGCTTCACTGATGTTAGACTTTCTGTAACAAGGTCCCATCTGATAACCATGTGGTGAAGGAGAGCCTCTCTGATTGACAATGAAGCTGGGACTAGAGTACATTCAAGTGAATTCAAGAGGCCCAGGCCTGTGTTTTTGATCTGACTCTCTTGCCTGGCTAAGTTTTGGTGAGAGAAAGGACATAATGCTATAAGAGGAGATGTATCCCCAGAAATATAGGCCTCTGCTCTTTGCCTCTTTATAGATATTTTTCCTGTTTTAGGTTATGGAGATTAAAGATGGCAATGACATTGTAGGCTTTGAAAAGTCAAGGCCCAGTGTATTAGGAATCAACTTCTGAGACCCAGCCCAGTGTTAGCTGAGACTCAAATGTATCCAGCGACTATGCTGCATTTGGACCTGGATTTCATGGGTCCATTGCTATGTAAAAATTGAGGAGTATAAGCCTATTTTATCTAGGGACCAAGGTATAGGGAATGGTGTGCTGCCCCCCACCCTGGTACTCCTGCCCTGGTATGAGGTGGAAATGTTTATAGTTCTGTTCTTGTTATGTCTTTCAAGTAAACTTCCCTTGGTAAAAGCTAATTGATGTTTATTGGTTATGCAGAACTAGGGGACCTGTTATGGGTGACTAACAGTAACCACACTAGAAAGGAAGTTTGAGCCAATAGAATTAGAGAAGAGGTACGGGTACTCCTAGAGTCCATAAAGGGGTGATGGCATAAAGCTAGAGGGAGAGTGAATCCAGGGTTTATCATCACATTTAAAAAATATTAACAAAACATTTATTTTTTTTTTAAATGAACACATTTAAAAGTGTCTAATCACTAGTCAAGTAAAAGTTGTTTACCACTTGAGCTAGAATATTTTTCTTACCCATTCTGAGGATTTTAGGCATTACTCTGCATTGTGCAGTAATCATTCTCTCTCTAGCTTAATAAGTTGAAACAAATAATATATCATTCAAGATCCCAAATAAGCCAATGGAAGAAATGAAACCAGCAACTTAGAGCCCTGTACCCTGGTCTTTTTTTCAGCCTTTAAATTTAATGTGCCAGCCAAGTGGCATCCACATTCTTCCTCAGCTTAACATTAGACCAATTAAAATGGAAATGGACCACTTACAATTACTTTGACATAGTTAGCAGGAAATATGCCGGTCTGGTTTTGACATTTTCCTCGGTACCAATCATTATCTATTTTTTCTAGAAGATAAACAGTCTCTCCAGAAGTGAGGTTCAAGTCATCAGCTTGCTCTGTAAAAGAAAATTACAATTATGGGCAGCAAATTATCCCAGTTGCAAATGCAATTAATTAAAAGCTAGCTAGCATGGAGCAACATTTAATTTTGCCCATCTGGGTTGCATATTGTGTTGATTTGGTGAACCAACAACTTCATGATCAATTAAGTTGTTTTTTTTCAAAAAATAAAAACAAAACTCAGTACTTTTTCAGTACATCTAAAAACAAGCTCCCCCTCCAAGATAAATTCAGATGGGTTCATAATGTACTGATATCCAGTCATGTCTATTTATTGTTTCATGCTTATACTTTCCACCCACACTACTGAAATATCGGAATAGTAATTTCATTGTGGAAGAAGTTCAGTAAATGAGAATTCTACCACTGCAGATAACAAATTACCTAAATCCATTTACGACCTAGTAGAGTCTTGCTCCCTGGGAAGTTGCCCAAGGCATGCAGAGGTGTCCAGAGTCATCCAGCCAATGAGTCTCAGGGGTAGCTTTTGGACCCAGGTGTTCCTGGCTTCCTCTCAGCACTGTCTCTGGAACCCTCCAACGGGTCTATGATCTCACTGACATGGGGACTTCCTGCAGACTTTAGTCCATCGATACCTCGTGGTCCTCTGCTTTTTACTGCTATTCATTTTCTCCTATAAACCCACCACTAACGGTCTACCTAATGTACAAAAACCTTCCTTAAATTCTCCTCACACTGTATGGGCATGGTTATTGGTTATCTCTCTTTTCCTATGTGACCAGCCTCCTCTTTTTATTTTTTCCTGATAATTTATTTCTGAGATGAAAATAATAAATCTAATTAGCTAACATTTAATTAATACTTACTTTGTGCCAGGCACTATGCTAAATGCTTATAATTATAGTCTCATTTCATAACAACCCTGGGAGGTAAGTGTTAATATTATCCCCATTTTATAGATAAGGAGACTGAGGCAAATGGAAGTAAAGTGCCCTGCGCAGGATCACACAGCTAGCAAGCCTGTAGGCCGAATTTGAACTTAGGTTTTCCTGTCTACAGGCTAAGAGTACTATTAAAAAATTAAAAACATTTTACAGTGGTAAAATGGTAACATCACTATTGTCAATCATCCGTTTACTTTTTAAAGCACCTAATTGGTAAATATAAATCTGAAAATAATTGAAGAAACCAGATTAACATAGCTTTTCAACAAGCAGATTAAAGCCATACTAAAACAAAGTCTAGTTTCTACAAAGAAGATAATTGGGATGCAGATAATCAGGAGCTTATTGTACTTGTAAATTATAATGTGGCAGAATTAGATTTTTAAAGTACTGAAAAAAATTTCCAAAAACCTCCTTTAAAATCTTTGGACTTCAATCTTATAGAGGAATATGAAGGGATATATCTAATACAAAAATCTTCAACTTTCTTAGCCATCAGGATTCCATTTATTAAACAAAAAAGCATAATTTTGCAAGGCTTTGCACCCTTGATTTGTCATAGGAAACTCTTTCAAATAGTGTGGATCAACAACTATTTTGCAACTTACAGTTTTAGTGAGTATTCTGGCACACTGACAGTTTAAGTGACTTGCCCAGCATGATACGTCATTCTTTGTCAGAGGTGGGACTTGAACCCTTGACTTTGAGTTGGTTCCCTATCCATTAAGTCACATGCTTCTAACACTACCACCGGCAGACATTTATTGCAAAGTACTTTCCATTCATCTTATCTGAGCCTCACAACAATCCTGGGTATAAATACCACACATATTATACTATTCCCTTTTGCAGCTGAAGGAACTGGATCAGAGAGGTGTAAGGTGGTAGCCAGATATGAGAACATGACCTCTGACCTCATAGTTAATATAAGCTACCCTGAATAAATGTAAACAGTGAAAGAAGCTCCAACTACCCCATGGGAAAACTTACACATGATCCCTGGCACTCTGCCTTCTTTGCTCTTGTTTTTATATGATATCTGACCTGGCCTAAGGGAGGTGCAGTAATCCATCATGTGTTGTCCCATTGTTGCCCAGGACTGGCCTCCCAGTACTGCCCCCCCATACCAATTAACCTAATAAACCCTAATAAATTACACATACAGTCCATGTAGTATCTCTAAGCCAACCCATAATTGCCATAAACAGCACAGAACAAATCTTGCATCTTTACAGAGGTCAATCAATCATTCAATCACATTATAATCATTTATTAAGCATTGGCTATGTGCCAGGTATTATGGGCTTGGTGGTGGTGACATAAAGACCAATGTGCAACAACAGTCTATGCCCTCAAAGAACGAAGAAATAACATTTGTGCATATAAACGAACACAAAATAGATAATAAGTACACATGCAGTAATATTGGGTTGGGGGCTGGGAGTGGGGGAGTAGCAGCTAGGAGAAATCCAAAAAGGCCTTTAAGGAAGCTAGAGAGTCTAAGAGGCAGAGGTGAAGAGGAAGAGACGGTCTGGTCAAAGGTATGGAGACTGAGAGGACGGGAAAATATGTGCAGCAAAAAGTGAACCATTTTTTACTAGAAGAGAGAATAGGTAAAGGGTGGCAATATATAATAAGCATGGAAAGGAAGCTTGGAGTCAGATTGTAAAAGGCTTTAAATAGGTAAGTGACTTGCCCATGGTCACACTGCTAGTAAGGTTTATGAGGCAAAATTTGAATCCAGGTCAATACAACACTTTTGAGTACAATTTTATTACAATTAGTAGTTGGTATCCTACTGGAAAATGGCATTCATTTTTATGAACAATTTGTGGAATCGTTTTTGAGGAGTTAAACAAAAAGTTAAGAGTCCACTTTGGGGAAAAGTTTGAATGTAATTCTACTTGGAGGAAAGGAGGATGGAGTAGGTGATCTCTTAGGGTCCCTTCCAGGCCCAGAGTTTTATATATTCAGAGAAAATACATCAAAATGAATCTTCCTTAATCTATAATCAAGAGATTAATAGTTTGAAAACATATTTTTTGGAAGATGATTTTTTTAATCACAATTTCCATACTTGAAGGATTTGTGGGGTTTTTTTTTTAGTGTGAAAAACTACAACTGTGGGAATGCCCTTCTCCAAGGCAGACTGCAACCCATCTATGCCTCAACTAATAAGTCCTAGTCAAGAAGAGAGAGGTTAAGCGACCAGCTCTGGATCACACAGCAAGTGTCAGAAGCAAGATCTGAACCCACATCTCCCTGACTCCAAGCCTAGCACTCTATCCACTAAACCTCAATGCCTCTGATTTTTGTCCTTACCTGCTGGAAAATCGTGTAACACAAGTGCATGAGGGACATCGCTGTTGACAGACTTCTGTACATTAGTTGTACACTTGCAAAGGAAAAAAAAAATGGAATCATAAGTGAAGTTACCATTTTTTAATTTACTTTGAGACATTTTTTTTTCTATTGCTAGAGTTCTATAGACACACATATCATCAGTACATAATATAAAGCCACACTGCTGAGTTAAAACAAGGGAAACCTTATCAGGTTAGGAATGTCCTTGGCCAAAGGGAGGATAAACTAACTCTCACTGATTAAGCACATTCACTTCTGGGAATTTTATCTGAGGAAGAGATGAGGGGATTAAGAGATATCAGAAAGACAAGAGAGTAAGAGAAGGGGGAAATGAAGAAGGGAGGAAGAGAGAGGGTAAGAGAGAAAGAGGTGGGGAAAGAGAGGTAGGGAGGAAGGAGGGAGGGGGGGAGAGAGAGAGAGAGAGAGAGAGAGCACATGCCCACGCACTAAATCACATCTTCCGCACAAAATAATCTCATCCTTTCCACAATGGTGTACCTAGTTCTTTTTCTATTTCTAGCTTATAACCAGGGCTTAGATTGGTAATGTTCTTGTGGGCTTCAAACCTGGCACCTCCATTTGATAGGAATAGTGAAAATCCCTGAGAATTCCACTCTTGACTTTGATGATGAAGAAAGAAGCCCATGATTTGCCACAAACTCACAACAGGCATAACCATCAATTCCGGTTAATTTGCTATGGGCTAATTCAATACTGTTTCTGATTAGGAGCAAATGCTATGCCGCAGCTGTCTGGCTTGGGCTTTCCTATATAATTGGGATGGTTAAGTCAATGCCAAGGCTTATATGGGAAAAGGAAATAGGGTACCCAAGGTGCTTTTAGGAACTAATTGGTTGATTTTAAGCAAGCGGATTGAGGGAAATGAAAACCCTCACTGCTTATCAGCAGGAAAAAAAAGTGGGACTTGGGAAATAAATGTATTTTTCTTTAGACTGCTGACAATTGTCTATTATAATGATAACAAAAAAATTATTAAAGTCTTCTGTCAAGAGTGAAAACAACAGCAAAACGGAATTAACACTGAATAAAAAGGATTTAGAACTAGAAGAAACATTAGAAATATTCTCCCCCAACTTTATTGGATGAGGAGGTTAAAGCCCTGAGAAGGGCTTTTGTCCAAGGTCACAGAGCCAGTAATGAGAGACAGGACTCAAACTGAGCTCCTCTAGCTCCACAACCAGGGATTTTTCTAGTGTACAAGATCTTTCATTGGTCGATGTGCCCTGTTTCCTATTTACTGGGCAGTCTAGGTGACATCTGTAGCCTTCACGTGTTCTCTCAAGATGAAGCAGCTTCCTTTAGATGTGCCATTCTGTGTAATGGCTCACACTTGAAGCATTTTGTTCCTCCTTTACTTCCCAAGAAAATACAACGTACATATCTTAGGTCTATGGCAAATGAAAATCCTGAGAGAAAGAGTTTCTGGGTGACAAATAATAATTTACTAATTAGCTAGCCGATAATCAAATTGATAGTCAGTGGTTGCTCTCAGTAACCAAAGACACCTAATGGAGACTTGCCTTAAATTTTTTTTTTTAAAGGGAGTGCCCTCGATGAGAGAAATCAACATAGATTAGTGAACAATTAATGGGGGGAGGGGAGCGGAGTCTTTAGCTCCTCCTGCTGAGAATGTGGACTGATCATGAAACTCAGCCACCTCCAACAATCTGGCCAGAGGAATCCATTTCTACCCAGACCACTCTGGTTGGTTTTCTCCTTCATGAGCTGGGTCACCCTAAATTCTAATGGAGGGGTACAAGGACCTAGGCCTCCTAGTTGGATGGAGTTCCCCCCCAAAACGGAGGAGCATGTTCCCCAAGGATTTTGGTAATCTCATCTATCAGCCTTGTCCTTCAGAGATACTAGTTGACTGACCTACAGGGGATGGTCCCCAATTAAGGAAATGAAGGTAAAGAGCCTTAATCCTGATTTAATAATTGGTAATTAATATAATAGAAAAATAATTTCCCTCATGTCTTACTCAACACCTTACTAGGTAAATGATTAGTGAGCTTGGGATACTAACGATTCAAGCTAAAGTGTTCATGACTAATGACTTTAAAAACGTACCATTCTATTACATTAAATTGAAAAGTTATTGTAGAAAGACAGTATAATCAAGATTAGGAGGGAAGCAAAAAACTGGGAAAGAATTTTTACAACTAGTGTCTCTGATAAAGGCCTTATTTCTAAAATATACAGACAACTGAGTCAAATTTATAAGAATACAAGTCATTCCCCAATTGATAAATGGTCAAAGGATATGACCAGGAAGTTTTCAGAGGGAGGAATTAAAGCTATCTATAATCATATGAAAAAATGTTCTAAATCACTATTAGAGAAATGCAAGTGAAACAACTCTTAGGTACCACATCTCACTGTCAGATTGGCTAACATGACAAAACACGAAAAAAAATGATCAATGCTGGAGAAGATGTGGGAAAATTGGGACACTAATGTATTGTTGGTGGAGTTGTGCAGTGATTCAACCATTCTGGAGAGCAATCTGGAACTATGCCCAAAGGGCTATAAATAATTTCATACCCTTTGACTCAGAAGTATACCACTTCTAGGTCTGTATCCCAAAGAGATCATAGAAGTGGGAGGAAGACCCATATGTGCAAAAATATTTATAGCAGCTCTTTTTGTGGTGGCAAAGAATTGGAAATTAAGGGGATGCCCATCAATTGGGGAGTGGTAAATAAGTTGTGGTATATGAATGCAATGGAATACTATTGTGCTATAAGCAATGAGGAGCAGACAACTTCTTAATAACCTGGAGAGGCTTATACAAGCTGATGCTGAGTGAGGAGAGCAGAACCAGGAGAACTTTGCACACAATTACAAACATGTATCTGTGATGACTAACTTTGACAGACTGGGCTCTTCTCAGCAATGCAAGGTTAGAAGACAAGTCCAAAGGACTCATGCTGGAAAAGGCTATCCACATCCAGAGGAAGAATTACGGAGTCTGAATGCAGATTGAAGCAAACTACTTGCTTTGTTTCATTCCTTCTTCCTTGTTGTTCATTCCATTGGTTATAATTCTTCTTTACAACTTGAATAATGTTTAATGTGAAGCACACCACTATGGTGGGGGAGGGAGGAGGAGGAAGGGGGAGAAAATTTGGAACTCATAAATTTGTGGAACTGAAGGTTGTAAACTAAAAGTAAATAAATTTAGAAGAAAAAAGTTACCATTCTAGTGAATAATATTCACATTTTGGTGGGAACTTTCATTGCCTAATTAAAGGGAGAAGAGTGTGCGAATTTAATGTAGCAAGGTACAATGAGTATTTTTGGGGCCAGGAGATCTTTTAATGACCTTAAAAATCATACCATATAGTAGTTCTATTCTGCCTGCACATGTTAATCCTGCTCTGTCTTTGATGGAGAAGCTCAGGATAGGGATGTAAGCAGGGAGTGATATTTTCCCAAGGGATCAGGACAGTTCAAATCATCACAAGTCTTAAGGACACAGACTCTTCACACTCAAAAAAAAAAAGCCAAAACACTGAAAAAATCTTTCTAAAATGGCGGTACCTGTTAACTGCCATTTGGTATGCTGACGCCTTACTTATCTGGGGATGAGACTTACTGAACCTCAACTATCTGGAACATAGTTAAAAACCCAGACTATGAACACTACTGAGACCCTCACCTAGAACTTACTAACTTGGAATTAATTATGTGTAAAAATAAGGACACTGGGCAATCCTTAGCTACTCTTGGGTTAGAAAAAAGAAAAATTGGGGGGTGGGGCTGTGGGATAGTACCACAATTAATAAGTGACATCTAAGGGAGGGAGGAAGCAGGAGGACTGTCAGGAGAAAGGAAATGAGGCACAGTGGAAAGCCCCCCTAGATTTGGAGTCAAAAGACCTGGGTTTGAATCCTCACTTTGCCACTTACTGCCTGTATGACTCTGGGCAAGTCAAGTTCCATTCTGTGCCTCATTTTCCTCATCTGTAAAATGAAGTGGTTAAATTACCTAATTTCTAAGGTCTCTTGTAGCTCTAAATCTGATGAGACAAAAGAAAGACACAGCTCTGAAATCTTGGGCAAACAGTCCTATAAAACCCCCCAAATAGTGTAGGCACTTAAATCAGGAAAGCTTCCATCATTTGAAAAATCCCTTAATGCAGAAGACTGAATCACTCAAGGATGCTGGATGAGTGGAGTTACTATGGCCCATCATCACTACTGTTACAGTAATCTCTGAACACCACCACAGCTTGAGAGGTAATTGTGTCGACAATGCAAGACAAGTCAGGCAAAATTGAAGTTCGATAAAATTTGGAAGGTTGTTAAAAAAAACCCCTCCATTTCTATTTTGATACTTCTAGTTCATTTTTCTACTCATAAAATACAGCTTTTGGCAGTATCATTTCCACTGTTACACTCATTTGTGCTCTGAGAGGAGAACAATAGATGTTATGACCAAATGATTGTACATCAAAACATAGAAGTGACAGGACCAAAGATAAATTTCCTTTATTTTCAATGAATTCTAGAGTTTTTTGTCTTCCAACAGTAATTTGCTTCAAAACTATACTTTGTTTTCAAGATTCATTCCTCTGAAGATACATATTCTTTTATTAAGCACCTACTATGTGGCCAGCACTAAAATTATATTAACATAGAAGAGACCATAAAACTAGAATGAAAGGCAAACAATTTTTCCTGTACTTCGGTTACTGTTGCTGTTCTGACTTTTTTTTTAAAAGATGTATATGATTTTTCTTCCTCTTGAGTGAGGGTCCAGGTGTATTAAATCATTGGTGTAAGAGCTCCCAGTGTGGAAATTTCCTCCACCAGTTCAGATCAGCAACTTCTTTGTAATTTATGATCACAGGATCATGGATCTGGGGCAATAAGGAATCACAGAGATTATCCAACAATCTTTTCATTATGTTGTTGTTTTCAGTTGTGTCCAATTCTTTGTGATCCCTTGTAGGGTTTTCTTGGCAAAGATACTGCTGTCATTTGCCATTTCTGCCTCCTCATCTGACAGATGAGGAAACTGAGGCAAACAGGGTTAAGTGACTTGCCCAGGGTCACACAGCAAGGCCGTATCTGAGGCTGGATTTGAACTCAGGTGCTCCTGACTCCAGTGCCAGTGCTCTACCCACTGTACCTCCTAACTGGCCTCAAAAAGCATTTTTTGGAAAATGTCTATAATAAGCAAGGTACTGTGCTATGTACTGGATTACAAAGACAAGACTGACCTAGTTCCTGCCCTCGAGCAGCTTCTATGATAGCTGACCTAGGGAAACACATGCTAACGAGTCAGAGCTGCTTTTCAGTTTCCTTTGAATGCTTCACATATTCCAAAGGGACTCAGTATTTAAACCTCTGTGAAATAATATATGTTGCAATATCCTAGGCATTGTTTCCAGAGTAAAAAGAAATTAAACATTACTGCTTTCAGAGGAGACTACTTTGTCACTAACCATGTTCCCTGTAACTGAAATGGTTAGTTTTGATTTGTTTGGATCCTCCCTCTCAGTTGGAACAGATATTTATTTAATTAGCAAGCTTATGAAACAGCTTCTTAACTAGACTTTTAGCAGACATCTCAAGGACATTTGTGCTGCTTACAAACAACCCTCATTACCACAATGCTACTCTCTGGGGTTTCCTGATTTGTCAGGTACCAACTAGGATTGGTTGCTTTGGGGGTGGGACTCAGTTACACTATTTCTGGAGCTAAAATCACTGAGATTATGGCCATTCAAAGTTTTCATCTCTGAAGTGAAGAAGGTGAATTTGGCTCTTTTCATCATGATCTGCTCTGACTGCATCAAATCGCTGCCATTTTGCTAAGCATATCTGCATTATTTTGAAAAAGCAATTTTTACAATTGCAAATTAATGGCTCGATTTTGGGGTTGCTCTAAGTCACTGAAACATGAAATGTGTCTAGCATAAACCACAGTCAATCTATGCAACCAAGGTGATGAGGATGGCTATTGCAAGCTTCCTCTAAGCAATTTACTCTTAAAATGGAATAAAATGCTAGTATAATTTATTCTTCTGTTATATAAATGCGCCAATAAAAATGGAAGCTGATGTAATTAATAGTTCTGTCAAATGTAACTGCCACATGGTGTACCAAATTAATTTCTTACTTTTGATCTGCTTTTAAGATGCTCATCCAGTGGGGTGATAATCTTTATCTGTGACAGGTGAATTTTTCCCATTTCCTCTCCCTTTTGGCATTGCAAGTAACTGTCTTCAGTTTGATTCAGCAGCACCAGCACCTCTCCACGCTGTAAGGTAGAAGACACTTTCAGATGCAATTATTAGTGAATAAAACATTACTCCCTTCTCCCCCCAGTTTTGATCTTCAGAGCCTAAAGCACTTAGTAACATGTAAGAACAGTAATAGGTGCCACAGAATTTTTGACAGTAACTGGTAAAAAGTAAGAACATCACTGTACCTTACAAGAGAGCTCTCCAGGGTTTTGAGAAACCGTGTCTTCATTGGCAACTCCATGAGGCACAGGCAGCTTAAACAGAAGCCAATAAAAGGATTACTCATGATCAAATAAGCTCCATATAAATGCAGAACCTTTTGGGATTCATTGTGTATGCTCAAAATATAGCTTCCTGTAGATGAAGTCTCTCTTTAGCTTCTGTAGAACACTGAACACTTGGCTTTTTGGTTATAATTCATTTGGGGTACTTTGCCACTCTGAGTATCAGATTCTCTGCCTAGAGCTGAGCCAGGGACCTCCCATAGAATGAGTCACTGAGTGAATAACAAGACACATATGCTTCTAAGTAGCCTGATGGAGTTATCGTGGATATGGTGATACCTATGGAACCCTTGAAGAGATCAGATGATGTGGTCCTCTCATCTCCTGGGCTTCTCACCACAGGCATGGAATGTGTCTTTTTCATCTTAGAATTCTTCAGAGCCTACCACAGGAGGTCCTTAACATATGTTTCTTTTTCCTATGGATATACAACTAACATGGAGTATGAAGGTGATTCCCCTGTCCTATAAGGATCGACCCTGTATAAATGATGAGAAGGCTTCAATAACCAGTCAAATGCAAATTCCTTAAAGGAAGTTTCAATTTTTTTGTCCTTGCATTGGCAATCCTAGCAAATTGTCTTTGTACATACTAAGTATGTAATAAATGTTTATTGAAATGAATTGACTGGAACTGGAGAATTTCATGTAGAGTGGAACTAATCGAGTACATTCAGAATTCTGAGAATAAAAGAATTCAATCTAAACTCAGACACTTTTAGAATGGCTCTCCCCACCTCCCAGAGCTATCCAAGGTTCTGGACTGCTTTTACTTGAAGCCCTCTCTGTCTCTTGACCTTCAGCCATGTTTTCTCAATTCTGACTCTTCGTGATGCTAAACATATGTTGTGATTCATGTTCCTACCTGTTCTCTACTTCTAAATATGCTCTTCAACTGCCCTGATCTGTACCTAGCCTGATTTTAAATGCACCCTCTGACAATTCTTTGCTCTGGTTATGCTCTGGCTGAATTTTCTTAGTCTGGTTCTCGAAAAATGTTTAAATTATGTGGCAACAGTAGTAAATTAGAAACCTCATAAGTTACTTGTTGGAATCTCAGGAAGAGACAAGTTAATTTTAAAGTAGAGGAAACCCAGAAAAAAACCCAGGAAGCTAACACAATGAGTACAGGAGATGTGGGTGTGGCACTCCTAATTCTGCATCTGGTGAAGTGACAGTCAAACACATAGTTTATTTTCTGTATAGTTAGAAAAACTGGGTCAGTATTCCATGATCAGGATCCCCTTATTTGGCCTAGATTTCTGCTTAGGTTCCTGGGTAAAATATCCCATAATTCTAGCTTTGGTGACTGATACTAATAGTAGGGCAGGAACAATTAGAAAAAAAAATTTATAATTTAGAAAGATTTCTTAAAAATTTGGACCTGATTTCACCAGCAGAGAGAATCACCTCTATTGATATAATCAGGAAAGCCTGAGCTTTTTTGCTTGAGAGGGACTCAGTACCCTGGGGAATCACGTGACTTGTACACAAGGCTAGTATGTGTTGGACTCGAACCTAGTTCTTCTTGACTCCAGAGCTAGTCCTCCATCTACTACACCATGGTGGGCACTGGTAATTGCTAACGAATAGTGTAATGAAACACGCTACTATAACGAAAGCACCAATCTGTACTCATAAATTTCTCTTAGTTGTCCAAAATACAGAATTAACTTTATAAATAAATCTTTCTTTCTCTATTTTGGTAAGTGGGTTATGATTTATGGTAACTGTAAAAGTCCATATTTTTCTGGGACTGTCCTCATTTTCAAGAAAACAGTGTCCTTTTGCCAAACCTTTGCAAAAGCAATCTCTTTTGTCAGATAATGTCCAAATTTTTGGTTCTGAAAAAATGATCACTTTATTTATGGTCGATGGTTCTTTTGATAAGAAAGGGATTCGTCCAGCTTAGATCAGGTGACAAAAGCTAGAAAAAAATAGGAACCTTGTAACAAGCAAGAAGCATTATTTTCACTAATGTGAAAATGTGAAAAATCATACACTCATAAGAGAAACAATTAAATCTACAACCAGTTTCAGACAGTATGATAGAATGGAAAGAAAGCTAGTCTTAGAACAGAAAGATCTCTTTTCAAGGACAGGAGGAGTCATCTTCCTGAGTTCAAATCTGACCTCAGATACTTACTAGCTGTGTGACCCTAGGCAAGTCATTTAACCCTGTTTGCCTTAGTTTTCTCATCTGTAAAATGAGCTGAAGAAGGAAATGGCAAACCACTCCAGTATCTCTGCCAAGAAAATTCCAAACAGGGTCACAAAGAGTCAGACATAACTGAAAATGATTGAACAACAACAATCACCACCCACAAAGATTATCTAACAAGGAAGGGAGGCAGCGCCAACCTTGAGGAAATTGCTGCTCCTTAAAACACTGAGAAATACCAACTCCATAATGTTGTAAAAAAAAAAAATTCTTAAACTTTACATTGACACATAAGTATATCATCATTATCACCAGCCCTCAAAATAAAATTTCTGATCTCTTTACTAAAAAGAAAAAATTCCCACCAAGAGGCTGAAAGTGACAATTGCCAAATTTAATGTTAAAGGTTTACAACAGAAAACACAGCTGTCTCAATGCTTTTATCAATGGTCACATGGCTACTATCAAACTGAAAACAATGACACCATTCATAAAGTTGATCTTTATCCCAAACTAGAAGAGGTAGAGTCCTAAACAGTTTTGTTCAAAGTGTAATCTTGGGAACCCTGGGCATCCCTGAGATCCTTTCAGAAGATCCTTGGTGTCAAAACTATTTTCAAAATAATAGTAAGATGTTATCTAACTAAAATACTTCTGCATTTTCCAATCATATATCTATGTGAAGCTGGACTTTCTTCATATACTTCAACCAAAAGCTTTGTATGTTTCGAAAGATTGAATACAGGAGCACATATGAGAGTTCAGCTGTCTGACATTAAGTTAGACATGTTAACAAGACTTGCAAAAATATGTAAAATGTCACTCTTCTCACCAGAGTCTTTTTATGGAAAAAAGTTATTTTTCATAAAAGTGTTAAAGTAGGGGTGGCTCATTGGTGCAGTGAATAGAGCATGGTCCCTGGAGTCAGGAGGACCTGAGTTCAAATGTTGCCTCATACACATAAAGCTTACTAGCCATGTAACCTCAGCCAAGTCTTAACCCCAATTGCCCTGCCTTCCCCCCTCCAAAAAGCAAAAAAAAAAAATTTCTTAAAGTGTAATGAGTTTATTATTGTTATATTAAAATGAATGAATATACTAAAATGTATCAGTTTTAATTTGTAATGAGGTAAATATTAATAGTTAACAGTCCACATATACAAAAGTTCTTTTGTTAGTTTTTTGTTTTGTTTGTTCAATAATATTCAAGAGTTTAAAAGGGGTCCAGAGAATTGCTGGGCTAAAACAACTGAATTCTCTCCACAACTGGAATCATTCCTCCCTTTCCTGTTTTCTAATACTTCATTCCCTTTCACTAACTCTAGGATTCTACTCTGCTAGACTACAGTTATCCATTCTGCATCGTGACTTTCCTTACCATAGTCTCGATATATTGCCGATCAGCATAAGAAATTAAATGGGAATTTTGGAAGAGTTTTGTGGAAATCACAGATGACATGTGAAGGGCAGCAGATGACACAGAAAAAGTTTAGAAACTCAGAAATGCACAAAATATATGCATAATATGATAATATTTTACCTTTTAAAACCATAAATATATACAATTTCTTTTTTGAAGTTAAAATGAGTAAAAAGTTAAAGTTTGTGAAAAGAATGCAAAGGCAGCAGATGGCACACGATTTTATGAGGATTTTCCAGATTGCAGGGGGTGCTGTGCCCCTAAACCCTGCAATTTTGCCTTTGCATTTGACATGACCTATGTCTGGAATATATTCCCTCCTTACCTTCCTCTCTCAGTATTCCTGGTTTCCTTCAAGACTAGACTCAACTGACACTTACTTGATGCAGGTGACCTTTTCAAGGCCCTGAGATCCTCCTCTGTTTAGCTTTTAAAACCCTTTACAACTTGGATTTCACCTATATTTCTAGCCCCCTTAGACATGAATGTACTTTCTCCTTACCTCTACCTTATGGAGTCTCCTCTCTTCCTTTAAGATGCAACACAGTTCAATCACAATCTTCCATGATACCTTTCCTGATTTCCCCAACTGCTAGTGCCCTTTCTACTAAACTATCTTGTATTTAACTACTCTGAATTTATTTCCATTTATTCACTTTTTGTTTGTGCTGTATATATTTATATATTTACATATTTACTTTTTGGCTCTCCCATTAGAAACTAAATTTCTTGAGAATAGAATTGTTTCATTCTTAGTACATGTACCTAGTTGTAACATTGGGCTCTTGATAAATAGTAGGCTAATTTATTGATCAATATCTTTTATGTATTCAGCTATTTTCATGTTTGTTTCCCTTTCTGAATGTAAGCTTCTTGGGGGCAAGGATTATTTTTGCTTTTCTTCATATGCCCAGGACTCATTTTATGCATGGCATAAAATAATTGCTTGACTGACAGTGAAACTGAGGCAAAGTTTTAAGCTTATTAACAGAAACAAAAACAGATTCTTAAATGTGTTAAATGACGAAAACACTGAAATTAAATAGACCATTAATGTTAGACTTTTGGAGGGGTAAAAAAAAGGGAGCACAAGATAATTCCTCTTTTTTCCTCATGAGAAAATGCTTTCAACTGAGTCAATTTAATTTCTTTTTTAAAGTTGTCAACTTTACCTCACAATTTACTAAGTGGTTACAAATGATAACAGTTAACCATAGGCCTTTACTAGTAAGGTCATAGGACCATAGATTGAGAGGTAGAAAGGGACTTTAGAGACCTCCTACCTTCTGGTTCAACCTTCTCACTTTAGAGATGAAGGACTGAGGCCCAGAAAGTGTATGTGACTGACCCCAGGTCATCCATGAGACGGAGGCAGGATTATTTCCATGATCTGCTGTTTCCTCATTGTTTCTGTCTGATCATAAGTAATGACAATTTGTTGTCACCCTTTCCTAAGATTTCCTTCTTTATATTTCTAATAAGAGCTATACCCCCATTTAAACATTAAGTCATGCTTCACCTAAGGGAACACAAGAGCAATTCTCTAATTGCCCAGCCCATTTTCCTAAGGAATATTATACCCTGTATTTGTTTCTGAGAAAAAGCTTTAACTAAATGATTTCTGATCTAAATTAAGAGGTAAGAGTAATTTACCATGTATTTCCTATAGAGGGGGTGACCTGGTTTGGGTCGAGGAGGCAACACTGGTTCTTGTTTCCGTAAGATCTGGCTCTTGGCCCTTGTGAGCCCCATTGTCAAGGCACTTTGTTTATTCTGGAGATCCACATCTGATGAAGAGCGACAAAAAACTTGTTTCTGAGATGATGCCTTAGATCCCAAGAACTTGGGTGGAGGTGGTCTTCCAGGGGCCCCCTTTGGTGGAGGAGGTCGAGCTGGGATGACTTTTCCATCTATGGGTCTAAATATCAACATCAAAATTAAGAATCAGCTTTTGTCCCCTGTTAGATTTTTTAACTTTTTTTTTCACTAGTCACATGTATATATACAAAGTTAGTGCACTTGATGTACTGAAACATGCAGGATATGCAACTTTTATGCAAACGAAGGCAGTATTAACCATTACTGTATTAGAGAAATGCCACGATGTTTCAGCTTCCTTTTATCTGGCACTAGAGATTCATTAGTTCAAGACAAGCTAGCACTTACTATCATGAGCTCTCTAAGGCCTCATTTGCTTTTAAACACACCAAGACTATTTCAGGAAACTAAGCATTTTCTCCCCAAGTCCAAGATGGAAAATCTATAATAAGATATAAGACATCTGTGCTAGAGTTTTTTTTTTTTACAGTATAAGAGTGTCATTAAATCCCTAATTTAGAATAATTAAAAACAAGATGGTTCTAGAAATCGAACATGGATGATCCTATTAGTAAGAAAGGCTTTCCTTGGCTCTTTTAATAGAAATGAGATCTTGCATAATGACTTTTTTATTATTATGGCATTTGCTATTTAAATATTTTTGATACCACGGATTATCTTTAATAGGCTTATCTTCCATTCAAACCTCCTGAGACATTGTTGGAAAGATGATCAGTGAGAAGGTCTCTCATTATTCAAGAGCTCAAGTTTGTCCTTTATTCCAGTGAAGAAATTCCAAGACTCAAATTGTAGAAAGAAATGAGTTTCCAATAACTATAATAAGATTGGAGACCAAAGCTCATTGATAAGAAGACAATTATCAATTTTTGAGCTGAATCAGCCTTTGATGATCCAACTATTTTGTCAAACAATTTGGAACTATACTTCCAAAGTCATTAAATTGTCTTTTAACCCAGCAGTACTACTACTAGTAATCACATACTGCAAAGAGATCAAAGATAGAGTGAAAGGGCCCATATGTGCAAAAAATACTGATAACAGTGCTTTCTGTTGTAGCAAAGAACTGGAAATAAAGTCGGCTATCCATCTATGGGTCTCCATTGAGGAAAAGCTAAACAAACTGCGTGGTAAATGGAATAATATTATACTGTAAGAAATAATAAATGTGACCTTGGGCAAGTCACTTAACCCCAATTGCCTTGCCTTTCCCCCTCAAAAAAAAAAAAGAAATTATGAATATGAAGAATTTGTAGAAACTTGAGAATATCCAGATAAACTGACATTGAGAGAAATGAGAACCAGCAGAAAAATTTGCATGATGAACATAGTAATATCAAGGAAAATGAATGTGAAATTCTTAAGAACTCTTATCAATTTAATATAAGAAGAATGATATGAAGCATGCTTCCTCTGCCTCACCAAGAAATGAGTGAACTAGAGGAGTAGGGTGAGACCCAAATTTTTAGACATGGCCAATGTATTGGTCTTTTTTGCTTTGCTATAAGGAAGAACTTCTTTGGGGGAGAGGAGGTTTAAACCAGTAGGTAGTTCCAGGGATGGAAAAAAAGATAATTAATAAGGCATTAAAAATAGAAGAAAGCAAAAAGATGTTCAGAAAGGTTCTTAACGGGGGCAATTTTGTTACTATCTTGTTCAAGTTAATAGACTTAAAAAAAACCCTAATGATATAGAACAAGAGTTCCTGATTTCATATGCAATTTTCTTGGTTCTCCTTTGCATACTGACCTATTTTGTTTGTTGGTGATTATTAAGTAATAATAAAAATAAAAATTTTTTTTTTAAAAAAGCAGCAGCCTTTGGGCAAGTAACCACTGGGTTCCTGAACTTACCTTGGGGGCAGCACAGGTCCTTTAGAAGAACTTCCTGTTTGAAGTGAGGGCTCAGAATCCTACAAGTATTGGAGAATTCATTTTAGGCATGCATTATCACTGTTAGATCATTTCTTAATTCAGAACATTAACTTTCAGGAAGGGAAGATTTTTGCTTAAAACCTTTAGGGTGGATCTATAAAGGTAAACACAGTTGAGGTTTTAAAGTCTTTAACAAGGTAGGAAGGGTTAAAATCATTAATCACTGGACCCATTTCCACTTCAATCATCTCTACTTGCATTGTCTATGCTTAACACCTAGAATGCTCATCCTCCTCGCTTCTGCCTTTTGGAATCTCTGATTTCCTCTTACACTCAGTTTAAGTGCTTCCTCCTACAGGAATGAATGAAAAAACATTCAGCATTCATTAAAAACTTATTATGTGCCAGACAAAGTGCTAAGTGTTGGGGATACAAAATATGGCTAGCTCCCAATTAGTTCAAATAATGAATCCCCTAAAGTGGTTCTATACCAATGGAAATATGCTGTGCAAATTCAAACAACATGACTATTTTAGGGGATTCATTATTCACACTAATTGGGACCTAGCTGTACAAAAATCAAGACAGTTTCTGCCCTTAAATGGCTTACATTCTAAATAAGGAAGGTAACAGAGGAGAGTGATGGCTAGGGAGGAGTATTTTAGTCCAGGAAGTCACAGGATGCTAAGTGGAATTCCAGGAATGGTTGCACTGATTTGATTACTCTTTCCAAAGCAAGAGACTAAGAGGAAAGGGCAAATGAGGAAGGGGATGGAAAAGAAAGATAGGTACTGGCAAAGCAGGAAGATGTCCAGATATAGCAGTAAGTCTGGGAATGATTACTAATCGGTCACTGAAGCCTTTCCTAATCCTCCTGGCTGCTGGTGCCCTCCTCTCCAAATTATCTTGAATTCATTTTTCATATATTCTGCCTTTATTTACATATATAATGTCTATCTCTCCCATTAGAATGTAAGTACCCTGAAGGCAGGTCATATTTCATTTTTGTTTTTTTATCTAAGACTTAGCATATTTTCTGCCCTTAATAGGAGTGTACTAAATTACTGATTGATTTGTACCTCAATTTCACACCAGTCCTAAATGCTTAAAAACTAGCACTAAATGTTTAAAAATCAGATCAAAAGTTCCTGGAGGCAGAGACCATTATACCTTTACATCACAAAAACTACTGTATTTGTTAGGAACCCCATGGATCTAAAAAAAAACCAATGGATCATGCTTGAACATCTAATATATTCAAATTATCATGTAAGATGGTTTTGCCTGGAGGAGACAGATATCTGCTCCCTATACATTAGGGCCCCCTAACTCTCAATGTCATTAATTGGTTAACTTAAGAGGTTGTGCCAAAATAGACTTCTTGGACCACTAACCAAGAAGGACATGGGTAGGAGGACTGATAAAAGGCTATTCCAGGGAGAAGAGAAGGAAACAAAGAAGACATTTAAGTAGAGAATAGAATTAAAGGGGCAAAAAGGGTGGAAGAAAAGCTTGCTTTATCTGGGCTGAAAGGGCTAATAGAAGAAAGGATAGACTTTCTATAAAAAGAGGAAGACGTGGCAGGTGTGCAAGACAAAAGACAACCGTGGTATGGTTTCTGAGCAAAGTGAAGTAAAGAGAAACTGGAAATGTTAAGAAAGTTTCTCCAGAAAAAACCCAACAACAGATTATTAGACCAAGGGATATAAATTGTATTAAGTTAACAGACTTTCAGCGCACATTAGCATAGAAGGCATCCATTATCATAACTGCATTACATGGAAAATATTTTCAAGTCTTTTATTGAATGGACTGATAGAATCTCAAAGCTAGCCCTCTGTAGCTTTTCTTCATGTTAACCATACTTTGGAATTGACTTTCTTAGAAATGCAAGCCTAAATAGGAAAAAAGAATGATAAGTCTTGGCCCTGCACATGAGGTCAAATAGAGGGGTCACTCTTTGGATTCTGCAACTATGTCCATCTAATTTTGAAGACCATGAAAAGAGGAGAACATATTCTTTCTGATTTACTGAGTCCCATTTCATTTCCCATTTCCTATTTGTTTTTTTGGGACAATTATCACCAACAGAGACACTTGGATAAAAGAGCAACCACTTCATTTTCAAGTAGATAAACTCCAAGCCACCATAAGGAAAAGGAATGCTGGTCCCAATTGAAGTTCAACTGTACTGCAAGTTTAAATGCCATGTGGGAACCTGTGTTGCTGAACTCTTGGATTATTTCCCTTTAAACAACTTAAAAACAAAGCAAAATTTACTTCTGTTTTGAAGTTCCCATCAAATATTTACATCTTTCTTTTCAATATCAAATAGAGAATTCCCATTAGCTTCAATCATGTAAGCATGTTTCAATTTTTGAAATTTCCCTTTTAAAAAGTGAATTAAGCCTGTCTTAAAACTTGGCTTCACTAATGGACTCAGTTAATGTAGTGAAGCAAACCAGCAGCTCATAAACTCTTTGATGTCTCAGAAATAATCCATGCCTTGTGAACACTCTTCTGGCCATTTCTGCCCTCTGATAAATACTGCTGTGATATTTGAAAATCTCATTTAAAAATCTGGTCACTCAAAGAATATCAATGACCTAGCAGAGATGTGTGCAAGCTCACAATTGCTCTTCTAAAAACTGAGGTGAGGGTTCTCAGTACCATTCTGAAGGAGATTCTTTTCAGTTAATTCAGGATAGTTACAACCAATGCAATGAATCAGTAACCACCCCATATGGGTGAGTTTGGACTAACTTTTGTGTAACCTGCAAAGTATGAGGGAAGGAATACTAACCTTGGAGTTGAGAAGATTAGGTTTTCATCTCACCTCTGACATTTACTAGTTGTCATTTAACTAGCCTCAGTGTCATTATCCATAATAGGGAGCTAATAAATGCTGTAACTATCTTGTTTTCTATTTGGGTAAGAAAATCACTACATGAACCATATTCATTCCCCACAAATTTCAAGTCAATGAATTAGAAAACTTACAGGTGAAAAGCCTCCTGATTATCATGTGTATCAGGAGTAGTACTGAAAAGTCAATTTCATTAAGTCTGTACATGTCAAACTTTGGTATAATGGATGTCAACAAAAAAGTCTGCTGTTATACGTGTTTTGTTATGTTGTATGTTAAATGAAAAAAAATATTCTTGTTCTTTTTTTATAAGAAAAATAAATAAAAAATTATAGCTTCAAAGAAGATATATGAGAAGACATCTCTATACCTACCACTTTTGTGGAGGTGAAAGGACCATTGGTATAGGATACTGTGCATATTTGTAGATTTATTTTTTATACATTAATCAGTTTCACTTATTTCTTTTTTCTTGTTTTCCTTAAAAATGCAACTTGTTCTTTGGAATAGAGTGTTAGAAGGCAAGTGGGAAATTTTGGTGATGTAAACAAACAAAAGACATCAATAAAAATTTATTTTAAAAATATGAAATTTTCATTGTAATTTTATTTACTGCAAATTTGTTATATCCTTCAGACACTTCATCCTTCTGATATCCTGAGGATATTGTTGTTTGTGCTAGTGCTAAAATAATCAAGGTGTAAATCTAACAAAAAATTAAGTATTCAAAATTAGGTCACACCTCAGTATTCATAGTAAGATAACCACAAAGATTACTTACCAAGCATCTGGTTCTTTCGACATTAATGAGTTTTCCAGAAATTGTGCCAGAAGTGTTTCCAATGGGCTTTTCAGCAGGTAGAGGGGGTGGGGTCTGTGGGTCATCTTGCAACACTGGAAAAACACCAGTATTTTATTTCATCAAAACGATTCTAGGTCTTTGTGAGATTCAAAAAAGAATGTGAATAGCATTACAGGGCTTTTGCCTGAGGAAATGGCTATCCTAAGAAGATATACAAAGCCTAGACTTGGGCAGGTAAGAGGGAAAAGGATGTTAAATTCAATTCATTGAGTATATATTAAGCATATGCTATACACAAAATATTATGCTAGGTCCTGAGGATGCAATGATAAAAACTAGATAGTCCTTGATCTCAAGAAGCTTATGCTGTAATGAGGACAGGGGTGGGAGGTAATACATTCAGACAGCTAAACATAAAATGTCAAATGTGTATTGTCAGTAACAATTAACATTCAAGAACACTATGTTGAACAGATATTTGACACCTTCTCCCAAACTGGACATCTAATATAATACCTGGAGGTTTCCAATACTAATTATTCACATCAATGCATTGAACAAACAGTAATATTGGCGCAGCTAGGTGGCGCAGTGAATAGAGCAACGGCACTGGTGACAGGAGGATCTAAGTTCAAAGCTGGCCTCAGACACTACTATCTGCATGACCCTCAGCAAGTCACTTAACCCCAATTTCCCTGGCTTGCCTCCTCCAAAAAGACAAAAAAACAGCCCAGTAATGTCAACACCCAACTTCATGAGTCATGTTGCAATCCCTTCATGATTTGATAGATACAATGGGATGTGGTACAGTGGACAAAGCTGGGTATTTGGAGCCAAAGGATTGGAATTTAAATCCCATCTCTTCTACTCGTGACTTTGGGCGAGTTCCTTTAACACTGTGGACCTCAGTTTCCTCATATATAAAATTAGGGGGTTGGATCAGGTGGTTTCTAATGTTTAACTCCAAGTACATGGTTTTATAATTCTTCAATATGTTGCTGCTGTTAACTTGTACAGGGTTTCCAAATGTATCCAGGCTGAATTTTGAATGAGCCACACAGTGGGTGGGTCACCAGGTTCATATTGGAAGCCTATATAGTTTGGTAGGATGTCAGAGTTCTTGCTCAATTGGCATGACCATTCCAGAACCCAGTCACCATCACACCCTAAGGAGAATATATACTGGAGAATATAGAAAGAAACAGATAAGAATTAGATGAGGGCTGAAAAGCCACTTTCACTTTTCTTCAAGAGATTATTCCTTGCTTCCACTTCATATGAAAAAATTCAAAACAGGTGGATAATTTACTTGATGCTTCCTGTCTGACCCATTAGACAGGAAGGCACTTCTCCTCCCACTCCCCCAAAGGAAGATAATATCAAGGTCAGTGACTATGAAGAAAATGCTTCAGGGAAGGCCAGAGGCTTCCTAAGCTGAGAAGTAGCATTGTTCAGTAAGTTAAACCATAATAATATTAGACTACTCACTAACATGATAGCTGTCCTGATGCCAAAACCAAATCATTCTTCTCCTTGGCCTTTGTAGGATGATAGATTTAGAGGGGGAAGGCTTATCTAGTCCAATCACCTTATTTAACAGATGAGGAAATGTAGAAAAGCAAAATTACTTGCTCAGGGTCACCCACATATAAAAACACAAGCAGGGATTTGAACCCAGGTCCCAGGACTCGAAATCTACCGCTCCTTCTCCGGAACCACATTCCTTAAACAGAAAGGATGGTAGACATCTAAACTTGTATCATGTAAATGGTAGCACTGTTGCAAGGAAACATAAAAAAGCCAGAGAGTAGCAATACAGAGGTGACAGCTTGCTGGCTGGCAAGACTTCTTTCTGTCTTCCCGATACTTCCCATCACTGGCCTCAAAGCATCATAAAGCTTTTCCTTTACTCTCCTTGGTCCTGCCAAACTCTATCCACTTGTGGAACTTGAGAACTTCATTCCTTCCTCACCCTCGAGCCCAGAGACTCTAGGAGATGGACTTTATAACCATAGCACCAAGAAGTACTAGGGACTAGCTGTTTATATGACTAGAAATAATAGTTTGAAAACCGGGGGAAGGGGGAGCTACATTCTGTTCTCTTCTATTCTAATCTGCACCACAGAGTGTATGTGGCCATGAGCACTCTGGTGCTTTCTGTTATTTTTAATGTTGTTCTTACTATTATTGCTGTTACTATTTTTATTAGTTCATCCTCAGAAAGTTCTTTGAAATGATTCAGGGTCCTTATTACTATTTTACATTTCGGGAAAATTCAGGATCCAAAAGCAACTTTATTAGGCAGACACAGGCTGTAGATGTTTCTCTACTTTGACCTGTGACCACAACAATGGGGTCCAAGGAAGTAGACTGTAACCCTCCATGCCTGCCCATCCTTTGCAACTCTTATCCACATCCTCTCATAAATCCTTTCCAGGGCTTTTCCAATATGCTAAAAAGCTTCCTCCAGATCTTGTGTCATTGCACGGATAGCAGCATGTCACTCTTCATCCATTAATTCTCATTCTTGTCATGTAACTGGCCCATCTGTTTTGCCTTTTTTGCCCAGTTCTTGACTGACAACGAGTTGGTCTGTTGGCACCCATCATGCATTTCTCCATTGCTACTAGGGTAACTCATGTTTGAGGGTTATATCGTATGTCATCAACTATATCATATTTTGTCTGCAAATATCTAGAATACAAGTATCAAGATAAAACAAACAAAACTTCAAGCTTATCATAACAAGAAATACAAATGGTTATTATACAGACACTGGGATATAGGAATCCATCTTGTCCTACTAGAAGGATGGGGGACGATATAAGAGAGAGCAGACTGAGGGAAAGGGTATTCAGTAGGCTCACTATCTTGGGGTAGGGGGTAGGGGAGAGACGGGAAGAAAATTTGTAACTCAAAATCTTGTGGAAATGAATGTTGAAAACTAAGAATAAATAAATAAAAGATTAATTAATAAAAATAATGGGTATTATTAGTGGGTACTCTGGGCTACATCCCACTATGTCCCAACGATAGATAACAGCACCAAGGCTGGAGGGAGTGGTTTTAAACAGAGGAATAAGGAGTTGGTTCAGGAGAACACCAAGGCACTGACTGTTCTGTGTTGTTTCTATAGGTGTGACAGGAAGGCATATGATGGAAGCTTTAAGGAGCTGGAAGAATTCAGTCCACTGCTGGTTCCGACGGACTGGCTGTCTCAGTGGAGCCTCATGAGAGTTTCAGTTGCTTGTGGAGAATGAGTCAGACCCCAGTAAATCTCCAGAGTTTGGGAAGGGTATGGTAAACTGTTTGGAAGCCTTGGAATTTTTCCCTGGCATAGAGTGTTCCTCTATGTGTGTCGTCTAGTAAAACAACCATAGACCAAGAGAGCTATGTCTATCTTCTCTCTGGGTGTCCTGGGGGTTATGGCTATGCTTGGTAACTTCCCATTGACTAGGGGAGAGGGTAGACTGCTGGTATGTGTTATAAGGAGGAGATCTTCTTAAATGAAGCACTTGAGGTCATTTCTCCTGCCTCAGGGTATGGTTAAGAGCTCCAAACATAAGGAGAGAGCTCTCAAGCATTTGGTTTGTTGGATACTTTCTCTAACTCATTCTCTAAATCTTTCTTTTCTCCTGGTCCCTCACCTTCTAATAGCAAAACATCAACATATTACAACCCACACCTTCATTTTGAATAGTGCTTTTTCTTGAAAAATAAAAACAACTAAATTAAAAGGGTAGCTTGGGGGAGTCAGAAGAAAGCCCTATCAACTTCAACTCTGGAGATAAGGGGACATTCTAGTCATGAGAGCATTAAGTAAGACAAAGCTCTGAGTAGGTGTTCAAGAGGGCTTAAAAGGTAGAGAGGGACCAGGGACACAAAGAAAGTATGGCAGGTATAGACTGGCTGAAGAGATCACAGAGAAAAGCAGTGGAGGTGTTACTGCTTTAAGGAGAAGTTAGAGATGGTGGAGATGGTTTGGGATCATCCCCATTTCAAGGATATCTAAGGTATACCCCTAGTACACAAACATTTTATTATCATTCTACCATGGGCATAAGCACTCCAGGGCCAGAAGTCTATCCACTGGGCCGGGAATCAGGAAGACTCATCTTCATGAATTCAAATTGGGACTCAGATACTTCCTAGCTGTGTGACCCTGGGCAAATCACTTAACCCTGTTTGCCTTAGTTTCCTCATCTCTAAAATGAGCTGGAGAAGGAAATGGCAAACCACTCCAGTATTTCCACCAAGAAAACTGCAAATGGGGTCATGAAGAGTCAGACATGACTGAAACACAAGTCAGTCACCTCATTGAATAATTGCTGAACTTTCACTGTTGTGGAACCAATCTACTGTTTCTTGATTGATCCATTTAAGGAGGAGATCACATCTGATAAAGGCATAACAGATGCAGACATAGTTGTTTACATATTTAAAAAACCTAATCATGTATGTTGTTTGATTGATGGGGAATGTGTCAAAACCTCTCTCTTTCACTTTTATTAAAACTTAACAGAGCTCATAGGAGATTTATTAGTTATGATAATGAAAAAATAAAGAATTGCTGCAAATCTCTATTAAAATGCAGGCTTTTGGGGAGGCCAGTTAGCACAGCGAATAAGAGCACCGGCCCCAGTGTCAGGATGACCTGGGGATCGAATCCCGGGCTCAGACACTTAGCACCCACCCAGAAACACCTGGCCATGTAACCTTGAGCAAGTTACTTAACCCCAATTGCTTAGGGGCGGCCAGGTGGCTCAGCAAGTAAGAGCACCGGCCCCAGAGTCAGGATGACCTGGGGATCAAATACGGGCTCACATACTTAGCACCACACCCAGAAATAACTGGCCATGTAACCTTGAGCAAGTTACTTAACCCCGATTGCTTAAAAAAAAAAAAAGCAGGCTTTTATATTAATGTACTTTAAAGTTCTTAATTCTACTGTTTCTTATGGTACCTACAGCCAAATCTTGGTTATGAACTTTTCCATTCATTAATTTCAATATTTTTCCCTTTTAATGAGATCTTTATTATAGATTCCAGAAAAACAAAAACAATAAGATTACTTTTCTTTTTAGAGTCTTTCTCTCCTTTTCAAATAAATGCTTCAGTGTAGGTTGGATTTATCAAGAAATAAAATGGCCAAAAGACAGGGAAAAGGAAGGAAGAGCTGTGGACTTTTTAAATAAACAAACTGTATAATAAGATGTGAAATATTTTTTAGTTCACCAGGTTGAAGTTGCACACCAAGGCAGAATAATGGTGAGAAGGCTGGCCCTGGATTCAAGTCCTATAGGCTGTGTGATCTTGTGCATACCACTTAATTTCTCAGGGCTTTAGGGAGCTAAAACTATATAAACTGCAGTCAAGCTGCTTATCCAAAGAGGAAAATGTCCATACTAGGAGTTCCCTACACTGATGAACTCACAGGCCCTTATTTTTCTTTTAAATTGAGAATATGTTTATGATGCTCCTATAACAATTTTTTTGAAGAAAAAAAAAAGCTATGAAAAAAATAACAGAATTTTTAGGAACCTCCTAGGAATATTATAGGAGTAAGATTTGGAAGAGTTTTTAGAGGCACCTATCCCAAGCTTCTGTTTTATAGTTGAAGAAACCAAGACCTCTGTAACCTCTCAGAAGTAATCCAGTCCAACCACTACCTAAGGCATAAACACTCTAATTTCAAGAGCTACTTTGTACTTTTTTTAAAAAAGGAAAAAAAGAATTATTTTATATCTTGATTGGTGGTAAAATGAGAGGCAGGTAATGAATGTGTGAGTGTGACAGAGTGGCTTCTTGCTACAAATTCCCCTCAGAAGAATGGAAGAGGAGCAAAGCAAAAGAAGAAGGTGGAGAGCTTACATTTCCCCGGTTTGGCTGGGATCCGGATAACAGTGGGCTTTCGCGTGGGCGCTGGTTGGACAACTCGTTCCTTTGGTGGTTCGGCTTTTGTGGGGAGCTGGAAGGGATCTAACAAAAAACACAATTTACTTTGCATGTTTTAGTTAAAACAGGCCTCAAACAAAAACCTCATTCATAATTAAGGAGTTATATTTTTCATGCCCCAGGGAAAGCTATTCATGGATAAACACAATCTCAGTTTGCATGGACGAAAAACAAAGTTGGAGCTCACGAAAGAAAATAACTCAGTTCACAGTAAATAATTCATACATTTTTTTTCCCTTTCTACGATGAGAGGAAAGATCCAAGATTGTAAGAGCTTGAATTGTGTACCAGATGCCTTCCAGGGCCATTCAGTCAATTAGCAAGTGCCCCTCTGGAACCTAGTGGTAAGTGACTCTAAAAACATTACTCTGTACTCCAAGCAGATACTGTCACTCAATAACAAGGCTCAGTAATTTCTAGAATCTTAGTGAAAGAAAATGGAAAGGTTTTCCAATATAGAACAGGGCTAAGAGATACCACTGCAAAAACTCACACTTGGCAGATCGGAGAACTCCATAGCATCCCCCTTCCTCCTCACTCTCCTTTTCCATTCTAGTCTACTTCTCCCAAACCCAAATGATTTAAAAAGAACTGACTGAAAGTGGAGAACAATTTGAAAAGAGGGCATATCCAGTCCCTAGATGTCTACAAAATAAATTTAAACAGATGCTAATATAAAATGAAAATGAAAGGGAAGGCAGTATGCACAGTGGAAAAAGCAATGGATTTAGAGTCAGAGAATCTCAGTTGGAATTCTAGGTAGGCGACATACAATCTGTACCACCTTAGGCACATCATCAAACCTGTGTGGGTTTCCTTATCTGTAAAATGAGAGAGACAGACTAGGTGGTCTATAAGAGCTCTTCCAGCATTGAGACACATAGCGAGTCTCACGACGTATCTTTAGTGTACGTTTAAGCATCATGGAATGCTGAAGCTAGGATGCGGCCTTGAAGTTAATCTAATAATCCACAATTCATTTTATAAATAAGGAAACTGAGGCTCAGAGTCATTAGCACCTAGTACTAGAACCAACTGAACTTTGCTGATGAGGAAAAACAGGATTGAGAATATATTCAGGGACTAATTGATCAATAAATTTTTATTAAAAAGGCGACCACTGTCTAAATTGCATCAGGACTTTGGGGATATTCTTTATATTCAAAGTAAATACATTTGGGGGAGGTACAGGGAGCTTGGGGAGAGGACTGGGAAACCTCTCCTGTAGGGGGTGGCATGTGAAGAAAGGTTCATATTCCACAAAGAGGGAGGACATTCCAGGCATGGGATACAGTTTATGCAAAGACACAGAGCAGTATGAAGAATGTATGAAGAACAGTAAGTGGGTCAGTTTGGCTGGAATGTACAATACATGAATAGGCACAAGTATCACAAGGTAGGCTGACGGGCAGGCTTCAAATGGCAAACAGAGGCTTTCGTATTTTATCATAGTGGTAACAAGAATGCCCTGGAACTTTCCGGTGAGCCTTGAGCTTTTGGGAATGTAACTTTAGAATCTGTTTTGGAAGATGGACCAGGGACGGATGATGAAGTCTTCATTTATGGTGGTGTCTGTGTAAATGGAGGGAAGGGGACAGTCAGTCTCAACAAGACCTAGCAGCTGATGGGAATGTGAGGAGGTGGAGGAGCATCATGAGGTAAGCTTGACTCTGCAGTTCCAAAGTGAGGACACCAACTCAGAAAAGGGCTACTATTGTTATTTGGTCTCACGGAGGATATATGCAATAAAGAAAACAAATCTCTGCCTGATCTGACCGAGCGAGGTGAGATACAGCTTTCACTCCACCAGAAACAAGGCCAAACACCAGAGCGAAATACATCAAAACTTGTTTGTATGAACAGGACTCAATTATTTGTTACGAGCTTCTTTTTAAAAAACACCTCAAAAGGGGCGGCTAGGTGGCGCAGTGAATAGAGCACCGGCCCTGGAGTCAGGAAGACCTGAGTTCAAATCCGGCCTCAGACACTTAACACAAAAACTAGCCATGTGACCTTGGGCAAGTCACTTGACCCCAATTGCCCTCCAAAAAGCAAAAAAAACCAAAAACAAAAAAAACACCTCAAAAGCTTGAATCTTTGGGTGAAATTAGGAAGCACCATGGATGAAAAGCAAGACTCCAATGCCATTTGAGGTCACTGGTCAGTAGCAAATCCATAATTCCCTTCCAGCCAGCTTTCCCCAACTCCATTACTGCTTATAACTGTTCAAAATTCCTTGGGCTCCACAATCGCAGTCTGACTTCTTTCTCCTTTTTTTTTTTTTTTTTTGCTATTTGGAGGGCAGTTGGGATTAAGTGACTTGCCCAAAGTCACATGGCTAGTAAGTGTTAAGTGTCTGAGGCTGGATTTGAACTCAGATCCTCCTCACTCTAGGGCCAGTGCTCTATTCACTGTGCCACCTAGCCACCCCTGACTTCTTCTTCTTTAAAAGATCCCCTAAGCTACCTGGAACTTGACTTAACCACTACTAAATAAATAACTGTGAATCATCCGTGCTTTAAAAAGATACAATTCAGGGGCAGCTAGATGGGCGCATTGAATAGAGCACTGGCCCTGGAGTCAGGAGGACCCGAGTTCAAATCCAATGGAAATTTGAAGATCTTCCCTGCCTCTTAATAGACCTAGGAGAGTTTGAAGACCTCCCCTGCTTTGAAAGTAAACTCTGTCCCCTAACAGGCTGAATAATCCTGCTGTGAAGATAAACTCTGCCCCCTGATAGGCTGAATGTAGTCATATGGAGCCTGTGGTGGGAGGAGTTTGCTGAAGGGAAGCAGAGCCCACAGGAAGCTGGTCAGGGCTAGGTGGTGGGGGAGACAGTAAGGTTTGTGAATAAATATTGACCTTGTATTGGTTTGTGGGAATGCTGAAGGATGCTGCGGCTCTCAGTGTTATCATAGCTTCTGAAGATCTTTGGTACTATGATGGAACTGGCTTACTGGTTTTGGGATTGGGTTTTCTGGTGTCTAAATAAATGCTTCAGTTCTGTCCTCTACCTAGAGAACATTTTGCAATTGAACATCATGCGATATTTATAGTCACGGTTTTTAATCATGATTGTGGGTGCTGTAAATATTGATTGGTGCTATAGACACTTGATACACATATTAGCTGGGTGACCTTGGGCAAGTCACTTAATTCTAATTGCCTTTCCTTCCCCCCTCCAAAAAAATAAATACAATTTATTTGTGTCAATGCCAGCATGGGTGATGGGATGCCTAGCAGTCCTTGGAGAAATACGAGCTTTTTTTGCCACTATCAATGTTGCTATGATTTCATTGTTTTCCCTGCAGATCTTCGACCCTAACCTGGAAAATCATGATACAGTTTTGTGTTCCTTGCCCCTATTGACTTCACAGGAAACTTCCTGACTAGGCCACATATCAAGGTTGAGATGCCTGGCACAAGTTACCATCCATAGGAACAGTCAGGATGGGTTATGGTAATTCAAACACTACAATCACACAGACTTAGAGCTGGAAGAGGTCTAAGAGATCATCTTGCGTAAACCTGGCCATTTGAAGAAGGGCCAGATATATCCCAATCAAGTTAAAAGAATCTAATACCATAACTCTGAAAGAAGACTCATAAAAACATAATGTAATGGTAACTATGGCTTACCACTGGCTATGCAGTCGAAAGATGATGTGACATAGGGGTAAGAACCTTATACTTTAAGTCAGAGGAAAACATTCCAAATGCTGGCTTTTAACAATCACAAATTGTATCACATTGTGATCTCAGCCCTCAACTCTTTCATCTTACCACAGTCATAATATTGCAGTATGTATCATACATGGAGGAAAAGAAACCTTAAAATGCAACAGAAATGTGACTTATTATTTCTACCATCTAAGTTCCGGAAGGCCTGAATTCAACCTAAACTAGGAATCACTTTACTGTTTTGTTTACTAGATTTAGATAAGGTTCAGAGGAGTTCTCATATTTACACTCTGAGCAGTTATTCCCATTTGCTAATAACACGCAGTATCTTTGCAAGAAAACAGCCACCACTCAACACTCAACAACATGGTCCCTGCTCAAACAGAGATACAGGCAGCTAGGTGGCGCCATATACACAGAGCATTAGGCCTGGAGTCAGGAAGCCCTGAGTTCAAGTGTGACTGCAGACACTAGCTGTGATCCTGGGCAAATTACTTAACCTTTGTTTGTCTCTGTTTCTTCATCTGTAAAACATGAACAATAAAAACAACTACGTCCCAGAATTAAAAGAGATACCTTGGGGCGGCGAGGTGGCACAATGAACAGAGCACTGGCCCTGGAGTCAGGAGCACCTGAGTTCAAATTTGGCCTCAAACACCTAACACAAAAACTGTGTGACCTTGGGCAAGTCACTTAATCCCAACTGCCTTGCCCTCTCCCCTCCAAAAAGCAAAAAAAAAAAAAAAAGAGAGAGAGAGAGAGAGAGAGAGAGAGAGAGATATCTGTTTAGTACTTAGCATAGTGCCTGGAACATCTTAGACACTAAATTATCATTCCCTTCTTCTTTAGAGAAGACAGGTATCTTTTCTCCTTGGTAGATTTCATCTTACACATTATTGTAAAATAAATGCAATTTGTTTTTAGCTCTCTTTGATTATTTTTCTCGCAACACTGTCTACCTTCCCATTTTTTGCACTGTCATGCTACCTAAGAGTCTCTGGTACAGAGCCCTGCCAGGATAGGCAGCCCTCATTTTCAATATCTCTTCTACTTCCTCCCTCAACTCTTACCCATCCTACATCCCATTCCTTCAGGGCCATGTTCTCAGCTGGGAATGGGGCAACTAATTCAAGCTAAGAAGTTAAATCTGATAACGACTCTGTGTACTCTGCCTTAGGGAAAGTATTTGCATTTTTACAGCTGCCCTCAATACCATTAAAGCAAAGGATTGACCCAAAGGAGCAATATGGGAATTTAGGCCACCATGCTAAGACAATGGGGGTTTCTAGATGGGTACCCAAACATATACATGTTAAGTGATTTCAATTCTGCCTGTGTAAGGCTGGTACAACTTTCAGCAATTATCTGAAGGTTTTACAATCATTTTCCCCAAATTGGAAGGCTTTAACTGTATAGTGTAGTGGCAGTAGCTTGATTTTATAACTAAAAACCTGTTAGTTTTTAGTTACCTACCTTATTACCATGTGGGCCCTTAGTTGGTCTCTAATAATTTGCACTGAGGCCATGCACAGTTATTATGCGACATATCTTTTAGGAATGAGCATGTTTAATATGAATTTCCCATCTAAGTCCAGCCAGGCGAATGAGTCTTAGTGTTGCACCACTGCGGGCCTCCTGGCGGGAGTGGGCCTGTTTAATTATCTACCCCAGCTGTGCTCACTGAGCAAAGTGATTGCTACATCTGTTTTCCTGTCTGCATGGTACCCCTCAGTCTGCAATCAAGGCCAGAAACTCAGAATTACTGGGAAGAGAAAATAATACTCATTTGATAGGGAGGCCTATGTATCCCTGGTATTTTTCATGATGCTTATGGTACACAGATTCTGCTCTAATTGCTCTGTAGAAAGTTCATCTCAAACCTCTTTGCATGAGACAGGATTTTTTTTTCCCCATAGAAGAACTAAAGAACAAGCAAGATGTTTGGAGGCTTAATATTCCACAGCTCTGCTCGGCCTCTTGGACTGCTTACCTCCCCCCTCAGCTGCTATTCTACAGGAAGCCTTTTTTGATCCCTGAGGTGGTAGCGTTATTCTTGCCCTTAGGATTACTTTATGCATATATAGCACTCATCTATCATTTTGTCCCCCCTCATATAGAACGTAAGTTCCTTGAGGGAAGGGACTTTTAAATTTTGATTTTTATCTCCCTTACTTAGTGCCTGGAACACAGTAGGTGTTTACTGAATTGAATCTTTCTTTTCACATTTGTTGAAAATGTTTATTCTCCTGCTTTTTTTCTAACATCACTTTCCATTTACTCTGTATATATCTAGTTATTTGGATATTTTCTCCTCCATTAGAATGTGTATTAGTCTAAAAAAGAGAAGACCAAGGTGGGAGGTGGGGGCAAGACATGATAGCTGTCTTTATTTGAAAGGCTGTCATGCAAAAAAGGCATTAGACTTTAGTCCTACTTGGCCCCAAAGGATATAGCTAGGAGAAATGAGTGGAGACAGCAGAGAGGCAGATTTGGGCTTGACATAAGAAAAAATTTCCTACTATTGAGTTATCTCAAAGTGGAATGGGCTGGCTTGGGAAGTAATGGATCCATCTGGACTTGAGGTCTTTTAGCAGCATTTGAGATGATCACACTTCCCTGTCCAGGGGATGGGTTCATACAAAGGCTTCTGAGTGGTGAGAGCAGAGAAAGCCTGGGTGGGACCAATGAGAGAAGAGGGAAAGCTTTGTGTCATGCTAGGGCTAGAGAGAGCTGCTGGTTCAGTTATCAGAGGGAGGAATGCTTTGACAGCAAGATACCACCTCTGCCCTTTTGTATTATTGTATTATTACTCTTTAAAAAATTCATCTTCACATAATACGTTTAGTCTACATATATGCCATCACTTCAGTTTCAAAAGAGGAAAATGGGTACAGTACACCGGGAAAAAATGACTCGGTGTGACCCTCAACTCTGTTAATTACTACCTGTGTGACAATAGGCAATTAATTTCTTCTCTCCACCTTAGTTTCTTCACTTATAAAATGATGATGGGGTTGAAACAGATGCCTTTTCAGCTCTATACTCATAATCCTATGAAAGGCATCTTGGAAATCATCTGAAATGTATAATTACAGATAATAATAATAGAATAGCACTTTAAAGTTTTCAAAATACTTTGCACGTGTTATCTCATTTGATCTTTACAACATCCCCAAAGTAGGTGACATTATCCCCATCCCATTTAATGGATGTGGAAACTAAGGCACAGAGTGATTAAGTGACTTGCTTATGGTTATACAGCTAGTAAATGTCTGAGACAGGATCTGAAGTCAGGTCTTCCTGATTCTAACCACTATGCCACCTAGAGAGGGAAGACATTGGAGGTCTCTTCTAATTTTGAGACTCTTTCTATTCCACGGTCTTAAAAAAATTCTCTTAATTATAGCAATTATAATTTATTTTATGGAAGCGTTGTGGTAAAATATCCTGCCAATACCTCTGAGAATTTAAGTACCTGATAATAAACACTATATGCTATCAATAACTATATGATTGTTCGAAATTACCAATAAGAGGAATGCAAATTTAAAGACCTCTAAGGTTCAACTAACACCTATCAAATTAGTAAAGATGATAAAAGGTAGAAATTACCAGTGTTGGAGGTTATGTGGGAAGACTGTTAGAAGAGCTGCAGGAAACAATTTGGAATTGAGAAGTCAGTAATATATTCATTGCTTTTGATCCAGAGATGTCCCTGGGCATACACTCTAAGGAAGTTCAAAATGGAAAGAAAAGTCTCACAGTACCAAAATAGTCATAACAGTACTTTTTGTGGCAGTCAAAAAATCTTAGAAACAAAATGAAGGTCCATTAGTTGGGGAAGGGGGGAACAAACAATGGGATAATACTGCTCTATGAGAAGTAAATATGAGGCATTTAAAGAAACATGAGAAGACTGAACTGATGAAGAGTGAAGTATGCAGAACCAACAATGACTACAATAATATGAACAAAAAGAACACTGAACACAAGAGGGAAACTAAGTAATTATAATGGTCAATCTAACTCCCAGAGAACAGATTGTGAAATGCACTTCCTGCCTTTCACAGAGAGGTGAGGGCTTATAGGCACAGAAGGTTATGTCCTGAGACCTAGACATTGTATTAGTTGGCTTTGATCATTTTTTCATTTTAAAAGGGAAGAGCCATTAACTTGAAGGAGTATATCCAGAAATACTGTGATGTAAGAACAAAAGTCAGCAATAAAACATTTTTAAAAATAAAAAGCATATGGAACAAAAATCTACTAACATGCTACTAATATTCATGCTTAGCGCTCCCCTACACTTGTTTTTAACACAGATTGTCTGATCCTTCCTTCCAGAAAAAATTTATAAAGGGTCTCCAGGAGAGTCTCAGATCTGAGACTGTGAGAGCCCCTGGCCTTTCTTACCACATTTATTGAAAATAATTATTCTCTTTGTGCTTTCTCTCTGAGGTCACATTTTATCTTCTCTGTATATATCTTCCCATGTACATAGCTATTCCAATATTTTCTCTGCCATTAGAATGTAAGCCCCATGAGAGCTATGATTGTTTTTTTTCTTTTCTTTGTATTCTTACCACTTAGCAATAACCATTTAATAAGTGCTTATGATGTACTGCCTGACATAGTAAGCTTTTAATAAATGCTTAATCGACAACTGACTGCCTCTTCCTCTTCGTTTCACATCAACATATCAGTTGCAACCTGAACCCAAGCTTGTTTTCTTTCCTAGATCCAAACTATTCATTATTACTAAGTTTAAGACAAGTACTGTTGATGAGCTCGTTTTCCACCCATTATCTGTCTTGACTGATATTCTTGCCATCTCATAATTAGTTCTGCCCTCCCTAGTTTTGTTTCTCTCCCTTTTTGATCTATTTGACGGCAGAAATTGGCTGCTAACCTATTATGCTGGTTTGGGTAATGTGGATGACAGAAAATGCATGCTTATGTTTTGGCAACTTTGTATGACTGGTAAAGGTATGAAGGGAAACTGCTAATATTTCTCAACTTCATTACATTAACCTGGAAGGCATTCCACAGACAAAAAACTGAATCCAACACTAAATTGTCTGTTTTATGAGGTTTTCTTTAATAATATTCTAATCGTGGCTATGTTTTTGTAGTTTTAATATTTCCTGATGTCTCTTCTTCTGAGAATAATAAGACCACATCACTTTAGGAGAAACTCATTAACTCTTCTCTATTTAGGATAGAGGAAGAAAGAAAGGAAGGAAAGATACTTCTGAGTTCATGTTCTCCCTGGCCTCTTCTAGTGTCTAACACACTGTAAGCTCCTTAAGGACAAAATATTTTTGTTTCGTCTTTATATGTATTTTTGTTTTGACTTTACACGAACACTTTATATGTCACACACACACTAGGTGTTTGTTGAACACAGGGAAAACTAGTAGTTTTAACACTTCATTGCAAATACTAGAAAAATGTACATAGTATAATTTTAAAAATCATAGCTCCTAAGTTGTTTCTTTTATTGATGATGTGTTCTTATTCATCCATACTCTCAATGTATACCCTTGATCTCTCAAATCGCTTCAGTTTGAGATCTAATATGCTGTGATACCTTGGGACCAGAGGCATCCACTGCTACACAGACCACTGGGGTTGGCGGTGCAGCCTAGGTTTTCTTTGTGGAAAATTCAATAGAGAAAGGTCTGAGTTTGGAGTCAAGAAGTTCAAGGGTTCAAATGCTGCTTCTGATATACACTAGCTATGTGATTTTGAGATGGGCAATTCCCCATGCCTTATCTAGGAAGTAAATGACTCATTTGACTGGGCAGTTCCCATACCAGGAATTCTCCAAGGTGACCAAGTCACAGATATTTTGACTAGCCTGAATCTTGTCATTTTGTCTCATGCAGCTATGATTATAAAGTAAAGGGACACATTCTATAAGCAGCATATGGACATGAAAACATTGAGCTCATCACTTGGAGAGTTCATTGCATTTTCTCTCATCTTCCTAATTAGGTACTTATTCAGAGTCTAATGATACAATAAAATACCCACTTAGCAGCTCAGACATACATATGTAATTCAAGTAAAAAAAGAATGTGAAGCAGTGTAATGGCATGTGAAGAGGGCTAGATTGCAAGTCAGAGAACCTGGGTTCAGATCTGGCTTTGCCACTTTCTACCTGTGTCACCCTGTCAAGTCCCTTAACCTTTGACTCAGTTGACTCATCTGTAAAAGGAAGGATTGGACAGGCACATAGTAGATGCCTAATAAATGCTTTTGAACTTGACTAGATAACCTCCAAGATTCCTTTTAGCTCTAAATCTATAATCCTATGAATGTAAAATATGTCCTTGGTTCTTATATACACCCTCTCCAAAATGGCATCCTTCATTTTCTCCTCTGCTTTCAACTAACATCTCTACCCAAGTAACTTGCAAAATTTTATCTCCAGGCCTGGATTCTTTTTGAGTTCCAGACTCATATATCAAACTGCCTATTGGGTATTTCTCCATGGATATTCCACTAGTTCTTCAAACAACATGTCTCAAACAGAGCTGATCATCTTTCCCCTTAAACCTCTTCCTCCTTCTACTTCCCTATTTCTGTCAGGGGAACCATTCACCCACTCTGCTAGGTTTGAAATCTTGACTCTCCCCTTTCCTTCACCTGTTACCTCAAGCAGCTACCAAGTCCTGTTGATTCTAATTCTTTAACATTTCCCACATTCATCCCATCTTCTCTATTCTTATTGCTTCTCTCCTAGTACTGGTCCCCATCACTTTGATTACTAAAGTTTGTTATTAAGATTATTAAAGATAGCTGTCTAATAAATATTCCTACCTTTACTTCCTTCCTCTCAATCCACTCTGTTGAGGGCCAAGTCCAAGACTGGTGAATAAGTGAACTGATCTGCTCAGTTAGTCCTTTTTATCTATAGACTGGCCCTACAAGTCAGGTTCACATAACATTTAGCCATCACGCCATTTGCTCATTGCTGTCCATATAACTTCTTTAGCCAAATTGGTCTATTCTCAGGGGCGGCCAGGTAGCGCAGTCAGTAAGGGCAATGGCCCCAGAGTCAGGATGACCTGGGATTGAATCCAGGCTCAGATACTTAGCACCACACCCAGAAATAACTGGTCGTGTAACCTTGAGCAAGTTACTTAACCCGAATTGCTTAAAAAAAAATTGGCCTATTGTCTGCCTTTTTAACATACCTCAGCTATCTTACCACCATACCTTTGCTATGGCTGTTCCCAAAGCCCAGAATTTCCTCCTTTGTCTTCTTTACCTGTTGATTTCCTACCCATCTTTTAAAATGTCAGATTAAATGTCATTATTTTTCCATATCCCAGCTATTGGTAATGATTTTCTTTCCTTTAACCTTACACAGTGATTTAATGCATACCTATACAATACTTTACAGAGATCAAATGGTTATTTCATTGTTATAAGGAGCTCCTGGTAAGCTATTTCCCTCTCCCAATGTATATCAGTATCTGTTCTTCAATTTACAGTCTTAAAGAGTAGCTTGAGAGCACTGAGGTAGTCATCTGTCCAGGATCATCCATGATATATATCAGAGTTAGCACTTGAACCCAGGTCTTCTGATTCTGAGGCTAGTCTTCTGTCCACCAGAGCTTGCTAACCCGTTACTAATATAATCTATTTATCATCTACTATAGTTATTTGCATTTGTGTCTTACTAAACAATAATCTCCATGAAGATAATGTGTTCTCTAAATTCTGCATTTCTTTGCAGAGTAGACACTAAAATGTTTTTTAATTTTAAGAATGTCCTCCCTGGCCTTCTAGTCCTTAAATGAAAGAATAGATAGGAAGGGGGGCGGGTAGGTGGCTCAGTAAATAGAGTACCGACCCTGGAGTCAGGAGAACCTGAATTCAAATCCGGCCTTAGACACTTAACATTTACTAGCCATGTGACCTTGGGCAAGTCACTTGACCCGAATTGCCCTGCATTTCCCCCCTCCAAAAAGGAAAAAAAAAGATAGGAAGATTCAAATCTCTTATTTGAGGTACAGCTCTTCTATCAACAACCCTGCTGAGTTGTCTCTAGATTGCTATGTATATTTGGTTATTATAAGTAGGCAACTAGGTGGCACAGTACATAGAGCACTGGGCTTGGAATCAGGAAGACTCATCTTCATGAATTCAAATTTGAACTCAGACACTTGTTATAACTTACTAGTTACATGACCCTGGGCAAGTCACTTAACCCTGTTTGCCTCGGTTTCCTCATCTGTAAAAATCAGCTGGAGAAGGAAATGGCAAACCACTCTGGTATCTTTGTCAAGAAAACCTCAAATTACATCATGAAGAGTTGGACACAACAGAAATGCCTGAACAATAACAACATCAATTATAAGTAGATTCATGTACAATGGTATATTGTACTACAAAAACACAGGCAAATAACATGATTCTTACTAGGCAAAGAGGAAGATATAATCATCAGGAGAGACATAAAATGGAGGCAGTCCTAAAGGGCCTCAGACAAAAAAACAAAGATTTCAAAGATGGTATAGTGTATACTATTCCAGCTTAAAGGCAGTGAGTGAATGGGGAGAACAGAAAAAGCTCTTTTAAAAATCATAATTAAAGCCAACCATAGGCTTGAACATATACTAGATTCCATTTTGTCTTTTCAAAGCCCTTTCAATGTGTACTGACAGGGCCAGATTTGATGAAATATATTTTCTCAAGGAAATTTATCTCCAATTATCTCTTGGATTAATTTCAGTCATTTTCAAAGGAGAATCCATCACCATTTTTTCCCTTGGCAAGAAATTTCAGTGAAAAACAATGTTGTCTCCAAATTTCTTTTTTATTTCTTGGAAATCTCTCTTTTTTCTTTCAAGGTCATTTTTTTTCCCCCAGAAGTATTGTATTACCACAGGCTACAGCTGTGAAGATATAAAAATTAATCATAGCATCATCAATCTGAAACTACACAGGATCTTAGACGTTATCTAGCTTGACCATCTTATTTTACAGATGAGGAAACTGAGGCCAAAAGAAGCTATGTTACTTGCCTAGCATCACACAGGGGAAAAACAGTGTCGAGACTCAAACTCAGATCTTCCGACTTCAAGTTCAGCACTCTTCCCATTTTACCAAAGCTGAACATCAAACCATACAATACCTAACACACTGATCTATAGTTTCAAGAACTGGTAGAAACACAGGCATATTTCCTTCTATGTTCTAAGTAATTCATTTTACAAAATTAAGTCAGGCACAGATTCCTTTCATATAACAAAACTTTGAAGTTAAAGAATGAGCAAGCTAAAATATGTCATGGGTAGATAGTGACAGTTGTACCTTCCTCTATCAAATAATGTAAACATTAGATGAAAGGTGGATTGGGATTTCTTGGAGGAACAAAAGTGGAGTCAGCACATCCTCAGAAATGGAAGAAGCTACTGTGGTCAAGCCATGAGGAATGGAGGTAGTAGAAACAAGAATGGGCTTCAAGTCACCTTCTCAACCCCTTGCATGATCAAAGTATACTATTTAGTTTTCTGTGGGAAGATTATTTCATTGTTATTTTAATTTAATTCAGGGCCAGACCAGCAGCTTCATCAATGTAAGGAATTCCCAATATAGAATATGCTTCTACTTATGAAGGTTAGCAGTTATTCTGACATTTAAAGTCATAAGAGAATTGGTTAGGGCACTGAAACAGCAAAGTGGTGCCACAGCGGATAAAGTGCTGGGCCTGGAGTCAGGATGACTCATCTTCCTAAGATGAAATCTGGCCTCTGACACTTACTAGCTGTGTGACCCTGGGCAAGTCACTTAACTTTGTTGGCTTCAGTTTCCTCATCTGTCAAATGATCTGAAGAAGGAAATGGAGTCCCAAAGAGTCGGACACAAATGAAATGACTGAACAACAATGACAACACAAAAGAAAACCACCCAAATTAGAGAAGTCCCTCAGCTCCTCTTTCTTCTTCCCTTGTTGAGTCAGCAGGTTCTACCAAAAAGGCCAAATCCCTTCCTGGGCTGCTTCAAAGACTGTGAAAGATGTGACTTGGCCCATATCATTAACAAAAGAACTTGTGTGACCCTGGGCACCTTGCATTTTCCCTCTGGGCCTCATTTTTCTTATCTGTAAAATAAAGGCACTGGACTAGATTTTATCTCTAAAATACTAGGATTCAGGCTCTCTGTTACCACTCTGTCTTCCAGCTGGAGCTTGAATCATCCAAAAAGAATTCCAAAGCAAATAAAACTATCACAACACAGTTTGTTAAGTACTGTGTATCCACAAAGAAGTGTGTTTTGTTGGTGTTGTCTTTAGTGCCCAGTTGTCTATTCTTCCTTGACAAAGACTGTGTCTTTTTATATTCTAATGTAACTAGTTACCATGTCATGTGTACAATGGAGATTTAATAAATATTTGGGGGCTGGTACGAAAATAATGAGCAATGACAACATGGAAAATGTGTCTGTGAAGTCAGGAAGATGGAGCTTTCTTGGATAAATGTTGTTTATAGAAGACTGATAGCAGCCCTTTCAGTATACCATTAGGTTTACATGGTCCCAAATACTACCCTTTGGAAACTTCCTTCCAAGAAATCAACATGTAAACAGTAGGAAAAGGAAGCTTATCAAGGCTCAGCATAGCTGCACTCTACTTAATAAATCACAGATAAACGTGATTAAAACATCCTAGAATGTCCCAAGTTCCTCCTTATCATGCATAAACGATGACATTTTCAGTCTCCCTGTAATATGATTATTCTTTCTCTAGGTTCAAAACCTGTATCATCCACCCTTTACTTAAAAACAAACAAACATACAAACCTTAAACTGTGTGACCTTGGGTAAGTCACTTAACCCCAATTGCCCCCCCCCCTCCAAAAAAAAAAAAAGAAAAAACCCTTAGATTCTTCAGGGAAGATTATTGGTGACAATCTCTTGGTAGAGAGGAGGTGGACTGAGGTATAGAATAAGATATACATTTTAAGACATGACCAGTTCTTTGATTTGTTTTGTTTGAATGTACTTGTTTGTTGTGATAAAAATAATCAATACATTAAAAAAAGATTAAGTCTCTGATATTTAACCTACCTAAATTTTGTGCACATGACTTTGCACAAGCTGTTCCCCTTTAGTCAATCAATAAACATTTATTAAGCACCTACTATATGCCTAACACTATGTGCTTAGTACCAGCAGCACAAAGAAAGATAAAGGATAATCCTTACTCTCAGGAAATTAACAGTCTAATGATGGAGACAACATAACTATGAATGAGCAAAATATATACATGATAAATCATAATCAATAACAAATTATTAATTATAGATAATTAAGTCATACAGGGAGACCAAGATAGGCTTCTTATAGAACACTGGATATTAGTAGGGACTTGAAGAAGTTGGGCCACAAGGTGGAAATGAGGAGAGAGTATTCCAAGCATAAAGAAGTGAAAATGGAGATGGGTAACCAGAGAAGGAAACCAGCATCATGGATGGAAGAGTATGGGGTAGGGGGAAGAGCAGAGTGTAAGAACACTGGAAAGGGAGAAGGGCTCTGAACGTCAAACAGGAGACTTTATTGATGGACTGGAATGGGGAGAGCCTTGAGATAGAGATGCTGATCAGGAGGTTACTGTTGTCACCCAGGCATGAGAGGAGGGGGGCCTGCGCTGTCATAGTGATGGTGGTCAGAAGGGTGCACATGTGAGAGATGCTTGGAAGATAAAATCTACAGGCCTTGGCAACATATTGGATGTGAAAGGGAGAGGGGGAGGAGTCAAGGATGACATGCAGGTTGGAAGGGGAAGGGTTGAGGGGAAAAGATAATTGAGTTCAGTTTTGGCTATGCCGGGTTTAAGATATCTACAGGATATCCTGTTTGAGTTGTCTAATAAGCAGTTAGAGATGTGGGGCTGGAGGGTCAGGAGAGAGGTGAAAATCATCAGTACAAAAATATTCCAACCAGGAGAACTGATGCATAGATCTGGTACCACCCTCTGCACGAGGACTTTCCAAATCCCCTCAGATGTTAATGCTCTCCTCCCAATGACATCGTTTCATATTGAAACTCTATGTATTAATATAACTAATATATGAATAAACAATACACACACATACACAAATAAATTTATACACACAGAGGCATGTGGCATACTGGATAGAACACTGAATTTGAAATCAGAAAGACCTTGTTTTGGGGTAGCAAGGTGGCATAGCTAGAAATCAGGAAGACTCATCTTTGAGTTCAAATCTGACCTCAGACACTTACTAGCTGTGGGACCTTGGGCAAGTCACTTAACCCATTTGCCTCAGTTTCCTCATTTGTCAAATGAGCTGGAGAAGGAAATGGCAAACTACTTTAGTATCTTTGCCAAGAGAACCTCCAAAATAGAGTCACAAAGAGTCAGACATGCCAGAGATGACGGAACAACCATAAAGACCTTGTTTCTAATACTGTCACAGATACGTGTAGCCAAGTAACCTTAGAGAAGCCACTTAATTTCTCAAAGCCTCAGTTTAGTGAGAGAACCTATGTCACAGGGTTGTTGTGAGAAATAAATGAGTGTTTTTCAAATGTTAAAGCACTCTATAAATGTCACTTCACTGTTATTACTGCCACTGTATACTCATCTATGTGTAGACTGTTTCCTCCAGTAGAATTTAAACTACAGTTAAAGAAAGGTTTCATTTTTGTTTTTTGTTTCCTTAGCTCTCAATACGCGATGAATTTAATGGAACTGAACGAGAACAAGCCTTATAGTCTCTGCGTGCAGGAGAAAAGATGAATGCACTGGTCTGCCTAATTTGAACAATTTGAATAGCATGCAATAAAAAAGCAAGCTTCCTTAAATGGGCACAGGTAGATGTCTTTTTTTTTTTTTGCTTTTTGGAGGGCAGTTTGGGTTATGTGACTTGCCCAAGGTCACACGGCTAGTTTTTGTGTTAAGTGTCTGAGGCCAGATTTGAACTCAGGTCCTCCTGACTCCAGGGCCAGTGCTCTATTCACTGAGCCACCTAGCCACCCCAACACAGGTAGATGTCTTTGCAAAAGAATCTGTTTTAAGGGTCAAACACCCCATTTTGTCTCTTTTCCTATGAATATTAATTTTCAAATTTCTACCTGTGATTTCACCTGCATAGGGAACTTCCAACATGGAAGCCTCATTCATCAAAACAGATCAGTAGTTCATCTGTAATTTATAGCCTCAAAGAACTGCCTAGGTACTGTGAAATTAAGTGACCTGCTCATGATCATAATAGCTGTTACATGTAAGAGTTAGAACTCGAATCGAAGTCTTTCTGATTCCAAGGTTGGTGTCCTCTCCACTATACCATGTCACCTCTCCAGACCTGGGTTAATCTCCCACCTCTAACACATGCCAGCTATATGCATGCACATGCACATGCACACACACACATTCATACATTAACATACAAACAAATTTCATACCTATCCCAGTGTGGCATATGCGTATCTACATAGACACTAAGATTAAGACTAAAAGTTCCATTTTAGTTCAAATTTTAGTTTAAAAAATTCAATTTAGTTCAAAAGATGAATTGCTGATTTGTATTAGGGAGCAGGCAGGGAGGTTAGGTGGTGGAAAATTCCACACCAGATGTTTCTTGCATTGATGAAATTACAGACCCAAATTCCAGCCACCCATCTCAAAAGACCCAACCAAAAAATCCAGCCCCCCCCCCCATATACATGCAGATATAATTTTGGCAATTTGAACTTAAATTTATTTATTTGTTTTTTTAAAAAGCAATCGGGGTTAAGTAACTTGCTCAAGGTTACACGGCCAGTTATTTCTGGGTGTGGTGCTAAGTATCCGAGCCCAGATTTGATCCCCAGGTCATCCCGACACTGGAGCTGGTGCTCTTACTCGCTGAGCCACCTGGCCGCCCCTGAACTTAAATTTATTAAGTCTAGTCCAGGCAACCAAATTGATTCAATTCATTTGAAATGCACCTCTTTCACCATTTCTTTCCATCATCTCAGACAAGATGTCTAAAAGAAAATTTACCACCTTCCCCTTCCTGTCTTCATCCCTCCCCTCAACTACCTCTCCTGCCATGTCTTTATTTTGTTTCATCAATCAATTCTTTCCCTCTCTCCCTTCCTCCCTTTCTGATCTCTTTCCTTCTCACTCTGTGATACTAACTCAAAATTCTCAAAATTGAAAAGGCAAAATGCCCCCATGAAAACATGCTGATGTCCTGTTCCTCCCCCACTTACCCAGGTCTATCTCTGAACCCAGGTGTTCTTCAGCCAGGTTAGCTGATGGAGCAGGCAGAATGTCATCATCAAAACTGATGAGATCAGCTTCTACCACCAGTGGGCATTGAGAGGAAGGGGTAGGTGTGCTTGCTGATGGCCCTTCTCCCAGGGACCCGAAAGCTCTGGCTTGTGCTGCCACAGAGAGTCTAGGAGATGCACTGACTGGTTTCAATGGAGGTGCAGGAAAGGCAGGGTCTTCTAAGGAAAGCAATTTTTTCGGTGGTAAAGGCCGTGGGGCCGGAGTTGGAATTCTCTTCTCCTTCTCGGGGATCTCTACTGATAACTTGCTTCCTGGAATGTTCAGTGGGCCATTACTAATACTCTGTACAAGGCCAGCTTTTGGTTTCTTTGGCAATTCAGGTTTGGTTACTGGGATGCCTCCCACTTCTTGAGGGTGCAAGTGTGGAGAGGGCCCTTCCTTGGAGGCAATCTTGAGTTTGCTTTCAGTGGATGAGTCCCACTCCCCAGAAGCTCTATTAATGGATGGCTTTGGAGCCACAGTAGGTTTTCCTGTAGGAAGAGCAGGCCTTGGGGGAAAATTCCGGGGAGCAATTTCTGGTTTCTTAGATAATCCTGAGGTTTCAACATTTGGTTGGGATTCAAAAGCTTTGATCCGTGAAACAATACTAGCTTGGTTTATTTCTGTGCTCATACTGTTGATCCCTGCTTGACTTTCTAAGTTGCTCCCATCTAACAAGGACATGGACTGGGTTGGTGATGCTTCCCGTTTTACAATTGGCTGACTAGTTTCCTGATGGTCTCTTATGTTGCTTGGAGTGTCTGTGACTATAGGTTTGAGATTGATTTTTGATCGTGGCTTGGGCACTGGATATGCCCCAACATTGGGGTTGTCTTGGCAGGTCTGTTCCTCAATGGCATCAAAGACAATTAAAGGAGCCACATCTTTCAAAAGATTACTGGTTGAGGACAGCGAAGACGGCTGTAAAGGCTTGGGAGGTGGCTGAAGTGCTAAAAAGATGCCAAACCAAGGGGAAGTTGTAACATTAGTATCTCAAAACACATATCGGCTTTTAATAGAAGGAAAGCAGCTTTTTGCTTAACAGACGTGGACTACCATCAGGTTTTAATTTACTTAATTTACAAACATTTTAGGAACATTGGCAAAAATCCACAACATTCATGCTCAGCTTCCTGATTATAAAGAGATAGCTATTTACATTTTAAAAAAATCATTAAATTCCCCCGCTCTACTTTAAACTTATCAACATAAATCATTTCCCTGCAGGTGATACACATCCAACATTTCTTTTTTTGTGTGAGCACCATTCTTGGTTCTAAAGGTTGTGATGCTGTTTTTCTTTTACATTTCAGGGTAAACACCAATCATCCCTGATACACTAATGAAATGTTTTTTTAAAGAAATCCAGGATGAAGATCATACTTCCCACCACTGCACTGATCAGAATCCCATACAGTGGCTAAAATGTAAAATATCCCCACAGGGGAAATCAGGGCAGAAAGCAATAATGCCACTAGTAGTCTTGGCCATATGTGGGTAGCAGACTAAGACAGTATTGTTACGTCTTTAGAAAGAATGACTTCGGAATGCAAGCAATGCATGGACAAATGAAGAATGCAAGCTAGGATTATACTATTTGGGAAGAAAGATCCAATTAAATCAGCCCTAATTTTGAATTTTCTCAAGCCTTTTGGATAAAGGGCACACTTAAGTTCAAATACTGTCACTGACACACATGGTGTGTGTTACCTGAAGCAAGTCACTTAACCTCTCATGCCCCAAGCAAATTTCTAAGCTTCTAATTTAGAGATAAGTTTGTGATCTGCATTGCGTAGAGGGAATCTCTATACTGGGAATCTTGTACACTGACAAAATCAGAGCTCCAGACCTACCCCCGCCCCTAAATCCTGACTCCTTACCTAGAGTGGGACTGGATTTTCCAGGGGCAGGTGGCTTATTTGCATTACTTCCAGACAGGAAGCTGCCTATCTCCTCTGGAAAGTCTGTCTGAGTCGCAGATGTGATGGTTTGCCTTGGCGTAGTGGGAGCATTACTATTACTCCCGGTACTGACTTGGACTTGGTTGATTTCTTTTATTACTTGCTCATAAGATGGTGGAAGCTGTGAAACAAAGAATTCAGCTCAAAATAGTTTAATCTCTTCATGCCTGTACATTTATAGACACACTTTAACTCAATCAATACTTTTGAATCTTTTCTTTAACTTTACTTTTAAAAAGCTTTAAAACTTCATTTAGTTTTTTATTGATAACTTGTTTTTATATCATCTTTATTTTCAAATATATCCCTCCCCCCGTACCCAGTAAGCCATCCCCTTGTTACAATGAATATAAAAGGAAAATAAGAGCAGTTGAGTAAAATCTAATCAGCACATTTATTACTAACTCTGAGAGTGTGTCCACTTTTCCATGCCCATGCCCTCTACCTCTACGAAGAAGGGAGGGAGGTACATTTTTTCTTCTCTTCTCTGGGACCAGATTCGGGCTTTCAGTTTGGTAACAGCATTGAGTTTAATTTTTAATTAATTAACATTTTAACTTAATTTTTAAAAAATCATTTTTTAAAATAAAATGCAAACTGACCTCAGAAGGGATAAGCTCACTTGTTCTCCATGGACTTGCAGCAGGAGAAGGTGGGAATCCTAATGCTGGAGAGGCCCCTGGGAACCAAGAAGCTGGTCTAAGGGGCTCAGCAGCCACAATGGTGATCTCAGGGCGCCTAGTAGACAAAAGCCATATTAGGATTTTTCAGGTTTAAAACTGAAGATTATTGTTACCTACAGAATTGTTACCATGCCTTTTACACTCAAGGAACAGTGAGACATCATGAATGGCACATTAGATGAACCCAAGGGTCCATCCCACTCTGATTGTCTCCCCCAGTGGCATCAAGGCACATTCTGTAAGAGAGAATGGGCTAGTGTCCTTTTCATGTTACAACAGGGTGATATTAGCCAGATATCCCTTGGTACCTCCCAGTATGGGTTAGGCTAGTTTGTTTTTTTATTTCCTTTTGGAGGGTGATTGGGGTTAAGTAACTTGCCCAAGGTTACATGGCTAGATTTTTTTGTGTTGTGTCTGAGGCCGGAACAGAACTCAGGTCCTCCCGACTCCGGGGCTGGCGCTTTACTGACTGCGCCACCTAGCCACCCCTTAGGCTAGTTTTTACATAAAAGGAATCGACTGACAAGAAACAAGATGAGGTTCAAATGTCATAGTTACCTGGTAACCTTCAGCTGTGTAACAGGTGGGATTTTAACTATGGTTGTCCTGGAGCCAAGGGCTGTTTTCTCTCCAGTCCATCATACTGCCTTAAATGTTTATATGCCATCTAAAAAGTGTTTCAGTGTACCCTCTTCCCCCTTTCCAACACCTTTCCGCTGTCACTGCAGAGGTGGAAGGGAATGCACAGGACTAAATGCCATATTAAATTTTTCTGTGCATCCTGTGTTACAACAGCCAAAGAATCCATCACCTAGTGACCATAACTGGCTAGATTGATCCTTAGAAAGTACTCAGACTGTTGCAAGGACTGGTCTTCTGGAAAGCTCTGGAAAAGCAAGGAGCCTTTCCAGAATGTCTGGGTTCTGCTGGCCTACTTTGGCACATATTACAGGCTTAATAAAGGTTTGTAGAATTAAATTTAACCAAATTAACTAAAGAATGCCTTTCCAAACAACACACACACACACACAACTTATAGGTCCATAATACTTTTTAACACACTCTGACCTTTGATTAAATTGTTATTTTAATTTTAAGAATATTGATCAGGCTCTTCCTGACATTTAATACTGGGTTATCTTAACTTAGGAGTTTCTTTGAGGAAATAAAAGTTATCCAGAGAACAACAATTTAATTCAATTTAAAATGGGACCAGGAGTAAAAAAACCAGGGTTCAAATCTTTGTTCTAATATTAACTAGCTTCGTGTCTCTGAATAAGTCATTTATTCTTCTCTGTTTCCTCAACTGTTTAAAGATAGAGCTGGACCAGATGAATTCCAAAGTGCCTGAAAACTCAAAGGATCTTTGAGTCTGTGAGCCAAAAGAATAATTCACCAAATATTTGTTGAGCACATCTATGTGCAAAATGCTGACCTAGGGACTGCTGGGGTGGTCCTTTGAAATGTGTTGTTCAGCTGTTCAGTCATGCCTGACTCCTCATGACTTCCTTTGGGGCTTTCTTGCCAAAGATACTGGAGTGGCTTGCCATTTCCTTCTCCAGCTCATTTTATAGATGAGGAAACTGAGGGAAATGGGGTTATGTGACTTGTCCAGAGTCTCATCTGAACTGAACTGAGGTTATATCTGAACTCAGATCTTACTGACTCTAGGCCCAACGATCTATGCAGTATGGTGCTGCCTAGCCGCCCCATGAAATGTGGCTAGGGCATAAATTAAGTAATGATGAAAGGGAAAAATTCAGAGAAACAAGGGGAGATTGATATGATATGATGCAGAGTGAAAGATGAACAACATACTAAATGACTACAATAAAGCAAATGAAGGTAACATGGAAAGGCCTCCACGCACATGCCATCTTTTAGGGCAAGTACTATTTTAGTTCTTTGTAACCCAATCATAGCATGTACTTAACAAATCTTTGTTGTACAAGTAACGAATGACCCCTATGAAGTAGGGAGTCACTGTCATATGCAAAAACAGCCCTGTAAACAGCTTAAATAATATACCAAGTTGGTTTTTTTCCACATGCCAGTTTTAAGTTCTTGGCCCTTTTCATTCATGTAAAATTATCATCATTGTCCTCCCAATTTGGAGTAACAGACAGTGCAGTACTTGGAGTCAGGAAGATACAGGCTTAGGTCCTCCCTTTGCCACTTACTAATTACATGATTCTGAGCAAGTCACTTAAGTATCTCTTACATGAAAGATAGGGGGTTGGACTCAATGGTGTCTATTTCCCTGTCAGTTCTAAATCAATGATATCTCTCTAATCATTATCACAGACTAACCTAGAGAATGCACTAATCAGGCTGTTTGCTAGATTGTAAACTCTATGAGGGAAACGACCATGTATTTACCATAGTGCCTACTATAGTCTTGCACAAAATAGGCACTCAATGTGGAATGAATGAATGAATACAGTAATATCTTCCTTGTGAAAGATGTTAATGTTAACTATGTACAAATTTTAATTTCAATTATTAACAAGATAGGTATTTTTTTATTTTAAAATTCATTTTGAACTTTAACACAAAAAGACAAAAAAACCATTTCCACATACATAGCACAACTCAAGATGAGAGTTCAACATGAAAACATAAATCTCTATTTCATACTGTTTTTAACACGATATAATAAATACTACACATTATTTTCAAAGAATATATAATTTTCATGTACCTCCTATCTCGATGTGGATCACCATGAACAGAAGTCCTAGAAGCTATGGAAAGGAAAAAAATGACAGTTTATAATGTAGTCAGAAAAATTATATTCTATAAATCTTTGAATCATCATTGAGTGACCCACTGAAAGAATGATTAATTTGCTCCTGATGTTAAAAAATATATAATTTTTAAATGCAAAAATAAACCAAAGTAATTTTTATGATGATCAGAGAAAGATAATATTCCTCATTTTGGGGTTGCATAAGAAAGAATAAACTTCAGGAATTCCTTTGTAAATCCACTATAAACAGAGTGTGATAAATCAATGAGTTGTTATTTACTCACTCTCTGAAATTTCCTAGCCTTAAAATTATTATTATTTTAAAGTGAGGTGGTTAAAAAGTAAATGATTAAACCTAAAATGATTCAAATCAGTTTGCCAAATGTGTAATTAAGAAATCTTTACATATTCAGCAAGTACTGCTTAATGTAAACTCTCAGCTATTTACATCCTCTCCCCCCTCCCCATCTCCAACTCAAAAGATCATAACATGGTCTAACTTTTCATTTATTTGGGGGGGGCAGTAAATCAAACCTATTCTTAATGAGACTATTTTAAATTTGTCACATAAAGTTCATCTTGATTGGGGCATACACTCTGTAGGTTTTCCTTGGTAGGTAGAAAAATCCACAAATACTGTACCATCCCAATAATAAAAACCTTATGAACAAAGAGGAATTCTTATGCCATCCCAAATCCTTCTAAAAGGTGCCCATATTTCTCTGTTAAGCACTATCTTAATACTCTTTTAATTCTTCCTATAATACTCAGAAAGACTCATTAAGGGTTTACTCTCTCTCCCATTTTGAAAATCACTTAGTAGCTTCTTCTCCAGCAAATCTCCCCCTAAATAAGGAGAGTATGCCTTGGAATAGGCAGTGTGGCAGCCAAGGTAGTTCGGGCTTGATCCAGAATCAGCCCAGGGAGCAGGAAGAAGAGAGTTGAATTCATGGCAGGCTGGTAGGACATACTGTGAATATCTGAAAATGCCAATTCGGAATCCTCCAATCCAGAGGCTCTCCCAGATTCACAATTTGAATTGGTTTGATTGTTTCCCATTGTTGAAGAGCTAGACCAGTTTCAGGGTTCATTTAGTTATATTTTTTAAAAGTGTAGAGTGAGGCTGACTCTTTCAATTAGCAAACCTGATTCACAATGGAATTCTGTTTATAGAAAAGCTCACCCCAAGTGTGCCACAATCATTTCTCCACAGGCACTTAACACTTTAAAAAGACATCACATTATCATTGTAGACATACCTCTTCCACGGGGCATTTTTTCTGTGCACTATTCATGAGTGCTAAGGGAAAAAAAGAAGGGGTTACAGAAAAGGAAAGGGAGAAAAAGAGGGAATCAGGATGCCTATGCTCTGCACCAAGAACACCTGTGATTTTTAACCAACGTCTGTTCCCACAAAGAGGAGAAAAGTTAACCAAGGTCCAAGGGTCTGTTGAAACAAAAAGAGTTCTAGGAATATATCTGCACTGCCTTTAGAGTCAGAGATCCTGGTTTCAAATCCTGCCTCTGACACTACTACCTGTGTGACTATGATGAGTCAGTTAATTCCTTGTGTGTCTGTTTCCTCACCTATAAAATGGAGGAGCTGGACCAGATGGTCTCCGAGACTCCTTTAAGTTCTACCTCTAGAATTCTATGTTTAAACAGACAAATATCCATTGACATATGTTGCTGCTGTTCAGGTTTTTCAATTGTGGTCAATCCTTTGTGACCCCATTTGGGGTTTTGTTGGCACAGATAATAGAGTGGCTTGCTATTTCCTTCTCCAGTTCATTTTACAGATGAGAAAACTGAGGCAAACAGGGTTAAGTGATTTGCCCAGGGTCATACAGCCAGATCTGAACTCAGAAAGATAATCTTCTTGGCTCTAGGTTTGGAACTGTACTACCTAGCTGCCCTTCTCAATCTCCATAGAGGACTAACAGTCATCACATCTGGGTGAAGGAATTTGCATACAGAAGTTTATCACAATCCTTTGTTTCATAATGAGAATAATAACTTAGAAAACTCTTGAGTTTTAGGAAGCATTATCTTTACAACCTGGTGAGAAAAGTGAAAGATCTCAACTGGCTAAGGTGAAGGGCCAAATCAATTGAACTCAACAAACATTTATCGTATCTACTATGAGCAAGGCATTGGTATCTACTATGAGCAAGGCATTGTGCTAGGTGCTGGAAATAGAAAAACAAAACAAAAACCACTCCCTGACTTAGGGTGGGGAGGGTGCGATACAAGAGGAACCCAAAGAACCCAGGGAAGTAAATACAAGTGGATGGGAAAAAAAAGAGACCACTACCTAATGGGGCATGGGAAAGAAAACCTTCTTGGAAGAGGTGAAGCCTGAGCTGAGGGAGCCTTGAAGGAAGATAAGAATTCTAAGAGACAGCTGAAGAGATAATGCACTCCATCCAGGTGGGAAGAATAGTTTTTTTTTTTTAAAGCAATCGGGGTTAAGTAACTTGCTCAAGGTTACACAGCCAGGTGTTTCTGGGTGGGTGCTAAGTGTCTGAGCCCAGGATTCGATCCCCAGGTCATCCTGACACTGGAGCCGGTGCTCTTACTCGCTGTGCTACCTGGCCGTCCCGGGAAGAATAGTTTTTGACATACAAATAAATGAGAGGTTTGGGAATGGCCAGTGGGCCAGTTTAAATGGAGTAAACAGAGGAGTATTGCATGAATTTCTTTCTCATCTCTACCCTGCCCATGCTAGAAATGCTATGTGGGCTGGCTAGGTAATAAAACATTCTTGATGGAACCTTGCTTGTTGAAGCTGGAATGGACTCTACAGGTGAAGAAGCTGGAGATCAGAGAGATAAAGAGACTTGTAGGTCTTCTGGTGCACTGCTCTTTACCCTGGACCTAATGCAGTGTTTAGAGCATTGGACTTGGAGTTGGGAAGACCTGAGTTCAAATCATGTCTCGGACACTTATTTGCTGTATGATTCTGGGCAAGTCAGTTAACTTCTATGCATACTGAGTAACTCTCTATGACTTAGTAAGTCATGAATAGGTTCCAGAACTACATTTTAAAGGAGACAGTTCCCATAACAAGAGTTCCTTCCACTCAGAAATACATAGATCTTTCTTTTCTTCTCTCCGGGTCCCAGCTTGGTATCTTATCCGTGGTAGCTACTTAATAAATATTTGTTGTTTTGCTGAATTAAAAGCCTCTGTTCCAATGCCTTTAAGAATTCCTCTGAATGAGACTTTTTTCTCTCCCTTTGGAATTATGTTCTTGAATTTCTGCCACCTTTAATTAATGCTTCAAAATGCTATGTAAAACTCTTTACTGTTGTCAAACGTAGTTATAAGCTCACAGGACCTAGAAGGGGTCTTTGAAGTCATCTAATCTAACTTCTTCATTTTACAGAAGAGGGAAAATTAGACTTAAGCAAGCAATTTAATATTAGCTACCATTTGTATAGTGTTTTGGGGTTTGCAAAGTGCTTTACATGTTATCTCACTTGATCCTCACAACAAAGCTGGGAGGTGGGTGCTATTGTGATATCCACTTTACAGATGAAGAAACCAAGGCAGAGAGAAGCTAAGGGACTTGCCCAGGGTCATACAGGTGGTATCTGAAGCAGTATTTGAATTCATAACTTCCTGACTACAACTTTTGCACTCTCTCCACTACATGACCTACCCATCTGTATAGTTTTAGCTGAGGCCACAGATTTAGCAAACAAAAGAGCTGAAACTGAAACCCAGGTATTTTGATTCTAAATTTATTTTTCTTTCAAATCCCCATATTGCCTTTATGATTTCAATGCAAAACTGTGTGGTTGTAAATGTAGCATCAAAAGTTCACAGTGTCTAAGATTCAGAGTTGGAAAGACCTTCAAATTCACCTGTTCCAACTTCCTCACTTTGGACAGGAGGATCTGAAGGATCTCCCATGGAAAGCAAGGGATCTGGCCAAGGTCACACCCTGGTGATAAGCGGCAAACTTGGGATGCAAACCCAGTCTCTGGACTCCATACCCTATGATGTTTCCACTGCATCATGATAACTCCCAAAGAAGAATATACACAGATAACTAGAACGTGTCCAAGGACAGGGTGGGAGATTTTAAAAACAATCATTAAAATGTTATTAATCTATATCGCTTCCATATATAGAATGATATAGGGTAGAAGCAAAAACAAATGATACACATACTCTATCTCTTTCTCTTTCTCTCTCCCCTGACCCTGATGCAGTGAGGTGCTACAGCAGCTAGAACACCAGACCTAGAGTCAGGAAGGCACGAGTTCAAATCCAGCCTCAGATACTTCCTACCTATGTGACCCTGGAAAAGTCACATAATCTGTTTACCTCAGTTTCCTCATCTGTAAAATGAGGATAATAACAGCATCTATCTCCTAGGGTTATTGTAAGGATCAAATAAGCTAATATTTGAAAAGCACTCAGTTCAGTGCTTTTCAATTTAATTTAAGTAAATACTATATAAATGTTAGTTATTATTAATTAATGAATTAAATAGGATCAAGGATTTAGAGTTAGAAGGCCTTAGAATCCATCCAGTCCCACTACCTCATTTTACAGATGAGGAAACTTAAACACCCCAAAAGGGCAAGGTCACAGAGAGCATTTGAACCTTGCTCCTCCATTCCCAGTCTGCTTTGTACCCATAGGCCCACACGGTAGGTAGAAATCCCTAGAACCTAACAACCAAAAAAAGGATGCTAGCTCAATACGATGAGTTCAGGCAAGAAAATATTCTTGTTCCAAAGAACTGATTCCTAAGGAAGAGAAAGTCTAAAACAAAGACAAGGAATCACTACTATTATTGTCTGGTGGTTTATTATTTTTTATGTTTCTCAGTGGGTCACTTAGACCAGAAACAGAAACACTTGTTGGAAAGCTAAGTTATCATCTGAAGTTAGAACAGTACAAAATACAGAGGGGAAAATAAAGCAAACTTACTTCTCTTGATTACAGCTCTAATGGATGACAAGGGTCCTTGACTGGAAGAAAAAGAAAACACTGGGTAAGCATATTAGTAATCCTTTTGACAAAAAAGAATTCTCTTCTATCAAATTCATTTGCAGTATTCAGTACTACCACAAACACAGATAAGTTACCTGCAGATAATAATAACAATGATGAGAGCCATCATAATTAATATAACAATATAATAATTCATATTCATCTAATAATGACAGCAATAATTCACATCTATCTCAGATGACATCCAAACAGTCATCTTTTTAATAACTATATTCTACTAGTGTTATTAGATGGTCCCAAGCCATAGGACACCACTATCTATGAAGGATGACAAATCACACAGAGACACAGGAGAGGAGCATGATGGGATATGAGACAGCTACAATACATAACAAATCGGGAACTACAGAGATAACCCAGAGCAAAAGATATCCTCAAAGTCTTGTTTCCAATTCATCTCCCATTCAGCTGCCAAAGTGAAAATCCTAAAGCAAGGTCTAACCATTGCATTCTCCTGATCAATAAAACCAACTGCTCCCTATCACCTCCAGGCTCAAAGATTTGTATTTCAAGCCCTCACAAGCTGGCTTCAGCCCACCTTTCCAGCCAGTATTATATGCGGCTTTCCTTCACATGCTCTTCAGTCGCAGCAAACTGGCCTTGCTGATGCTCACACATGACATCCTATCTCCTGCCTTTATAAATGGGCAAAGGCCATCAGAGTATGCCTAGAATGTACTCTCTCTTGGAACCAACCCCTAGTATCCTTCAAAACTCAGCTCAAGCACTATCTTCTACATGATATCTTTCCTGGGCTCCCAGCTGCTAGCGTCTTCCCCTCCAAAACAACCCTGTATTTATGTTGGATATGCTTATTTTGTGTATATTTACATGCATTCGTGTCATCTCCCCCTAAAAAACATACCCTTCTTGAGGTCAGGTACCATTTCATTTTTGTCTCAGTACCCAGAATAATTTTTAACAAATAAGTGACTGATTGTCACATGATCAAAAAAGATGGTGGATGGGACCTAAAGTAAGAATAATGACTAACCAATGAAGCCTAGCTGTTCACTAGTATTCTCATGATGTCAAGAGAAATGGAGTGAGGCCCTATAAGCCATTGGGTGGACCCCCTGTGACAAGCTTATGGAAAGTCAGATGGAGTAAGACACACAGAATGGGCTGCTATCTGCAGAGAGTCTGGAGGGCCCGAGGCATTGTTAAGAAACGAAGAATCCACAGGAGGAGCAAATGGAACAAAGGAGAAGGGAGACGAAAACCCTCAGTGTGGCTTCTCGATATGTTTCCATCAGGATAAAGCCAAATGGGGTGGCCATGCCTTTCTATGCTACGGATATGAAGCACGTGGGGGGTCTAGAGGGCCTTGAGAACTGATGTCTTCTAGCACCAGGGAGAAGTATCCTTTCTCAGTTACATCATTTCCCAATTTCCTTGTACTCCTTTTGCTCCTAGAGCTTTTACTCTCTGTAAGATTATAAATCTAGAGCTGGAAGTGACCTCAGAAGCCACATGATCCAACCCTCTCATTTTACAGACAAGGAAACTGAGGTACAGGCAGAAAAATGACTTGCCCAAGATCACACAGGTGACAAAATATTGGAGGTGGGACACGGACCTATGTTCTCTTAGCTATAGAAAGAGCTTTTTCATTGTATTACACTGAGCTATTTCTTTCTTCTCTAGATTCCATTTATCAATCCTATTTACTTGACACTATAGACCACTGTAACACAGCTTTTGTCAAAAGTCATAGCTGTTCTCCTTACAGAGACAAATCGTGCTACCGCTGAAGCTATAAATGTGTGGTTAACGGAATGCCAATGGGATACAAAATGAAGTATTCCATTCAGTCTCCTTCCTTCATGTCAAATGCATAGATTTTAATGCTTCTATCTGATTCATTTCAATTGTCCCAAATTATATTGGACTCTACAGCTTATGAAGGGCATTGACAAACCGTAACATCTCCATTGGCAACCAGGACGGTGAAGAATTAGAAATTGTGTATCACGAAAAGCAAATGAAGGAGGCAAGAGCCTAGAGGAGGCTGAAGGGGCATATGAGCAGAGTCTTTAAATATTTCAAGGGTTTTCATGCGGCAGAGGGAGTAAATATGTCCGGTGTGGCCGAGGCGGGTATAATGAGGACAAGTAGGTGGAAAGAATGAAGATGGAGATTTCAGTTAAAGAGGACTAGATGGCAGCTAAGGGTCTCTGCAACTCCAGAATTCTCTCATTTTAAGCAGCCTTTGGCCTCCTTCCTTATTCTGTCTATAAAACAAAAAGGAAACATAAAAGACCGAATTTGGAGTCTAAAAGGCTTTGTGGAAATTAGAAAGCATGGTGGCAGTACATCTTCAGCATTGCAAAAGTTGACATTAAAATTGTTTACATTTCCAGGCAGTCCCTTTTGCCTTTGTAGGCCCAGCATCCAGCACAGTGCCTGACACCCACAGTAGGTGGGTAACTAAGTAACTAACGACCCTTGAATTAAATAGTGGCTGCTGTCAGTGAATCAGGAAAATATGAAAAACCAGGCAGACACTACACATTTTTAAGGGCTCTTTATTGCCACTGTGTTGCTTTTATGTTTGGCATTCAGATTTCTATCTTCTTATACTTGATCAAATCAACTCAAGCTTCAGTCAGACTACTGTACAATGGAAAAAGCCCTTGCTAGAAACTGAGAAAAACAGGCTTAAATCCTACCTTTGAAGATGCTTACTATCTGTGTGACTTTGAATGAGTCATCTAATTCCTCTGGGTTTCAGTTTCCTCATTTGTTTTGTTTGGTTTTTATCTTATTTTTAATTTAATTTGCAAAATAAGGGAGTTGGATTAGATGACCTGAGGTTCCTTCCTACCCTAGGCTTATGAACTACAGCTAAAGAGCCCTGAGCATTGTTTTCTGAAATTACAGTTTAAAAACATGGTCCCTTTCCCTTCCTCCTCCCCAAGTTAATTTGCTTGGAAGGTTCTTTTTGTTAAAAATTTTTAGTTAATTCACTTTGTATCTTGTTTTCTCCCAAACCAGCTCAGTGGACAGTTTTTAGCAATATTTTAGCAAAAGGGGGCAGAGTCAAGATGGTGCAGTAGAAGCAGGACTTCCACACAGCTCCAGCTTTCACCTTCCCCAATTCATGTAAAAGGGGACTCTGAACAAACTTCGGAGCTGCAGAACCCACAAAATGACACAAAGAAGCTAACCTCCTGCTGAGGACAGCCCAGAAGCAAGCAGCCAGGCCAGCTCTCTGGGAGCTGAGCCAAGGCCCTCAAGAGCCAGAGGTTTTAGCCCTACAGGGGGCCGGCCAAACCACGGACCAGAGGGACTCCAGATCAGCAGCAGCTGTGGCTGTCTCCAGAATTATCAACTCATAGATGTGAAGGACAAAGTGAAAGGTCAGTGCAGCATGGACTTTGGGACCCAGTAGTTGGGAGTGCGTGGCGCTGAGGAGGTGGCAGCTTCAGCTCCCGGCCTGCACAGTGTAGGGGGACCAAGCACCAGTCTGAGGAGTAATCACTCTTGCTTTAACCTGCTTAGATGTGGATTGCCGTCTAGGGTAGAGGTCCTGGGGTGTGTGACCAGCTTGCCAGAGCTGGTGGAGGCTTCAGCAAGGCCACCCAACTAATACCTCCAGCATCTGAGACGAAGCTACCCTGTCTGGTAACAGAGTCCTACTATGGCAAAAAGCCCAGAAGTCAGGTAATTGAGTGTCAACATGACCAGGCAAAGAAAACAAAGCAAAAAGAAGATTCCAACATTAGACTCCTGTTTTGGGAACAAAAAGGATTAAAGCATGGAAGAGGAGGAAGACAGTGAAGTCAGAACTCCTGCACCAAAAACTTCCAAGAAAAATACAAGCTGATTACAGGCCATAGAGGACCTTAAGGAGCAGATAAGAGAAGTGGAGGAAAAATTGGGAAGAGAAATGAGATGCAAGAAAATTATGAAATGAGTCAACAACATGACTGAAGAAAATAACACCTCAGAAAACAGACTAACTCAAATGGCAAAAGAGGCTCAAAAATAGGCAATGAGGAGAAGAATGCCTTAAAAAGCTGAATTTGCCAGATGTAAAAAGAATCTCAAAAACTCACTGAAGAGAATCATTCCTTCAGAGTTAGATTGGAGCAAATGGAAGCTGGTGACTTTATGAGAAATCAAGATACTGTTAAACAGATACAAACAAATGAAAAAATAGAAGGCAATGTGAAATATATCATAGGGAAAACTACTGACCTGGAAAATAGATCCGGGAGAGATAATTCAAAAATTATTGGACTACCTGAAAGCCATGACCAAAAAAAGAACCTAGAAAAAATTCTTTTTTTTTTTTTTAAGCAATCGGGGTTAAGTAACTTGCTCAAGGTTACACAGCCAGTTATTTCTGGGTGTGGTGCTAAGTATCTGAGCCCGGATTTGATCCCCGGGTCATTCCGACACTGGAGCCAGTTCTCTTACTCGATGAGCCACCTGACCGCCCCTCAGAAATAATTCTTCAAGAAATTGTCAAGATAAATTGCCCTGATATTTTAGAATCAGAGGGAAAAATAGAGTTTGAAAGAATACACCAATCACCTCCTGAAAAAGATCCCAAAAAGAAAACTCCTAGGAATATTATAGCCAGGTTCTGGAATTCCCAGATCAAGGAGAAAATATTACAAGCAGCCAGGAAAAAACAGTTTAAATATTGTGGAAACACAATCAGGATAACTCAGGATCTGACAGCTTCTACACTGAGGGACTGAAGGGCTTGGAATATGATATTCCAGAGGGCAAAGGAGCTGGGATTAAAACCAAGAGTCACCCACCCAGCAAAACTGAGTATCATGTTTCAGGGGAAAAATATGGTCACTCAGTGGAATAGAGGACTTTCAAGTATTCTTGATGAAAAAACCAGAGTTGAATAGAAAATTTGACATTCAGATACAAGAAGCAAGAGCAGCATGAGAAGGTAAACAGGGAAAAGGAATCATAAGGAACTTATCAAAGTTGAACTATTAACATTCTTACATGGAAAAATAATAATTGTAACTTATGAAACTTTTCTCAGTAGTTGAAGGGATTAGAAATATATATATATTTGTCTATATATGAGGGTATATGGGCATATGAATACATATGTGAATGTGTGTATTATATGTTTACAGGTATACATAGATAGAGGGCACAGGACCAATTTAACAGGAAGGAATGATACTTAAAAGGTGAAATTAAGAGGTGAGAGGAATATAATGAGAGGAGATGGGGAGAGACAGATGGGGGTAAACTATCTCATACAGAAGAGGCAAGGGAAAATGGTTACAATGGAAGGGAAGAATAGGAAGGCAAAAGGGAATGGGTCAACCTTATTCCCATTGGATTTGGCTTGAGGAGGGAGTGAAATACACACTAAATAGGGTATCTCACCCTCCAGGAGAATGGGGGGGGGGGAAGG
>NW_027186473.1:55681350-55685544 GCF_028583685.1 Petaurus breviceps papuanus
GAAGGAAGGGTAGGCTGGGGGGGAGGGAAGTTGGAAGCACTCACTTTTGAAAATAGATGGGATCAAAGTAGAGAATAGAACAAGTGGGAGGTGGGATAAAAGGGAGGGAAATATAGTCAGTCTTTTACAATATATCTACTATGTTATTGTTTTGCCTTAGCCACACATGTACAACCTATACTGAACTGCGTATCTTCCTAGTAAGGATGGGTGACAAGGAAGGAAGGGAATGAATCTGGAATTGAAAGTTTTAAAATCAAATATTCAAATATATATGTATATGTACATATGTGTGTGTATGTATATATATGTATATATACTATTATTAATACCATCTTACATGTAAATGGGAAATAAGATATACAGGCACTGAGGTATAAAGATCCACTGGAAAAGTAGAAAGGGGTATGGGAGAAAATATGGGAGAGAGCAGATTGGAGGAGGGGATATCCTGTGGGACTGCTATTTTGGGGCAGTGGGTAGGGGAAAAATGGGGAGAAAATTTGTAACTCAAAATCTGGCGGAAATGAATGATGAAAATCAGAAGTTAAAGCATTTGAAAAATGATAAATAATATTTTAGCAAAAGATATAGTTCTGAAATCTTGTTAAAATTCATATGGACAAACATAACTCATTATCTGCCAATTCATCAGCATCTTCGGGAGTCTGAATTTTTACTGGCTTATATTCAGGTTAATCTGCACAAATCCTGCCACCTTGCTCCTTAGGTAAAAACTCAGGAAGACAGCATCCAACAACATTAATTTTAAGGCCGGGCAATTTCTCCAAGCAAATATTCTAAATCTGTAAGAGATTTGGGTGGCAGGAAGTCTCAGATATTGAGAAGCCTGAACTTTAATCTGAAATCATAACTGCTTTCAATAGCATTGTTTAAAAGGAAAACAACAATCAGATTCCTTGGAAAACCCATTGTATGCAATGACTTTAAGAAAAACAAGTCATAACACTTTTTCTTAAATAAATGAGAGATAAATAACCAAGCATAACTCAGCTAGCACAATAGATAACAATAATTTACTTTGTGTTCATCAAAAAAGAGAAAAATCCTTATACTTCAGATCTTTGCTAGATTAAAAAAAAAAAGGGAAACCAAAACTACCCTAAGAAGCAATAAATGAGAACATCTACATAGTTGTGGGTTCTTTTCAGGTTCATCTCCTGGGTGGAATAACTCAGTCCAACCAATCAATCCAGTCCAATTTAACAAATATTTGTTAGACAAGTTCAGTCAATGCACTGATTTTTGGAATACAAGGGTCAAATGGAAATTTGTCGAATAAACGATGGGGTTCCATTTCCCAAATTGTGTTAATTTCTGAAATTGTGGTCGGGAGTTGGAATCTAGGATTACTATTTTTCTTTTTTGGCTTTTTGGAGGGCAATTGGGGTTAAGTGGCTTGCCAAAAGTCACACAGATAGTAAATGTGTCAAGTGTCTGAGGCCAGATTTGAACTCTGGTCTTCCTGACTCCAGGCCCAGTGCTCTATGCACTGCACCACCTAGCCACCCCTCTAGTATTATTTCTGCTGGAAATTTTATCAATACCAGAGCTGTACTCAGTGGTTCTGTAGCCTCATATTATGCTAACCTTTTAGTTCCTAGAAGGCTCAGGGCAGCCTTCAGGGTTCCATTTAATATTACCCACCTTCTAGTCCCCTGGTTTTATCATTCCCAGTTTGGTAAAGTGAAGAACTAGCTTCTTTTCTCTGCCCTGGGATTCTTAGAAAGAGCATACAGCCCTTCTCCAGGCTTTATTTTTTGTTGACTCCATTTGGGGATTTTTTTTGACAAAGATACTGGAGTGGTTTGCTATTTCCTTTTGTAGCTCATTTTACAGATGAGGAGACTGAGGTTTGAGTGATTTGCCCTGGGTCACATAGTAAGTGTCTGAGACCACATTTGAACTCAGGTCTTCTGGACTCTAGGCCTATCATTCTATCCACTGTGCCATCTAGCTGCTCCTTGGAGCTTGCTTTATTTAGAAAGGCTTAAAGAACACAAAAGATTTTCTTTCCTTTTCTTTTCTTTTTGGAGGGGAAAGATAGGGTAATTGGGGTTAAGTGACTTGCCCAAGGTCACAGGGCTAGCTTTTTTTGTGTTTTGTGTGTGTGTGTTAAGTGTCTGAGGCTGGATTTCAACTCAGGTCCTCCTGACTCCAGGGCCAGTACTCTATTCACTGCTCCACCTAGCCATCCACAATAGATTTTCAGTTTCATGTGCAATCATTTCATTTTTTAAAAAATTCTACAATGCTATGGAAATGCTTGTTTTATTTCATACATTGAAAACAAAATAAATTTTCTAAAAATCTAACATAAAATGCAATGTCCCACACTCATCATCCCCTATATCTGCAAAACACCTACAGAGGTACAAAAATGATTTGCTTCTAAGTACTATGAAGATCCTCAGATCACAGCTTTAGAAACTGGAAGAGACCATAGAGGACAGCCAATCCAAAACCTTCATTTTACAGATGAGAAAACAGAGAACCAGAGGTTAGATGACTTGCCCAGGGTCACACAGTCTTACTTTGGCAGATACCATATTAAGCACCCCCTGCCTTAGGGAGATTAGCACTAGAACTCATGTCCTCATACATTTCCAAAACAAATTTAGCACAAGGAGGTTTTATAACCTAACTGGGTCACTTAAAAAAATATCTATGTGGCTTAGGTAAATCTCTGAGTCTCGGTTTTCCTAAGAATATTTTAACTACTTACTCTAGTGAATCATCATGAAGTATTATACAATGTCCCAAAAGTCTTAGTTTGATCTTAAACTGAAATAGTTTAAGAATAGCTTAAGACTGCAGTAAGATTTTTGGGACGTTCTATATAAATGGTAGCCTAAAAAAAATCATTATAATGAAAAGGCTCCTGACAATTGTAGCCATGACATTAAACTTTTAATACCTTGAGCTTCTTTGGTTTCATCTGTTTGGGTGCCTCCTTCCTCCAATACAAACTGAGAACCTACAAAAATTGTATACCCTTCTATGCCGTGGTAGGTGGTCTTTTAGAGTTGCTGTGGCTAAAAAGAGTTACAGACTGGTGTGATGTGGTGGACTTAAAGTCAGAAGACTTTAAGTTACTGGACTCAAAGTCAGAGGGCCTGGGTTCAAATCTTACCCCTACCATTTGCTACTGATTTCATTGGACAAGAGGCTTTACCTCTCTGAGCCTCTGTTTTACTTTTTTGAAAAATGAAGATGTTGGATTTATGGCTTCTGAGTTCTCTTCTAGCCCTACAACCAAAATCCTATGATCATGATCAGGAATTATGAAAGCTTAGTCAACTGGGAAGATTTTCTCTTTGATAGTTACCATTTCCCTGTTTTCCTGACCACTGAGGTTCCCAAGCCTAGATACAATTATCTTGCTAATGAATGGCCTTCCTTTCTCACAATAAAATGATTTAATATTGCAACTGTGAAAAATTATTTTAATTTAAATCTTAGAATCAGTGTCTTGGAGACTCAGTTTCCCCCCAGCCACCTCCCTCTTACAAATTCAGTCTCTCTCTTAGAAAGACATTACTAATGATGAGATTGCATTGAATCTTCTGGTCCTGGTCAAACCTGACCCAAGCTTGAATTGATTTTATCCTTCTCAGGCTTGGGTGGAGTTACATTCTTTTGCCTAGATATAGCCCAAGATCGGGGGTGGTCTGATGGAAGAAGTATTTCCTCTGAAAGCAGAAAGATGGCAGGATGACATCAGCCCCTGTTGAAAAGGTATATAACCAGGGGCGGCCAAGTAGCACAGGGAGTAAGAGCACCGGCCCCAGTGCTGGGATGACCTGGCGGATCGAATCCAGGCTCAGACACATCCACCCAGAAATACCTGGACGTGTAACCTTGAGCAAGTTACTTAACCCAAATTGCTTTAAAAAAAAAAAAGAAAAGGTACATAACCCTGTACCCCCAAATCCCAAACTGAACCAATTCAGGACTGGCCTCTAGACTGTACTCCCACACAATGTGGGAGCCAGCTTTGAGAGAAATAAGAACATGAACACACGGGCCAAATTTCATTTATTTTTCTTAGAACAAACTGTTAGAGGTTCCATGGTCAGTGCTCTAAGCTATGGCAGGGTCCACTACTCAGGCTGGTAAAATGTCTCCCTTTCCACTGTTCCCCTGATACTATTACTGGCCTTCTGAGCAAGA
>NW_027186473.1:55685554-55720341 GCF_028583685.1 Petaurus breviceps papuanus
TCTTGTCTTTCAGAGGTCCAGAACTGTTCTTAGGCTGCCCTGTCTCCTTTCCCTATTTGGACAGTATCCTTTCTTCCTCACCCCATTCCTTGAAAGTTCCCATTTCCTCAGTGCACAATTCTCTGCTATCAGAGAAAAGCATCTAAACCAATTAAGTGTTTAAATCAAATCACAAAGCTTAACTTTTTAACTTTCCCAGCATTAAAAGAATAGACTGTTGGCTAAAAATAATGAATTGGTCATAGTGTAATTTCAGCAAAGATATTTTTGAGCAAAAGGGCCTTTCTAAGTGGTCCTCAAATGAAATGTGGCGGATAGGACCTCCATCCAGACATAAAAGCCTCAAAGCCAGGCCTGATAGCTTTATGACTGAATTTTCTGCCAGATGCTTTGAAAACAAGAATAATAATAAGGATCAGAGAGTTGCTGGGTGTGACTTATTTTTAGTAAACAAAAAAATTACTAACCCTGAGTTCATTCCAAAAAAGCCAAACTTCTTTTCTAGTTCAGGTTGGGAATGGGTCCTGCTTTGTTGATGGAAATAAAACGGCTTTTTTTCAATATTTACACAATTTTCAAAATATCAAACACTGAAAGGCATAGATGAAAACACTCTTCCATTCTGTACGTTTCAAATAAGAATGGGATTCCTTTGGCAAAAAAGTAAAGAAAGTTCATTTATTTCCATTATCTATACAGGCCTCTTTTGTAGACAACATAGAATGGGCAAAGTGTACAAACCTATCCTTGTACATTTATTGTGTTCTCAAGCTGTATGCACTGCCAACTTGTATGCAATGTCACCTGAGAGGCTGCATTTAATAAAGTTACCTTCTAGGAACAATGACACACACAATTCTCAACAGCAACTGAGCAGAAACTAAACCTGCATAAAAGAATGTTTTGGTCAAACAATAGGAGCTATTCCTTTCTCAAGGTAACTGAAAAAGTTTTACATCTCTCCATTGTGCAGAATTGCCTTTTAAATTTACTCTCTGTTCTAATCCCCAGTATGCTATCATTCTGGGAGGAGACCAAGTATAGGTAAACCCTAAGCTGTTAGGGGATTGGGTTTCAAATTTTCATTTAAAATTTAGATGTTAGGGAACTGGGCCCTTCCTCCCCCCAAATATTACAGAGAGCAGTTTTTTCTATCTCGGTATTTAGCATATTGTCTGATGTATGAATCCATATTTTTGCATCAACTGAACCTCCTGACAGGATGAAAATTTTTTATTTAAAAGTAAAAAAATGTTTATGTCAATTTCTGGTCCTTTTAGTTTTAACAGATGCTTATTATTAGAAGAATCTTACAATATTCACGCTCTTTATAGAAGAGGCAGTAGACAGAATGATGTACTTGAAGTTAGGAAGACCTGGGTTTGAATTCCACTAAATTACTTAATGTATCTAAGCTTCCATGTCCTCATCTGTAAAATGGGGCTAAAAGTAGTAACCTACTTCACAGGGCTGTTGCAAGGATCAAATTGCATGATGTTTGTAAAGTGTTGTACAAACTGCAGCATTAGATAAATGTTATTATTAACTCTGTAAATGAAGACAGCACTGATGGGCAGTGAGACTGAGATTAAATAGGAGGCTTCAGGTACTATTTGTTACGATTAAAACACAAAATCTTTCTTCTTTTAACAAATGGTAAACTATTTTTAAAAGGTACAGTCACCCATTTGCCACTCCTCACTCTCTCCTCTAAGTTATGTGACCCTCGGCAACCCACTATGGTCAGTCTAACCTATCTACGGCCGAAGAAGTTTAGCCTGTCTTAATTTTGACCCCTCCCTACTGCCAAGTTGTTCGAGTCTGGTATATATCAACACCACAAATGGCCCATGACTTCACAGATAAAAAGGTACATACTCCTTGAGGAGTGAGGCACACAACTCATATAGGCATTCTCACCCTGTGAAGTCTTGTGTCCACGTCCCTCATGAAGCCCAATACAGTACTGCAACACTGTATATGCTATGAATCTTTGGAACAGTACTGCTTAAATGGTTTTTATTAGTATACTTAGCCTATTTTTTAATGTTTATGTTAACTAGCTGAGCTAAAATGTTTATCTGGAGCAAATATTATTAATGATGGTTAGGCTGTAAAAGCTAGCCCACAAAAATGGACTGAACCCACAATATAACTGGTATATAATGACTTAGCATCCAACAGTAGTAGTAGAGACATGGTGACTATAGGGAGTGAAAAGATACTTTGTGTAGATGAAGCAGTTGGGAAGATGAGTCTACAAGCTTGGACTGCCATTCTTCTGCAAGTTCCTAAAACAAACATTCATAAGTTGGAACTGACTTACTTTCTTTTTGATGGTGTTGATTAGTCTACTGTAGATTTCTTTCACATAAAACCAAAACCCTAGATTTATTATCTTCTAAGAAATATCATTAAATTTACTGTTATTAACCATGTCTTGGGGCTAACTCTGACTTGTTTCCTAAAATAGGTGACAGAAAGTAATAAAGTGCATTGGGATAAAACAAATACCTCTGCTTTTTATCTTATAAGTCGATCAAACATAAAATTCTTATCACCCAATATTAATTGCTAGGCTTCAGTAATACATTATGTCATAAAGAGAAGCAAGAAAAAGCTACTGAATAACATTTTGCCAGACCTGGAGCAGGAAGGCTCCAACTCAAATGAAAATAGTAGCAACAGAGTGATGGAATACTAATGAGATGGTGGAGTGATGTAGTAGTAATTGAAGGAGAGGCCAACTAAGAAGGACCCAGTATGGAGGCTCAGACCCTCACTGGGTCGATGGGGTCCCATGCAAGAGAGAACTTTAAGTCACAGAGACTGTGCATTGTCTTTGAAGAAAGTAGGGGTACTAACAGATGATTTCTTGACTCTCTACCTAACCCCAAATTCCTTCCATATGATGATCAGTGGAAGCATAAGGTAACACAAGAGTAGCAATGTAAATCTGGAGGACTATATAGGTCTCTGTGGGAAGGCAGATAACTTCAAGAGGGGGGTTTGCTTGGCTTTCTATCTATGGGGAGCCAAAGAGGCCAGATCTCGGACTCAGACTCTAATAATAGTGGACTTTTTTGAGATAAGACTTTTTTGTTAAGTTTGCTCCAGAGTTCTTTATTATGGGTTACACTTAAAAGGATGTTGTTTGAGTTCTGAGATCAATAGGCTCTTCCCCAAAACTTTAGTTATTTTTAGGTGGTTGGCTCCTATGCAAATGCACTAGATGATCACTGCTTTGGTTAAGGCCTAGAAGCCGGCTCTCCAGAGCATCCTTTGTAATGTGAATGCATGTGAAAGGAGTACACTGACTCTTTCTGTGCTACTTCCAGGAAACAACAGACTAAGGTAATGTCTCACTGCTCTATAAAAACCTTGTCCTAAGAATCAATAAAGGGAGTTCATCATTCTTCCTAGAACTACCTACAACGTCTGGTCATTTCTTATTCACTTCTCTGAATCATGCTTAGTGCTGGACTCTGAGTTAGCCCACAGCAAATGGTGCCCATGTAGGATACTCAGGAACCTGAAAGGAAGGTCCACAGCGGAGATGGCCCTTACAAGCAGAAGGAGCTCCAAAAAATCACAAGTCACAGGGTGAGGGAACTTTTTTCAATCAATTCTTAGTCATTCTATTCCACCAGGCTGATACAGGGACTTTTAAGCTTTCTGTCATCATGGGTCAAATGCATAGGGTACAGTTCAAAGATCAGGAACAATATTTTCAAGCATTAAAGAAAATAGTGAAAGAAAAAGGGTTTGTTATTATGAAGGAACAGTTTAGAGGAATTTTATTTACTGTGTTTGGAATATTGTTGCCCTGGGTTTCCAAAGGGTGATGCAATAGAATGGGAAACAGAAGGAAAACAGAAAACTGAGAAACTAGGAAAATAAGGAACCCCCAGCATTTCCCCTTTTCTGCCTTTTTTCTATGGAATATATTAAAGATATGTTTAACATCAGGAATGAAAGTGCCAAAGGTAGCACAAACAATTAAGTGTAATTCAGCTCTCTTTACACAGTTATTTATAGCAAGTCAAAAAGTATACAAAAAACATCATGATGAAAATTAGAAAAAATAAATTACTTGCATGAAAAATGTGAACAAAAGTTTCAAGGTTTAAGGTTCTCCTTTCCTCCAATCCAACTCTGGCCAAGTTGATTGTGGGAAAGGCTGTTAAAAATAATAACAAGTAAAAAGGGACTTTTCTCCCTCAGATTAAAAGAGGCAGACTAGAAACCATTTAACCATTCTCCTGCCTCATCTAAAAGAGGAAAGTGTTGTGTATCAGGATGCAACTGAAGGTTAATGTCATTTGGCACTAAGGCAAATTTAGAACATATAAAGGTCTGAAAAAGAAATTCTTAAAAGCTTTTAACTAGTTAGTACAGGATGGAGATTGGCACCACTGGCATTTGTCCAGCTTCTCCACACTGTAACTGGACTTTAAAAGCCTTTAGCTTTCTAAAAAAAAATTTTAGTAATCACTGAAGTTCACAGTACAGGTTAAATTAGTTGAAAACATTTTTTAAACTCTCTTGTCATTAAAAAAGAGAGTGCTGAAGGATTTTAAATCACCCTCCCCAATCTAGATAAAGGAAAGATGCACAACAAATCATATCAAGGGCTACATCAAATTACAATCAGCCCTGGGGGGCATATATTCCCCCCTCCCCACGCCCCTCCCCCTTATTTGGCAATCAGTATCTACCATTTGGGCTTTGCAACTCTGAAAAGAGAATAAAAAAGCCTAAATTCTCTATCAATAAATTTTGCATGTGATGATTTAGAAATTCAACTAATATAATGTCATTGTGTTACTGTGGTCTTCCTGAGTTGTGGTACAATTCTATTATATAGTAAAGATTGGATAATTGTTGTTAGCCAGAAATAGTTTTAGATAAAAAAAACTTTTATCTGATTTTTGTTGAAACTAAAAAGACAGAGGAAAGAATTTGTGTAGAAACAGTCATGATTACTTTATCAGTCCTGCTAAACCCTGTCTTAGAATGTTTATATCTGCCATACAGAAAACCAGGTATTTACAAATTTACCTGTAGTTACAAAAGGTTCCTCCCCCACTTCAGTCAAGAGGATACCTCAGTACAATTTTATTAACTTCTTTCATCCTAGATCAGATTAGGAAAAGAGAGTTCCACCCTTCCCCCCACACTTACAAAACTCACCTTCCCTCACAGGGCAAAGGAAGGAGGGTGAAGAGACTTCACCTACCATGAGGGTGTGGCTATTAAAAGTTTGGAGAACTGCCTCTGATAAGAAAACCAATAGTTGTCTGTACTAGATAAGACAATTCATCCATTTTGTCAATGATTTTATATGATCTAGGAATACAACTGACTTCACCTGAAGTTTAATGTTTTTGCGACAGCTAAAATAATTTGGCTGTCACTTATGGAACTTGTAAAATTGATCATTTTAGTGTATCAATGCTAAAACCTAGAATAATAAATTGATTACTGTATGTGGAAAAGAGGAACTGGGTAAAAACTTCATTACATTCCTCTTGCAAGTATGAGATTTAGCAAAGCAGGAGCATCACTTTCAGCCACTGGTCTATATTAATTCTTATTTTTTAATAATGTCAAGACCCCTGGAAACTATCTCTATAGGAAAAATCATCAGACTAGGATAGGAACTTGTTTTAATTATGCAATTCTTTAAATAATGAACCTAACTTGCTAAAAAAAAATTGCAAAAGATTAATAAGGATTGGCTATTACACCAGGATAAGCTAAATTTGAGAAAGAAAAATGTTAAAAGAGATCCCTCATGTGTTAAAAGACCTATTAGATCTTTATTGTTTATTACAGCTACATGAGAATAAAATTAACTGTTAATCAGCTCTAAGATGTGATTGGTAAAAATTGCTGTTTAAGATAAAAAGCATTTAAGACCATATTCACATATTCCTACTCTTTTTCTCCTTAGACCTGATTTCTATGATTAGACTAATCAGTAAAGGATACGAACTATTTTTCTGTTAGCTTATTGGAAATTTTAATATTTTTTTACCTAAAATTAGAAATTGTAAAAAAAAATTATGCAAACTACTTAAAAATCATCTTAAGATACTCCCATTGACTAAAGGAATTTTAGAACTAATAGCTTTTAAAAACACAGTGATCAGCTTTTAATTGTTTGAAATTCAATTAATATTGATAATATCTCCTTTGGCTAAAACACTTTGTGATACCTAAATTAGTTTTGTTAAGTAGTGAGTCAGGAAAATAGAGAATGCTCACTGACCTCTGATAATCACTTAATATCTTACTTTGGCTAAAATCTGAATTAATCAAACAGGCTGCTCTGTCTCATTTTACAAAAAAAAGTTCTTTCTATGTCAGCCACTCCAGAACCCAGATAAGGCTGGAGGTAGGATTTAAAACAGGCATCCAGAGATCATAATTTCCAAACAGACCCAGTTTTGTCTCTGAGAATAACTCTTCTTATGTTAACAAAGCCTACTTTATGGCTCTTAAAGGACTAGACCCCTCAATTCGAGGTACTAACTTGAGTAATGGGATTTTTTTCTTATCTTAAGATTTTCTGGGCATATACCATGTTATGGATTGTTAATGATAAAGAGAGCACAGATATTCTGGATCGTAATTTCAATTGACACTTTGTTATCTTTCTTGTTTTATTATATTTACCATTTATCCAATTAGGAAAATTCCTTTCTCATACAATGATTAAACCATTACGGGGATCACAAATTTTGTAACTCAGCCACCCTTAATTGGGATGATCTTACAATGTACTTAAGCTCTCTCATCCTTTTGTTCTTCAGTCAGGACTCTAGAGTCCTGAACTTCAGGTACAAGTAGTAAAGTTAGCAATAAATACTTCAAGTCACTCAGGTTAGTTTATCTTAATATTGGCTAGTCATAAAATTTAGTTATAACCCCCATACAATTATTTAGGATATATAATGAGAAAGAATGATATTTAGCCTCAAAAATATAGTAATTCAAAGAGATAATGTGAAAACTTTAAATGATTTTCAAAAATTATTAAGAAATATAAATTGGGTAAAGCTTACACACTTATTTAATACCCTAAAGGGAAGCCCCAAACCTCCATTCTCCTTAAACCTTAACTATTGAGGGAAATATGTAAAAAACGAAAGACATCAATAAAATCTTAAAGAAGAAATCATTATAGTATTAATGAAATTAATTTGTAAAAGCCTTCTAAATAGGCCCACTTCATAAAATATTTCTGAATTCCCTTATGAAAAAAAATGATTTTTCTTTTTCTACTTAATAGTATTTTATTTTGTTCCAATTACATGTAAAAAGTTTTCAGTATTCATTTTTATAGGATTTTAAGTACCAAATTTTTCTACCTTCCTCCCCAAAACAGCAAGCAATCCGATATAGGTTATACATGGTACAATCCTGTTAAACATATTTCCACATTAGTCATGTTGTGAAAGAATAAGAACAAAAGGGAAAAAGAGCACCCATCAGCACCAGAAAGAAAAAATAAAAAACAAAAGTGAAAATAAGTATGTTTTGATCTGCATTCAGACTCCAGAGTTCTTTCTCTGGATGTGGATAGCATTTTCCATCATGAGTGTTTGAAAAAATGATTCCTGCAAGGAAGGGCTGACTCACTCAGTTACACCCTACTTTAACACTGATGTAAACAGAAATTCTATGAAAAGGAATAAAAAGACACACCCTGTCTTTTTTTTTAAAAAACCTTTTCTTTAAACCTGTCCTGGCAGTTTTAAAATTGTAAGCAAAGAATCTTTCCCTCTCCCCCAAAAGGTGACAACACGTCCCTTTGGATGAAACCACCAAGTTATATTTTTTCTCCTATGGAAGCCAAGCAACATCTCTCCTCATCCTCTGTCAACTCTGACTTTGGCTTCAGTAAGAACCAAGATGGACTTGGCAGAAGAACCGAGAATATGGAAGACCCATGAAGAAATCCACTCAGTTACATGTGATTAATAAGAATTGAAAGCAGATGCTGCCTAAGTCACTCTTCAGACTCTGGTAAATAGGCCTCCTATTTACCAGATTTTCCTATCTAGAAACATCAAATAAGAGAAAGACAGAGGTCTTGGTTTGCTAAGTAAGGAAGAAAGACTGGGGTGGGGGTAGGGGGTGAGGGGAATGGGAAAGGTACAAGAAACAGTTTCTCACTATGTGCAGCCTGTTACTACACCAAGTGGTTCCTTCTCTTTCCAATTTAAAAAAATTTAAAAAACACACTGAGCATTTCAATGTTTTGGTTATTGGTTACAAAAATATGGTCAGCTTGCATTCCCAAAGATTTCTTTCCTTTTATTTTCTATTCATTTATTCACTCACTCAACAAACATTTCTTGTGTAAAGCAATATTGGACACTTGATGAGGTTAAAAGATTTTTAAAAAGCTGTTGATTATCTTCTGCTTTTAATCCCTGCACTACCCCATTTTCCTGTTATAGTGATACTCACAAAATCTAGGTGGAAAGATCTAGAGGGCAAGTAGGAAAAAGAGAGTTAGGGATACAAAGAAATGTAAAAGACCCTGCCCTCAAGGAGCTGACTTTCTGTCTGTTTGTTTGTTTGTTTGCCTTGTAGAGGGCACTGGGGTTAAGTAACTTGCCCAAGGTTACATGGCTAGTTGGTGTGTGTGTGTGTGGAGGGGGGTGTGTAGGTGTGTGTGTGGGGTGTAGGTATAGGTGTGGGTGTGGGTGTTGTGTCTGAGGACAGAACCCAACTGACCCTGGGCCAGCGCTTTGCTCACTGCGCCAACCTAGCAGACCCAAGGAGCTGACATTCTAATGGCAAAGACAATCTGCTAACAACTATGTGCACACAAGATATATACAAGGGTAAATTGGAGAAAATCTCAGAGGGAAGGCATTAACATTGAGGGGAGGAAAGAAATTGGGATTTGAGCTAAGAATGGAAAGGCAGTCAGGGAAGCTAGGAGGCAGAAGGGAGCCATTCTAGGCATGGAGGATAGAATTCAGAGAATTGGAAGATGAAGACAAAAACTTGAATACCATGTACCTGGAGTTGATGGTTAAAATTAAGGGAATGGATGAGGCCATTAAAAAGGAATCAAGCTAGGTGGCACAGTGGATAGAGCACCAGCCCTGGAGTCAGGAGGACCAGAGTTCAAGTCCAGCCTCAGACACTTACTAGTTGTGTGACCCTGGGCAAGTAAGGGATCAAGATACAGGGCCAAGGACAGAGCCTTAGGAAGTGCCTATGTTTAAAGAGTAGAAGGAAGGGACACCATGAAGATGACAAAGGAGGAAGAGGAGTAAAAACTGGTAGGGGAATAATTTCGAGGAAGGAAATTACTGTAGGAACCAAAGGAGGATAGAGTATCAGCAGAGATGGGTTTCTCACAGGTGTCAAATGCAGCATAGAGATCAAGGAGAACAGACATCTGAGAAAAGGCCACTGGTTTTAACGATTATCATTAACACTGTTTATATTAATATAATGCTCTATGATTATGATGTACTTTATGCCACTTATTTGATACAATAACCTGAGAAGGTAGCTAATATAAATCAGGGGTACTGAACCAGGAGTGGGGAGTCTGTGGCTAGATTTCAAGATAGGTCTGTGAACTTGAATGTGGGGGAAAATGACATTTTCATTTTCATTAACTTCTAACTCAAATTTAACACCTTCTTAAATCATTTAAAAATATTATTCTGAGAAGGTATCCATAGACTTCACCAGATTGCCCAAGGGGTCCATATATGCATAAAAGATTAGGAATCCCTACAGTAAATGGAGAAACTGAATATTCTGTCCCTTCCCACCACTGCCTCTTAAGTTTCCTTCATGGCTCAGCTCAACAGTAAGACCCCTTCTCCATTAAGGTCCTTCCTGATTTCCTCAATTGTTAGTGTTTTACTCCCTATCTTAAATTATTTGGTAAAAATTTCAAATGGACTTATCTGCCATTTCCTGGAGGCTGTAAGCTACTCGAGAGCAGGGATTGTTCTGTTTTTGTTTCTGCCTCAGGAACCAGTGCTGTGTTGGCACAAAGCAGGGGTTTAATACATAGTTCTGAAATAAATATCAATGAAGCCCAGAAAGGTCAAACCTCTAGTTCATGTAGGAGCTAAGACTCATATCTAGAAAGTAACTGCAGTAGAATGGTTGGGAAAGAAGTCAGATGATAAATGGCTGAGGGAAAGAAGGTAGCAAAAATAGATGACCCTAACCCCTCCACCCCTCATCCTGCCTAAAAATTTGTTGGTGATGGGAAAGAAAATAAGACAAAGGTTTAAGGGGCCAGCAGGATCAAGGAAAGTACTACTTTGTTTTATTTTAAAGATAAGGAAGACCAGAACAAGAGAAAGACAGTGTCAGGAGATGAGAATGGATGATTGAATGATGGAATGAAGACCCCAGGAGAGGTAGGAAGAGGTATGATCAAAGACAGACAGGGAGAAGGGTTTAGTTTTAGGAGATACCTCTACCTCTTCTATCTAAGGAGATATCTCTATCCTCAAAGATACCTCTATAGAGGAAAAGAAGAGAAGATGAAAGAAGATACAGAAAGTTTTCAAGAGAGGAGATTCTTAGTTCTTACTAGGTAATATACATCTGAAAGGGAAAAAGAAAAAGCATGTATTCCCTCACGGCTGGACATAACACTGCTACACAGCAACATCTGACTTCAATATTTTAAAGATGTGTGATTACATCAGAGTGGGGACATCCACCAAACGGGATCACAGCCCTAGATATGCAAATGTCTTCTCAGAGTGAAGAATGGGGTTGGGTTTTGAAGAGATTGTTTGTTAGGCCAAATGCAATAGGGACTCAATGATGAATGAATACTGTTTAGTTTTGCATTTGATTCTTTCTATTTAGACTGTCATGGTCATTGCACAAAATTTTTCCTGGTTCCACTTGGTAATTACAACAACCAAGTTTGACCATAGGGAAGAATTGAGAAAAATACACTTTCCTTCCTCTACCAAAGAGGTGTGTTTGAACTATGAATATGGAATATTTCATATACTGTCAGAAAGAGACAATGTTTTTGTTAGTTTTCCCAACTACTTTTTCTCCTTTTTTTTTTTTCAAAATAGTAAACGTTTTATTTAATCTACAATGATTTGGAAATGTTTCATTGGATGCAAGCCTGCTGTTTAAAGGGTCCCAGTCTCATTATTTACAGTTGTAAAATAATACAGCTCAGCAGTGGTGAGCTTGTGAGGTTGAAGTGGAAAGAACACTGGAATGGGAATCAAGAGATAGGGGCTCAACTCTAGTCATTAGTACCTGTGTGACTTGAGCTAAGTCATATGACCTCCTCAGGCTTCAGCTGTTTTACCTATAAAATGAGGGGGTTGGATTAGATGGCGTCTAGCGACCCTCTCAGCATATAGATATAAGATAAGGGAAAGCATTCATGTAATGGAGCTTATCCTGGATGCATCCTCCTATATGGGAGGGGGAGCATGACTGAAGATGAATACTTGAGTTTCACCAAGAGTAATTTCAGTGGCTCCTACCCTAGTCCAGTCCCTTATTGCCTCTCACCTGGACTACTGTAAAAAGTATCCTAATTGGCTTCTGTGCTTCAAATCTCTCCCCCCACCAATCTGTCACCTTCACAGAGCTGTTCACAAATATTCTGAAAGGAGGAATGATTGCTAGATGGATAGAAAGATATGAAAGAAAAAAAGGAAAATGGGAAGGAGTAAGGGAAGGGAAGGGAATAGAATGAAAGGAAAGAGTATCCTCATTCTAATGGAGGAAAAAAAAAATATAAAGGGGAACTGAAAAGTAGGAAGGTGGCCACAGGTTGTTCTCTAGCAAAGGTTGGTAGCCTAGAGAGTGGGAAGTGAGAAAGCAGATGGTAAGGAAGATGGCCCCTAAGGTTCTAGAACTCTGGGAAGAGGATGATAAAGGTGGCAGTAAATGTATTTTCCTTCTACTCAGAGAAGGGAAAGTGCCTGCTTCAGGACCTCAAGGTCACAGAAGGTAGAGATCTTGGCTGGCATCATTCTGGCCTCCTCTTCCTTGTAGCAACCAAGAGGACTGCCCTTCGGTGGTTGAGTTTCTCAGTGTATAAACAAAGATGGCCAAAGTAGTGCTTTTGGAAAGTGGCTTCATGTTGACTTAATTTCTTTGGGAATTTCCAGGACCTTCAGGTCTCAGAGTTGGTCAGACCCAAAAGAGGTCTTTTTTGTAATTCCCCTAACAAAAGAAATACTATGCCCCATAATGACCTAACCTATGATACTAAGAACGATAAGAAAAAGTATTCAGGGAATATGCATTTTTGGGTAAACAGTTTTCTGAGGTCCAAGGGCTAGAGAAGGAACTTTTTGGGGGGCAGGGAGCAGCGAAGTGTGAGATCTGGATCATCTGATTCCATCTACCTCTCCCTCCCAAATAAGTTTCTGCCCTTTCCATTGTTCTTACAAATACACACAGAAAATGAGAACATCAACAAATCATAGTATAGATTCAAATAGTTTGGCCCTCTGTCTCTTACCTGCCTGTATTTAAATCAGATCTACACCTTACTGGAACACGAGCTTCTTGCAAATGGAGATTGATTTATTCTAGTTTTATTCCCAGGACCTAGCCCATTGCTTGGCATAGAGTAGGCACTTAATGCCTATTTACTCATCCCTCTCTTCCTTCTCCTCCACCTCCTACTATTACTACTTCTACTACTACTACTACCAGCTAACATTTACATAGTGCTTACAAAGGCAGCTAAGTTAGTGCAGTAGATAGATCAATAGGCCTGGAGTAAAAATGACACTTACTAGCTATGTGACCCTGGGCAAGTCACTTAACTCTGTTTGCCTCCTTTATAATATGAGCTAGAGAAGGAAATGGCAAACCACTCCAGTATTTTTGCTAAAAAAACCCTTATGGACAGTATTGGTGTGCTATGGTGCATGGAGTCATGAAGAGCTGGACACAATTTTACAACAACAATAACAACAACCAATTTTAAAAACACTTGTGCTTAGAAGACAAAAAGGGGTGTGTGTATGTGCACGTGTGTACTTAAGCAGAAGCATTACTTCTGCACATATTTTCCAAATGAAATGAAACACATGTCAATTAATCAGTGCAATATTATATAAATAATTCTCATATGTGAAAACTTCATGCATGAAGTTTTACTTTTTAAACTCTTTAGTTATGCGTTTATTTTTTTAAAAGTACAGTCAAAATCAAAAGACATCAAGAAAAGGGGCATTACGAGGCAATTATTCCACATTTCTCCATTCTTTATGGAGTTGAAAGAAAACTAAAGTGATGGGTGATAGTTTAATTGCTCTCTTTTATTGCAAAAAAAAAAAAAACAGGAAAGAAAAGGGATGATGCAAAACTAGTATTTTTTATGCAATTGAAATTGATCATGACAGTAAGTAACTGACGCTTTTGACAGGATAGAAGCACCTCAGGACAGCATGAAACAATTTAAAAGTGTTCAAAGAGATCAATTTTTATTGACCTATGATATCAAAATATCAGATCAATTCTATGAACCAAGACAGTAAGATTTAAAACAGTAGAACAGGTTTTTGTAAAAAGTTATTTTTCAACACCAAACTATTTGTACCAGGTTTTTGTGATAGCAAAAAAAGAAAGAAAAAAAGAGGGGTAACAAAATAGATATTCATCAATTAAGAAATGGCTAAACAAACTGTGGTACAGGAATGTAATAGAATATTACTGATATAAAAAACAATGAATATGAAGAATTCAGAGAATCATGGGAAGATATATAAACCAATGTAGAGTGAAGCAAACAGAATCAGGAAAATGCCATGCATTACTCCAATAATGTAAATGAAAAACAAAAAAACCCAAACCGAATGCTACTTAAATTATAAAAATTGTTACAGACTGAGAAATTAGTAGTTAGGTCTTTGACGTGCAAAAAGACATTTAAAAAACTTTATTGGAAATATCTTAGTAATTTTTAGCTTCCTTTAAAGAGCTACTAAAATATGCATTTTGATATTTTATTAGTATTCCTGTTTTTATATTAGTTGATTTCCAATGACTCCCTATTCAGAATCCTCTTTATTACAAAGAACACAGTGCAATAAAACCAACTCACACAAAATGTGCATTTTAATAGGAAGCTTCAATTAATTTTTTAAAATTGATCTTTTCTTTTTATATTGTTTTTATTTCTGAATATGTCCTTCCCTCTCCTTCTCCAAAGCAGGTCATCCCTTGTAACAAAGAATAAAAAGGAAAAGAGAAGGGAAGAGCAGTTCATTAAAACTAATACATCATCATCTTCATCTCATAGTATATGTATGTACTATTTTACTGCCATATTCTCCCACCTTTTCAAAGAAGGAAGGAAGTGTATATTCTCAATCTAAATTTCTTCTTCCAGACCACGCTTGGTCATTACAGTACAATCGAACATCATTGTTTTTGTAGTTTTGCAAGTATTTTTCATATACTATATCAACGATCCTCACAAGAACCCTGGGAGGTAGGTGCTATTATTATCCCACTTTACAGATGAGGAAATTGAGGCAAAGAGAGACTAAGTACTTGTCCAAGGTCACACAGCTGGTATCTTTAGAAAGATTAGGTCTTCCTGATTCCAAGGAGTACTCTATGCATGATTCTACCTACTGCCTCTGAATAAAGCAAATCATCAACAAATATACAAAAGCTCCCAAACTGAATTAATCCATGTACTTTGATATCTGAAGGGTATTTCTTAAGGCAGTGAAATATTAAAGAATATACTTACCCAAAATAACTTCATTTAAGTGAATCCTTTTACAAGTAGGTGGTCTAGGGCTTCCAGGCTTCCAGCCCAGTGAGCTTTGCAGAATCAACTGACAACTGACGGCTCTTTCAAAAAACCTAAGTGGAATTCTAGGAACACTACCAACAATTTGACTACCAATGAATTTCTCCTAACAGAGAGAATAAGACAGAAGAAAAAGCAGGTTAACAGAAGATGAATGTAAAAGTGTCAAGGTCCTCTAAGAAGAATGTCAGGAGCATTAAAACTCAGAAAGATAATGGTGGGTGTACAGAATAACAAAAAAGGTTCTTTTATTTTTAGCACCATTGGAGGCAAAAAGAAGCTCTAAAACTGGACCAGCCTCTAGGACAATGATGCTTCGGAGGAAAGGATGAATTAAAAAACCCCTACACTGGACCAGCCTCTAGGACAATGATGCTTCGGAGGAAAGGATGAATTAAAAAACCCCTTCTCTCATCTCTCTTATACAAAGAAGAGTGAATTTCAGAACAGAGAGTACAGAAAAGGGAAAATGACTAACAGAGAATTGAAATCCAAGAGGACTAGTTTTGGAGCCAAAGAAAACATAGCTTAGAATCTTGACTATGCTACTTATTACCTATGATTAAACACTGGGATACAGTGGTCGAAAGACCTCAGTTCAAATTCTCTCTCTGATGTTCATTACCTCTGGGCCCCTGAATAAGTTAACTTTTATGAAGTTTTGTTTCATCCTGTGCAAAATGAGGGGGCTGAACCAGGTGGTTCCTAAGGTCCTTTCCCAGCCCTAAATCTAAAATCTTAGTATCTTACCTATGTGACCCTGGACATGTCTTCAAACAATCAATAAGCATTTCCAACGTCTTTGTGCTAGGCAGAGAGAATAAAACTGAGACAGCCCTTACCTACCCTTAAGGAATGTAGATTTCAAGCACCATTGTTACTGATACAATCTCCAAATTCCAGCTCCAAATTTAAAGATTCTATGACAAGTAAAGTAATAGTAAGGAGACATCTAATTGGCTTCAATAAGTTCAAATAACCAGGATAGGGCAAATTATGTCTACAAACTTGAGTATCTTTAGCTTGGAGAAGAAGAGACAGGGCAGCACATGACAGCTATCCTCAAGTACCCAAAGGACTGTCATGTAAAAGAGGAATTCTGCTTACCCCCAGAGGATCAAGCTATGACCGATAGGCAGAAACTGAAAAGAGACTAATTTTTGCTGGATATAATGAAAAGCCTTCCAACAGAGCTGACCAAAAATGGAACGGGCTACTGTAGAAGGCAACACTGTGTCTAACAGAGGGCTTTCAGTGGAGGCTGGATAATTTCTAATTGGAGACACTGTAGAGATTACTAGACAGCCCTCAGAGGGAACATTTCTACTCTGTGGATTTGTTTATTCTTTGTGAAATGTGACATACAATCTGACATTCAACGGTCACAGAGTGATTATCGTACTCAACCATTCCACAAGCAGCTCCAGCCCTCCTTCCACATATCTAAGATCTTAAAGTGATGCAATAGTCTTAGATTTTAGATTGGACAATATATTTGGTAGCTGGAACTAAGGTAATATTTTTTTAAGTGACATTCTCAGAAAGTGCTGATTGGCCACAGTTACCTTTTGAGATCTAGGAACCAACCAGAAGTGTGAGTGTCAGAGGAGCCCAGTATAATTTTGAACACACTGTCATTCAAGGTATGAACGAAAATGACAATTATATCAATTCATACCTTGGAGATACAATGCTACTAAATGAAGATGTCTCAAACAACTATTCCAGGACATTGTCTGTTCTGGAAAAGCCCTCTAAGGATGCTGAAAATACATGAATTTATAGAATAGTAATAATAATGCATTTTTAGTTTTCTTTTTTTTAAAATAATGAACTAAAAATCACCAAATATGACATTTTAATATACAAAGGAGAGAAAAGGATTATATATGCAGGCATGAAACTCTAATGCATAGAGCTTGGTTTTTGAAGTATATATGAAACTTAACATGATAGCACTAACCCTCCCTTGCCTATTTATGACCCTTTCTAAGCTTCCCATTGTTCTCTTGCATACTTTTAATGTTCTTTCCACAACATTTTCTTTACTTTCTTCATTTTTTTGCATCCCTATCACCACCTCCTCTCCATAACTGTCCCATACCAAAAATAAAAGAACTTCTTTGTAACAAATAAGGACAGACAAACAAAACAAAATCACACACTGGCCATGTTTAAAAATATATGGCTCAGGGTGGCTAGGTGGCCACAGTGAGTTAGAGCACTGGCCCAGGGGTCAGGAGGACCTGGGATTGGTTCTGGCCTCAGATACTTAACACCCACACAAAAAAACTGGGCGTGTAACCTTGGGCAAGTTACTTAACCCCAATTGCTTTAAAAAAATATGTATGGCTCAATCCATTCCCCCTATTCCATCATCTCTCTGACAAGAAGTGACTTGATCATTAGTCTCCTGGGGTCCTGGAGTGATTACTCAGTAAATAAGTATTTATTAAATGCCTGCTATGTTCTAGGTGCTGTATAAAACTCTAGGGACATAAAGAAAGGTCCCTACTCTCAAGGAGCTCACAGTCCAATGGAAGATACAACATGCTAATGGCTATATACAAATTGGAGATAATCAATAGAGGAAAGGAGCTACCATGTGAAAAACCAGCACAACCTAAAATATTATCTGAATTGTTCCTCTCATGCCAAGATCTTGATAATGTGATTTCGTTGGTGTAGGAGTTCCTTCCCCCAAAGCATGAGTGTTAGAGTGGGCTGTGCATCAGAGAGGTTTTGTCCAGAGACGCAAAGCTAGGTGGCACCATAGTGCACAGAACACTGGGCTTGGAGTCAGGAAGACTAATCTCCTGAAGTTCAAATCTGGACTCAGGCACTTTCTAGCCCTGTGACCCTGGGGAAGTCACTTAACCCCTTTGGTCTCAATTTCCTCTTCTGTAAAATAGGCTGGAGGAGGAAATGGCAAACCATTCTAGTATCTTTACCAAGAAAAACCCAAATTGGGTCACAAAGAATTAGACACGACTAAATACAGCAAGTACATGTCAGAGGTGGGATCTGAACCCAATTATTTCTGGCTCCAACTCCAGCCCTCCATCCATGATGCTACACTGTCTCTTGTGCATTGCTTAAAAGTCAGTAAGATCTAACCTAATGAAAACACATGTATAGATGGGATATTTAGAATCCTTAAACAACAGTGCAGAACTAAAATGCCAGTCATCATTGTGTGCACACTTGAATTGCAACAACTGCCCTCAGGGAGATCAAACAGGTCTTTCCTAAGGTCCTAGCTATTCCAAGAGAGGCATTTTTAGAACTAGCCTAACATGACAATTGAGTCTTAATTAGGGGTGCTGGACTCTATCACTTGGAGTATACTATGATCCAGAACCTATTAATTCCTTTTGTAGTCACTGTGTCTCACCCCGAAAATGTGTGAGCTATGTTAATGCCAGGCCTTGTGGTGACTCTCCAATGGGCCTCTGCTCAAGAATCAGTGTAAGTGGTGGTTATAAACAGAACAGCCTTTCATTTCAGGAACATCAGGAATGCTCACTTTCCGGTGACTCCCTCAAAACCTTAAATATAATACCCTCTCCTTATCTAAGGGCAAAGTGAGGTAAGTTCCAGTCATCCCCAATTTGGTCCATCAATGTCAGACATTCTGATGTCGAACTCAATGCTGTCATCACTAAATCCAGGCCAATATTTTCTGAGGAAAGTTTCACACTATGTCACTGGTCACTTTCCCAGAAGGGTAGCAGGTTGAAGAGGGCTAGGAGGAAGAAGGCTGCTGCTATTGGATAATGATGTTGCTAGAAAAATGTGACCTGTTGCTTTGCTCTGAATCTGATCCACCCTTTCTTGATACTAAAGATGACAAATCCACTCTGGCCACACCCCAGTAAAAAGGAGGGCAGTCTGAAATGTACTGGTTGCTTTGGTACAGGTGAAAAAGTACTGGATTTCTAGTCAGAGAATTGGGTTGAAATCCTGACTCTGGCTTTATAGCAGAGACAAAATAGTGGAGAAAAGACAGTAACTTGTCTGAGCTCTCCCCAAAACCCCTCTGAGCCCCTTTAAGTAATGCCGTAAAACAATTCCTACAGCAGCAGAACCCACAAAAGGATGGGGTGAAATAATTTTCTAGCCAAAAATAACTTAGAAGGCCAGTAGGAAAGGTGTGTTGTACCAGTGTGAGAGTAGAGCACAGTCCGGAGCAGGCCATGGCATCACAGACCCAGACCCAGTAAACCAGGAGCAGGCCTCAGGAGCCACTGAATCAACAGCACCAGAGGTGGGCTCCAGAGTTCTCAGCCCACAGATGGTAAGAGGGTCACAGGGATCTCTTTGATAGCACTGAGGAAGGGCTCTGTTGCTTTGCTCATACTGAGATCTGGGTCTCAGTCCCCGGGTGAGGAGAAGCACTAGCACACAGCAGAGCCCTACTTTAACAAAGAGTTAAAAGTCAAGAAACAGTCTGGGAAAATCAGCAAACAATACAAAAAAAATTCTGACTATAGAAAGCTCAGGTGATAAGGAAGAACCAAACACATACTCAGGAGAAGAAAACAAAGTCAAAGCTCCTACATCCAAAGCCTCCAAGAAAAATAGGAATTAGTCAATAAGCCATGAAATAGCTCAAAAGGGATTTTGAAAATCAAGTAAGAGAAGTAGAAGAAAAAATGGAAAGAGTAATGAGAATGATATAAGAAAATCATGAAAAATGAGTCAACTGGGGTGGCCAGGTAGCACAGAGAGTAAGAGCACCGGCTCCAGTGTCAGGATGACCTGGGGATCAAATCCGGGCTCAGATACTCAGCACCACACCCAGAAATAAGGCAGTGTAACCTTGAGCAAGTTACTTAACCCCGATTGCTTAAAAAAAAAAAAAAGAACAGAGCAGAGAGTACAAAAACTTATTAAGCTGTGTACCCTTGGTCAAATCACTTACCCTCTCAGAGTCTCAATTTCTTATCTGCATAAAAGAGTTAAGATAGCATCTACTTCATAAGGTTGTTATGAGGGTCAAATGATATATATACACATATAAATATACAAATGATCTATACATATATACATTATATATGTTTCACACACACACACACACACACACACACACACACACACACAGAGTGCTGTTAACCTTAAAGTGCTACATAAATGGCAGCTATTGTTATAAACTTCACTGTTACCTAGACTTATAGACTGTGTTTTTCTAAGAAGCTTCAAAGAAAAAGCCTTAAGGAGTCTCTGGAGTAAATGGAGTGTCTTTTATAAACTCTGGAGTGAAATGGATATTTAGTTGAATGGTTTTATTTTTTAAATTAAGTGATGAGTGCAATGGTAGTATCTTTTATGAAATCTTCCTCTTACCCTGCGAGAAAGAGAGTCATTACTTAGATAGTTAAATAACTGTGGGCAGGCAATGAAAGTTGACCAACCATCAGAAGACTTTATGATTGTTTGTGAGTAATTTGGGGATTGCAAATAAATGAATAAAATTAGTCCAGGACTTCCAGGTGGTCCGTTGTCAAGAAAGGTCTGTTTGGAAGGAACCGATTCATTTGGGACCCAAGTATACCCAAGGTGGGTCTGCCTGGTACAGCATGCTTGACTCAAGTCTGGATTGCTAGCCCTGAAATTTAATAGCTGTGACATTCCATGAATTGCTTCCAGTCCTCAATTTCCTTGTCTGTAAAATGAGTAGGACTGTCACTTCTTGCTCTATCTCTGATGAGAGATTGATATCATCTATCTATGATCTGAATATGAACTCCTGTCTCAGAGGAATATTGGCTCAGTAAGATTTTGGAGCTCATACACTGTTTTGTTTGTAGCAGGTAGTTCTCTTTTATATAAATTTTTGTTTACCCATAATCCTATTCTTGACATTTCTGTATACAACTTTTTTTTTCCATTAGCATCTTCTCCGTTTATGAATTAACACCATGATTCAATATAGATCTTGGGGCTTGACCATGGTGCTCTTATTGTTCAATGTCCTCACATTTTACCAGTTTTTCTTTAGCTGAGAAAACAGAAATCGAGAGCCAGGTGGATCACAGATGAGATCATCTTCTGTTCATCTCCACGTGGCCAACAGTCCCTGACAGACATAGTATCTTCTCAATTTTGATAGTAGATTTCAACTCACCTACTTTTGCCACCAAAGCCCTGACCCCATCACAGTGCTGTTGGTCTCTTGGGACACACAGAGAAAATTTAGTTTGGGGAGTGGATTTAAGCCTGAGAGTGCCAGAGAAACATTTGTCCTTATGGGGATCATAGTTTTTCAGACTGAACTGAAGCTTCAGTTTCCAAAAACTTCCCATATTTGTGTAGGATTCCACATAGGACTTCTCACACAGCTTCATATGACAAGAGACTTTGTTGCTCATGGCTCCTTACTGTTCACAAGCTAGGAAAGGAGAACATTTTTTTCCTATGACTAATGTCCTAGAAAATGCAGAGATGCCCTGAACTATGTGGCAGCAGAGATAGGAATAAAGGAAGCTGCAAAACAATTTAAACATTGCAAAGCATTTAGAACGCACAATTTAATATCTGAGCCTTTTTTGGGAGGGGGAAAGGCAAGGCAATTGGGATTAAGTGACTTGCCCAAGGTCACATAGCTGGTAAGTGTCCAGTGTCTGAGACTGAATTTGAACTCAGGTTCTCCTGATTCCAGGGCCAGTGCTCTACTCACTGTACCATCTAGCTGCCTCGAGCCTCATAATATTCTTTTGGGATAGGCATTATTGGTATCATTGCCCCCATTCTACAGATAAGGAAATTGAGAATCACAGAGGTTAGGAAATATAGCCAATAAGAATCAGAGGAAGGTTCTGACCCTAGGTTTCCCTGACTCCAGGTCTACTGCTCTATGAGGTATGACAGGCTGCTTCTCTGAAGGGAGAAGGGAAAGATGGTGTAGGCATTAGAACTGGGAATTAATTCAATTCAATTTAATTGCACAAACATTTATTTAAGTGTTTACTATGTGCAAGACATTATAAGAGTCAGTAGAAGAAAGGAGAAAGTTAATCAGGAATGTATGTGATAAATTTTTACATCTGGGGAACCAAGAAAGTCAGGAAGTGCCTCATTAGAGATTAGAAGATGGTAAAAGTTACAATGAGGTATGAAGAAAGTCCTCTTTGCCATGAGGATAAAGGTATGGGTTTCTGGAAACCTTGTTGGGCCAGGACAGGATATAAGCCTTTGTTCGATTAATAATAGATTATTCCCAGTTTTCATGAAAATATTAGCTTTGCTTGCTATTTTTATAAAAGATTATTATAGAAGAAAAAATAAAATATGATCAACCAACGTTTCCTGCATTCCTATTGTGTGTGTACAGGAAACTGTGCTAGAGGCTAAAAGATCTAAAGAGGTAAGAGACATGGCCCCTGACCTTGAGGAACTCACTATTTGACAGGACAAGGCCATCAACGTGTGAATAACAATACAAAGCAATAATAATAGCTTGCACTTCACAGTTTTTAGGCTGGCAAAGAGCTTTACAAAAATCATCTCATTTTATCCTTATAACAGCCCATTTTGCAGATGAGGAAACTGAGGCAGGAAGAGATTAAGTGGCTTATTTTTCTGCCTCCAATTCTAACACTATCCACAGAGCCACCTAGCTGTCCCCATCATGTGTTTTGGGGTACACACAGTAAGTGCTTCAGGAATAGAGGAAGGAGTTAGGGAAGGCAACTTGGAAGGGTTAGGATCTCGGGAGGCAAGGACAAGGAAGATCATACCAACATGGGCTCAGAGTGGGAAATAAATGAAGAATCTGTGGGAAAGGGTGAGTATCCCAATTTGGCTAAAGCAAAGAACTCATGTAGAAGATTAACAGGAGACTAATTTGGAGGATTAAGGAGAAGCCAGATTGTAAACTTCCTTGAATGCCAGCCTAAGGATTCTGAACTTTATCCCACCAATAAGGGAGGGGCACTGGAATGTGCATCTAGGGCTTAGTATGAATTGTCTTGAAATCTGTTAACAGAATTTTATAAAGTTAAATACAGATCATTTATAGGTTTCCACAAATGTGAGATGCAGTTCTAAATTAATTTTTTAGCTGCCATATAAGGTGGTTCTGGAAAGGAAAAAGTTTTAAGGGAACTCTCCAAAGCTCATAAATGTTCATTTACCCAGTAAACATTTTAATATATCCCCAACCATTCATGAACAGCTTGCCAATTTATATTTTATAAAATGGAATATATCCAGAGTTGAAATAAGGTTGCCAAAGGTCAAACAGAACGGAGATTTGAACTCAGTTTTTCTGACTCCTAATTCAATATTTTTTCCTCTATCTTCAGAGCAGGAAGTGGCCGTGTGCCAAAATTTGTATCTTACTTGGAGTTCAAATCTCCTATACTCTCCCTGCCCTCCCCCACCCCAGAAGCCTTAATGTCTGTTGAATGAATGAATGAATGACCAGTGTCACCAGCAATGCCATAGTCTGTCAAACTGGAAAAATGATACATCCAAGCAGAAAAAGTCCAACTTTTCTCCATTAAATTATAAATTTCTTGATGACAACAACTTGCTTTTCATCTTGATATTTCTAGTGCCCACTCTACTGTCTTAAATAACATTAGACATTTAATTTGCTGAATTGAACCAAATAGAAATAAACAAAGGGTAAATAATCTAGAGAGAAAAACCCATCTTCATACAGTTGAGGAAAAATGGCTTTTGCTTGAGTGAGACAGAAAAAATATGGGGAAGGTTTTTAAGTGACAATTACAAGAGAATCATATTAGAAAAGAGTGGTCCTGAAGTACCCACCAAAAGCGAACAATTAACTTGAATTGAATATAAGTTACCTAAGGGCAAAGCATGTTTCAATTTTTGTCTTTTGCAATCCCAGTATCTTAGACAGTGTCTAGCATACAGTAGGTGATTTCCAAATGCTTATTAAATTGAACTGAATAGGGATTCCTCTGGCAGTAGCAGAACTCAGATTAGCCTCTCACTCATTTTACTAGGTTGAAATCAATAAGTTAAATTTTACATGCTTTTGAAAATAGGGACAAAAAAAAATCCCTGGCTTTACTGTCTTCATCTTAACACACTGCAGTCATAATTACTGATTCTTGCAACTTTGTAGAATTTTAATTGAAAGCAAAGGTACTCGTTTTCCCACCAGGTTCTAGATTAACAATGGAATAATGTTTTACACATTATTTTTCCCAACTCCATCTAGTGAAGCAGAATAAAACTGCTCCATGTACTTTATAAAGTTGTTGCAATTCTTTTTTCCTATTATGATCTTTCTTGCCTCTAAGCTATTTCTGAGCCTGGTTACTTTGTTTCTGCAAATAACAAGATCACAGAAAGTACTAAGAAAGTACGGTATCATGGAGACAATGCTGCATTTGGAATCAGAAGTTTGGGTCATCGCTCAGCTATTGAATATCTGAGTGACCTCAGATAAATTATTTAATCTTTCTTAGCCAAAGACCTGGAATATAGCAGGCACCTATTCAATGCTTTGTGGACTTGGCTGCTAGTTGACTTTTATGGGTCTCCATCTTCTCTGTAAAATGAGGAGATTGGACTCATCGACCTCTAAGGTGCCTTGCAGCTCAAAATCTTTGGTCCCATAGAGAACATCTCTTTTGTTAAGCGTTAGAATCAGAAATAGTACTGTAGAATTACAGATCTTAGTGATGGAAGAGAACTCAAGAGATCCCTCTGGTCTAGCCCTACAACATTGGACAGGTGAGGTATTACCTCTATTTTCAGACCATCTCTCTACTTTTGTCCCTAAAACAAAAAACTCCTCTTTTTAAGACCGGATGCTGTTGGTTCATCCTGCTGACAACATCTCCCTATCCCCAGGTCAAATAGCTAACATTCTCAATGACTTTTACACTGGGCTTATCCTCCTGTCTCTCTTCTCCATCCTTTATCACCTTCAGTCACTTCAATATTCTTGCTGATGATCTTTTTAATGACCTGATTATATAATTTCTCAGCCTCAACTCTATACTTCTGTAGCCTATCTCAGGTATGCACAAACTTGGACTTTATCAGCTCCGTTATTGTTCTTCAATAGTGTCCGATTCTTCATGACCCCATTTGGGGTTTTCCTGACAAAGATACCAGCTTGATATCTTTGCCATTTCCTTTTCTAGCTCATTTAACAGATGAGGAAACTGAGGCAAACAGGGTCAAGTAACTTGTCCAGGGTCACACAGCTACTAAGTGTCTGAGGTTGGATTTGAACTCAGGAAAAGGACTCTTCCTAATTCCAAGTCTGGGGCTCTATCCACTTTGCCATTTAGCTGCCTTATTTCCTAGAACTGTATTAATTTCAAGATCTCAGGCTTTTAAATTCTATTCTCTGAGCACAACTTCCTGTCCTTCCTCCTCTCAAACTGTATCACATTCATACTAAGCCTATTCTGTCTTTATCATAACCTTTGGTCCTTAATTCTCCCAGTCTATCTTCACAACTCTACTGAAACTTCTCTATCAAAGGTCACCAATTACCTCCTAATAGCCAAATTCAATGGTCTTTTTTCCAGTATTCACCTTCCTTGACCTCTCTACAGCATCTGACACCCTTGACTACACAATTCTATTATGTGCTGACTTCTCCTGTGGCTTCAGAAATTGCTCTCTCCCTGATTCTGCTTATTCTACCATTCTGCCTCACTATCCCCACCTGCTCCCCTGACCCCCAAAAACAAATCTTTTCTATCTTAATCGATAATTCCTCATGTCTTTATCTTCATGGTAATTTTTTGACCACACCACCTCCACTCCAGCCATATTCCTTACTCTCCCTCCACCAATTCTAACAAATGAGTTTTGTACCAAGAGATGGCACCAAGATTCCCAGACATTTCTAGAGTCATTTCATGCCTCTCTCTTTTCTTTCTTTTGTTGTTGATTTATTTTTCAGTGGTGTCCAACTCTCTATGGCCCCATTTGGGGTTTTCTTGGCAAAGATACTTAGAGTAGTTTACTGTTTTCTTCTCCAGCTCATTTTACAGCTGAAAAAACTGAGACCAACAGGGTTTAGTGACTTGACCAGGGTCACACAGCTAGTGTCTGAGATCAGATTTCAACACAGTAAGATGAGTCTTCTGACTCCAGGCTGGCAATAAATAAAATGCTTTTTTCTTTCTTTCCTTCATCCATTCACAAAGGGGCAACACCATTCACCAGCTCACAATAGAAAACTCAGTATTATAGCCGAGTTTTCCCTCTCTTATGTCTAATGTATCTCTTATGTCTAATCAGGTCTGAGTTCTGAGTGTTGGACCTAAAGTAACAAGATCTGGGTTCAAATCCCGGGCTGATCTTTGAGATCTAGGTGATGATGACCAAGTCACTTAACCTCTCTGATTTCTTCATTATGATCTAGGATATATCTAGGTTAATGAGACTATGAGGTAGTATCTACCTCATAGTAGGTAATGAGGACAATGATCAGTAAATCTTAACTTAAAGAAAAATGTTAATTATCAATCCAAGTTATGCCAGTTAGTTTTAGCCATGTGACCTTGAGCAAGTTGCCTGACTCTCTAAGCCTTAGTTTCTCCAAATGTAAACTGTTGGTAAATAATACCTGCTCTGCAGATACTAAAACATTCTAGGATCACTGTGAGAATGAAAGTATGTATGCATATGAAAATGCTCTGGAAATAGCAAAGTGCTCTATTTATGTAAAGCATTATTACTGTCGCCGTCAATACCACACCAGATGATCTTGTTGGGGGTGGCAAAGGGAGCAGTAGTTTGAGAGACATTTCTAAGGAAAATTCAATAAGTGGCTCATTGGAAAAAAATATGTTAAAAAAAAATAAGTGGCTCATAGTGATGAATAGGGGATGAATAAGACTGGGGACTAAGGCCAAGAAAGAATCAATAACATCTAAAAATTTTGAGCAGAGGTCAAGGGAGAAGAAGAAAGGTATGGAACAATCGGAATTAAAATGCAATCTATGAACGCTTATTGTGGTTGTCAAAGTGGAATTATGACCATTTGCAGAGTACTGGAGCAAGCCTTGCTTGCAGAAGAGCAGATATAAAAAGAGCCAAGAGGAAAGTCCACTTGACTAATAATGAAAAGTATTCACATGGCCACTAACAACCCAGGTGACTCTGGCATGCCAATTTCATCATTTGCAAAATACTGGTTTTAGTCCATAATCACTAGGTAATCGCTGAGGTCTTTCTCAGCTCTAAAATGCTATTTTTATGTTGCCAATTTTGACAGTGAATTTTTTATGAATAAATAAATAAAATGATTCTCTTTCCCAGGGGGAAAATGAGGTCAGACTTTGAAACTGAATTATACTTACTCCATTCCAATCCTTAACAACTCTTTGTTTAGTTGGAATTTTACGCAGAAATAAAAATAAACTCATCTGTGGCTAGTTTAAATGAGTGGGAATTAATTACTAAGGGGGATTCTGATCCTTACGTGAAAAATATTCACTAAGATGTGGAAAGAGAGGGGGAAGAAAGAGAGCCTGGGTTGAAGGTCATGAGGAACAGTGATTTAAGAATTCCATCACTTTTAGGATTTATTCATAAACTGTAGCACGTAGGGGAGTCTGTGCAAGTGTTTGAGAATTCATAGAACTGGCTGTAATTTTTTTTGTTTTAGGAGGCTGGTTCGTTCTCTTGTTTTTGTTCTCTCTCTCTCACTCTCTCTCTCTGTCTCTCTCTCCTTTTGCTGTTGGAAGACAAGCAATAAAGGGCTCCATTACTCACTAAAGCTGCGGCCCAGTGTCGGTCCTTGTGAGAGCAGACATAAATCCCAGGTCTTGCAGAATAGATTCTGCAGTGGAGACTTGGGTTTGCACATAAATGCTTTAAATGCTGCACTGTCCTATTTCCTTAATATATTCATGGCACCCAAACTTAGAAATATATTTCAGAATCAGGACTACAACAGGGGATGAGCCTAAGGCCAATGGAGATGTGAACATAAGTAATTTCCATTTCTAAATTCGATTATTGTTATTACTCCTTCAAACCATTCCCAAATTATCTTGTGAAGTAGCGACTATTAGAATTGTATTATCAACTCATTGAGCAAAGATGGAGGCCTAGGGGAAAAATAAGTCAGGGCAAGAGCCAGAGTTGCTGACCTTGATTTATGCTAACCAAGGGTGCTTGGAATCGTAAATTTAGAGGCAGAAGGGTCCTTAGGGGCCACCCAGTCCAACTCCCCCATTTTACAGAGAAATAAAATTGAGGGCCATTAAATGTTTCACTGAAGATAACACTGGTCATAAGTAGAAGAGTCAGGATATGAACTGAGGTCTTAACTCCAAATTTAGTGCCCCTTATTCTACTTCACCTTTATCAGAAGCTCAAAATCCTAGATCATAAAACCAAGCTTTCAAACAACTTACAGTCACTGCCTTCAAGGAACCTTCATTTTCCATGGATGATACCTGATGTACCGAGAGAAGTAAAAATATCACAACTTGAAAAAGTGGAGAATACTAACAATGGAGGAAAAGGGAAAGTCTCAGGCATGGAGGGAATGTAGATTGAGCTGAGCCTTAAGAGGAGATAAAGATGCTGAAAGGTAGCAAAGACAAAGGATGTGCACTCTAAGGCTTGGGGCATGAACCCAGATGATGGCACAAAAGCAGTTAAATTCAAGTAACAGCTGGCAAAGAGTCCAGTTTGGCTGGAACATGGAGTCCATGTGTGGCTGAAAAAATGATATAAGGCCAGAAAGCTACAATGACAGCCAACAGTGAAGGACCACATCTGTAGCAAGGAACCGAAAACAATTTCCTACAACTATGCTCCTAATTGACCAAGTCATGCTATAGCTCTAGGTGGTAGTCAGAGTCTACATACACAGTGCCTCATATGCACAGTGGAGAGCTACATGAGTGAAAGAGAGGGAAAGAAAAAGACAGAGAGAAAGAGATGGAGAGACAGAGACAGAAAGAGGAAGTCAGAGAGATAGACAGACGATATTTGCTATGTGCCAGGCACTGTGTAGGGGATAAAAAGTAAAAAAAAAAATATTTTCTGCCCTCAAGGAGTTTACATTCTAATGAGAAAGAAAACACCCAGAAAGGCTGTGCAGGGAACATAGCCAGGAGCACTCATAAGATGGTGGTCCAAACAAGGGAGGCATCAATCAGGAGAGCAGGACTCAGAGCTATACTACAGATACGTTTATCAAAGTCAAGGCAGACTTTGTTATGACACACACTTATTATAAAAGGCATGTGCTACAGAAGTCATGCATGTGTCTTGGCCCATAAGCAGATTAGCTCTGACCAAGGTGGAGAACTACACAGTGTTAATAGTGGTGAATAAATGATTGGACAAGAAGAGGACCCTTTAGAGTAGAGGTGTCAAACACCACCAGCAGGCTGCATGCAGCCCACAACATACCCAAGGCTGAACCAGATCAAAATATAATTGGGAAATACTGAATACTAAAAAATAAAAACACAGTAAAACAAAGATAATATTACATTTTAAAACTAAATCATTATGCAGCCCACAGTTCAGCAAACCTTGAGTGTGACACCGCTGTTTTAGAAGTTATTATATTGTCCTGATTCTCTAGTCTGAGACCAGAGCACAAGGGTGACCTCTGGGTTATAAAGAAAGAATAGAACTTTTTGATATCTGTTAGTGCCATCAGATAGACCTATGCAAGGTTATTTCTAAGAAACAAGAGGTTTTTCCAACTGAATATAAGAGACATAATACTGGTATACTTACTTCCCAAGGCTTTGGGGAATCTTTTAGGCTGAAAAAAAAAATCTAGTACAGTACTGCTCCCAAGTTCTGATGCCCATAAACTGAGTCACAACGTCAAGTATCATATGAGGGAAGTCCATCTAGTCAGCACTGTATCTTTTTTTATTCTTTAATTCAACAAGCAGTTTTTTAGTTCCTGCTAGTTAAATAGCACTGTGCTATGTACTAGGCATACAAAGACAAATAAAAAGCAGTAGTTCCCTGCCCTCAGGGAGCTTCATTCTACTGGACACCCAGGCCTTCAATGGAATTCCAGGGCTTTATTGCTGTGCACAGAAATGTGATGTTTTTTTTTCTTGTTCTTTTTCCAGGCTTCCCCAGTTAAAAAAAAATAATGCATTTTTTAAACATTACAGTTGTTTTCCAATACACCCCAATGGAACCTCCATTTACAATGAAGAAAAAAACAGTCAAGCCAAATCAATTAACTGTCACATCTGACAGCTTATACAACATTCCATTCCTCACAGCCTCACCTCTCTACTAAGAGGAGGTATACCATATTGTATCATTAGACAGTTCCCCTAGAGCTAGACCAAGATCAAAAGTGGATCAAAAGTTCAAATATTAGGTTCATTTATTTAAAGTTGATTTTATGGTTCATTATCTAATTGGACAGCAATAAGGAAGGCCACGATAGCTATTGCAGTCTGAGGGGCAGAGAAATTTTTTTTGGTTTTATAAACCTTTGGAAAAGGTTTTAATGAGAGATTCAGATTCAAAAGCAGTTAAAACAGCTCAGATAGAAACCATCCAGTGTTTTTAATTGGTTCCATGAAAAAGGCACAATGAGCAAAGTAACATTATAGGGAGCTCAACAAGACAAGCCAGATTCTGTCTAGGTTTGAAAGACATAAAGGCAGTGAGCATGGCCTGAAGGTATGTGTGTATGGAGATTTGGTGATGGACAGTCAAGAGGCATATTGAGTGCCAAGGAAAATATGGTCGAGATTTTCAAATTTGTTGTGGACACAGAAAATCTATTGCCCTAATTCTCTGGAAAGTATCCATCCCAGCAAATTTACACAACTGTGGGGTGAAATGGAAAGAGGCAAAATGGTCTTGAGGTCAGAAAACCTGGGTTTGAACCCAATGTAATCTATTACAAGAAAGGCACAGTATTCAGACTGAGGGATGTGGTTGTATCATGGTACTCTGCCCTCATCAGAGCACGTCTGGAGCCCTGCATTCAGTTCTAGGAACCATGTTTTAGGGAGAATATTGATAAGCTGGAGCATGTACAAAGGAGGGTGAGCAGGGGAAGGACAGAACTGGAGATAATGATACCTGACGATCAAAAGAAAAAACTGGGAAGGAATATTCATTTGGCTGGGAAAAGAGAAGGCTTACAGAGATGGCAACCGTATTCAAAGCATTTGGCCCAATATGACACAATCATGAGCAATGAATGGACATTTCAGACATACAGATTTTGGCTCCTTGTAAGGGAAAATCCCCTAACAATTAGAGCTGTCCAAAAGTAGAGTATGCGGCAATAGTAGCTATACCTAATGGGTTCCTTATCTCTGGGGGTCTTCTAGAATAGGCTATTTGGGGATGCTGTTAGTTCTTGTTTCGGCACAAGACTAGATGATCTCTGAGACGCTATGATTCTGAGAGTATGAATTTTGTAACTGTCATGACATGTGGTTGCAACATGCTCATGAAGTAACTGCAAAATAATGCTGATGCTAGGATGCCATACTGCTACTCAGTATCTACTTGTGAGGAAGAGAGTTTTGTCCAAATGAATATTCTTCCAGGAAACTTGAAATGTGCTTGTGTCACTACTATACTGTCACAGGTAATATACTCACTTCTGGAGAGAGTTGGGTCTTAGTTGAAAAAAAGTTGTATAAACTAAATTTAAAAATCAAGTCATACTCAATGACTTTGCCACTTGTAATGAGAATGCAAATTTAAAGATCTTCCCTGCCCCTAGGCTAAAGTGCACCTGGAGCCTGGGGTAGGAGGCTTCTTTTTCAGTAGATACTTCTTGATTGGCCAGTGAGTCAATAAGGTTGTTACATTCTCTGAGCAAGGAGAAGGCTATATAAGCCCTGATGTGTAGCTTTGTTTTGGGGGCTCACTTTGAGAAGTGTTCTGTGATTTGATCTGGATTCTGGGAAGCCGTTGTTGAGAGCCCCCCCTCGGCTTTGAAAAACCCAGATGTTGATTTGGTATGGATATAATGGTTGGACAGTTTGGAAATTTGTCTACTTGATCTGTTTCTCTGTCTTGATAATTATGTCTGTATATTCTGAAGTTCGGGGTGCTGACCTTTTTCCCCTGAACTAGGTGAAGGTTACATGTTTGACTGATTAAAGTAAGCGTGTTAACCCCTTTTGAGTTGCTTTCCTTTGTCAAAGCAGATCTAAGAACCGGTGTTGGCAGCCACCCTGGGGACGCTGGGGTGCTTGCTGCTACACCACTCCAGCAAGTCACCCTCTGGACTTCTATTTGTTTTACTGTAAAATAAGGGAGTTGCAATTGAATAATTCTCACTCCTTTCAGCTGGAGATCTTAGGATAGGATGCCTAGAATGCTCCTTAGCTGGGGTGAGTCTGTAATCTAAAGATGATCTGAGATTCCACAGAAACAAATAGTCTGTCCCCTTCTCTCTAGGAATGCACTCATAACCTCTCTATAATAATCTGTAATATCCTTCTAAATAACCTCCCTGTTTCCAGTCTCTAGTTCTCTTGCTGTCACAGTACATGTTGATATTTCTTCTTATATTCTTATTTCCTTAGGGATGTATGCCTAATAGTAGGATCTCTCAGTATGGGTATGGACATATTAATCACTTTTCTAACATAATTCCAAGTTGTTTTCCAGAAGAGTTGCTTCACTTCACAGCTGTACTAACTGGATATTGGTGTCTTCTTGTGATACCTCCAACAATAATTCTCATTTCCAGTCATCTTTGTCAAACTGTTGGATATAAGGTAAAACCTCAGTGTTGTTCTGAGTTGCATTTCTCTTATTATTAGTGATCTGAAGCAATCTTTCATATAGTATCTAATAACTGGCAATTCATTTGACGACTCTTTGTTCATATCCTTTGACCATTTAATTGTTGGGAAATGGTTTTTGTTCTTATGTGTGTGTGTGTGTTAATTCCTTAATATGATTTTATTATGTGAGATGGTTTGCTGAGAAGAGGTGCTGGAAAGGGTTATATTGGGAAATTAATGTAATGCAAAAAAAGGGCATCAATAAAAAATCTTTTTAAAAGAAGTAAACACTAAAGAAAAAAAAGAATATAAGCTTCTTGAAAGTAGGGATAGTGTCATTTTAAAATCTTTGCATCCCTGGCATAGCTCCTTGTACACAATAGATCCTTAAAATGTTTGTGGAGTGCTGAATGAATAGCATCTAACCTCAGTGAAAAGGGACTTAGACATCTGTGCTTAATGTCCTCCGACTAGAGCAACAAGCAGTTCTTCCTAAATAGAAACAGAAAAGAACCTTCAAGCCAGAATTTCTCAAATGAATTTGGCCATGGAACACTTGGAACATTCCATATTCATTTTTTGTACTTCTATCCCCAGTGCCTAGCACAACGCTACCCACATAGTAGACATTTAATAAATACTTAATGATTAACTGATTGACGAGTTCCATGAGTTTTGTTCTATCAAGTGAGGATGGCTTGGGAGCATGGAATATCCCACTGGGTAAAGAGGGTAGATAAGAGAAATTCTGGTTTCAAATAAAATAAAAGTCAGCCTATTTTCTGTATTTCTTTATTTTCTATATACTGGAAAAGACAGCTATACAAAATGGGTAGTTATGATTCATACATAATTTCATCTTTAATATTTTACAAGATGGAGAGGAAAATATGTCCACTTTTCATGGAAGGGCTATTCCTATAGCCTGGTGTGTGGAAGTTTGGAAAACATGGTTCTACACAAAGAGAGGAAAAGAATGAAATTGAAACAAATAAAAATCAGTTGCTATGAGAGTAACATGGCACTCACTGGCTCACTCTCTCAATCCCAACTTGGCTACATCTCCCTTCAGAATTCCAGGGTATTAGAAGGGGCAGAAGGTGATTTTTTTTTTAACTGCCACTGGCTGGAGCCCCTAATAGCCAAGTTTCACCTGCTTGTTAGGGGGCCTTGGACTAGGACTTTTTGGTGTGTTGAAAAAAAAGAGTGATTTTCCACCCAGTCTTGGGAAGAAACAGCAGGCAGAAAAAAAAGAGTGATTTTCCACCTAGTCTTGGGAAGAAACAGCAGGCAGAACTAGTATCTTTTGCCCACATTTAACTACCCGACTGGGAGTGGGGACATCATCATTAACAACTTGAAAAGCAGCTCCTAAATGGGAAGGCTGTGATAGCCATAGGCTATGGCTGCCCAAACTCTTCAATTACCTAAATGATCCACTGTATCAATGATTCTTTGTAATTCTCACCACACAGGGGAAGAGGATAGAGCCACATTTTTTCAAATCATTGCATGACAACACAACTTATATCCTCCATAGGAGGCCATCAAATGTTAATAACCCTTTCATAGCTCCTACTCTAAGGTAATTCTTCGAAAACGCCTATATACATTTTAATTTTTCACCTCATTTACAATGTTATATAGATGCCAGAGCAGCAGTAATGTTTCTCTTAATGCTCAGAAAACATAATGCCAAAATGTAATTACATATCAGCTATAGTTTATAGAGGCAGAGGACTCAAAACACCATGGCATTTTAATAGACATATTTCAAATAGAGGAAAACACCAACAATTTATATTTTTCATTTCAAGTTCATCCTTTTGAGTAGAATGTTTAAGAGTAAAGGTTTTATAAGCAAAAATCTACATCTTTATTAGGGTCAACAGAGAAGCACTTGAAAGGAGCCAAAACATGGATAAAGTCACAAGAGCAGCCATGAGCTTTCTCAACATAAATATTTACTGAGTGCTGCTTGCCTGCTGGGCACACTGAACTTGCTGTTAATATGTATCCTCTTCATTAAGTCTCTATGTTTCCTTGTCTGTGGGGATAGATACGAGTATAATGGTATGAAAAAGATGCCTCATACACCACTTTGTGGGAGGACAATGGAGATGCCCTGTCCTCCATGATCTCCAGGAGTTCCTCAGAACTCTAGAGACTAATCTGGCACATGGAAAAATCCCCAAGAGATTTTACACACACACACACACACACACACACACACACACACACACACACACACA